>NC_134699.1:10667614-11038447 GCF_050947455.1 Rhinoderma darwinii | reverse complement strand
ATGAGAAATGTGCAGCCGTCCTCTGCTTTCCTTGGTGATAACAGCTGATCGTCTTGTTTTTGTTGCCTGGCTTGCAGCAATCCTATGATCACTAGTGGACTAGAAGAGATTGACCATATGGGGAAAAAAAACATTTAAAGGGGTTGTCCAGAACCAGAAAAAGACTGTGCCTTTTTAACCATGGGCTGTGGCTGGTATTGTAGCTCAGCGCCATTCAATTTAATATTGCTATACCAGACTCAGCCTATGGATAGGAGTGGCGCTGTTTCTGGGGGAAAAAGCAGAACCTTTTTTCTAGGCCGAGACAATTCATTTAATTGATTGAGTCCCTTGAGGCTGGGTTCACACGAGCACATTACGTCCGTAATGGACGGACACACTGCAGGGAGCCGGGCTCCTAGCATCATAGTTATGTACGATGCTAGGAGTCCCTGCCTCGCTGTCGGACAACTGTGTTTGGTCCGGGACTTGCGGCCGAAATACGTGCTTCAATTTCGGACGTAATGTGCTCGTGTGAACCCAGCCGGGTGAACAGTGATATTGCCTAGGGAAAGTCCAGGTCATTGATTGGTATAAAGCTATTGTCAATCATGATGGGGCCTATATTTGCCTAAGGTGTTTAGTGAGTTAAGATGTATTAATAGAGAAAGATAAAAAAAAAACACATATTGTGCAATTAGCCAATTAACCAGCAGAAAGAATGACTAATGTTGAGCTACAAAAACAAAATGCTGTTCGTTTTCTATGAATCTTGGTCACCAGCAAAAGATGGTAGTTGAGGTAACATCTTTCTCCGTATTGTGCCCAACTCCCCACTGGCATCACTGATGCTTTTCTATTATGCTGGTGCTTGCTGTCATCTTCCCTGGAGGGCTGGGAGGTGGTGCGGAGGAGGGGATGTTATCTCCAATGACTTGATGCCAACTCTCCCATGAGCTGCATATGTTCTATTGCTAAGTGGCACTTTGCAATATGCATCTTTCCATCTGCTGACGCTCCTTCCGTGTGCACTTTAATATTTTGAAGTGTGGCGACGAGTGATATTGCTTGATCTATATTGTTTTTGCCCAGAACATCAGAGTTGACAATTTGAGACCGTGCAAACGAGGGACAGAGCAAATATGACGCCTAAAATCCCTATTACACACATAAGCATTGGGGGTTCGTATGATTTGCTGCTGAATGTCAGCTGTACATAAGCTCCTTGAAAGAGCATTAGATTGAAGTCTAGTGCTAATTACTGAAGGGACGCTGTGAGCCGCTTTGCCAGTAAACCAATAAAGCGTTTGAGAATTATGGCTTGAAGCCCAGTGCATGATGGGAAAAGTGAAGGAGCAAACTTTTGCCTTTTTTAACTCCATGTAAGCTTAATCGGCTACAGCTGCTCTTAAACTTAGCGCCCCGGACAGGAAAAGAGTTTATAGCAAAATGAAATCCACAGCACTTAGAGAATAACTTGGTTGTATTTGTCACCAAGTAATATAAATTATATGGTTGCTCAATATCCAAATGATATTACATCCAAAAAGACAAAACAAAAAAAAGAAAGATTAGGTCCGTCCTGGACCTCTCAAGTCGTGTCTGGAACACATCATGATGGGCGTAGAGGTATCTGCTTCAGCCTCTACTATAAGGAAAAAGCCCCATGGATATTAACAAACTATACAATTTATGTTATTTGGTGCCAAAAAAACAAGTTATTCTCACTGCAATTAAGAAGTGTCATGGATTTCATTTTATTGTGATACAGATAAAAGAAGTACACCAAGTACAGGAGTGCTATCCTACTTCATTTGAGTATAGTTTATAACCTGCTTCAGTTGTGTGTTTGCCTTTATGTCCTTTAAGATGATAACTTTCCCAGATAACATTAAACACAAGCCACTAGCACAATATAAAAGACTAGTAAATCCTTATTTTACTAGCTGAAAATTACGTATTCTATAAATCAGTTTGGTGTTGTTTTATTATTGCTTGACAGAAAAATCTTTCAATCTTCTTAGTTTTTCCATTGATCACTGGAGTACAGACAATAGCATTTTATGTCACTTTTCAGCTTTGCTGTGTAGACTGGGGCAGAGTCAGCAGAGAGCAGGGACTTTAATAACAGATAACCGCTTTATTGTACTGCTGGAGGTCCAGATAAAGCAGAATAGCAACAATTTACACTATATACACAGATATGTGTATGCAGCTCCTCAGCTACTCTGTGCTCTGAGGGGACGGACTGTGCTCCATCCCTTCCTAAAGATTGCTAAAGATTCCTAAAGATTGTCTGCGGACAATTGTCATAAAACGCACAAACCCTCCTGGCTCTGTCTATATAGATCCTGCAGAAGAGATGTGTTCACCTTCACTATCGCCACCCCCGCAAAGGTAAAAAATTAAATAGCTACAACATTTCAACAAATAACAAACACTTTTTTCCTCCTCTACATACTTACATTGTAAGCCAACCTTTCTATTCTTTTGTATGGATATTTCTGTAGAGAATAGGAATAGGTTTACATTATGCCTCTGGATGAGTCAAATATACAGTACCTGTCATGTGGAAATGCACCAGCAATCAGCCCCATAGCTTTGAGCGTACAATTCTCTGAGCTACCATAACTCAGTCTAAAATCCTTTTATGTACAATTGTGTCCTGAGAGGGAAAGTTGACCGGTCGTCACATGACATGGAAATAATGTGCATTGTATGTTAAAAACATGCCATGCCCCTCCGCACATCATGTCACTGCCCCTTCACATGCAGCTCTGTCCTCACAAACAGAATCATATGAATTGATGGGCCACTCCATTCTACGAGCACACTTCTCTCCTGAAATAATCTGTGCTGCTGGGGACCTTGCTTATTTTTACTAATTAACTCAAGTCTGTGACCTGCCAAATGTCTCCATTCCCCTTTCCGACCTTATATTATAATACTGCTCCTGTTGCTTGCAGCTCTGTCCTCTCTAACTTAAGCACATGAATGGACAGGTAGGTTCCCCCACAAGATCAGCACAATCCACTCCGGAAATACATTTGGTTTCTAGCATACTCTACTCCTTCCACTATGTAAATCTCAGGTGTATGACCTCCCAATTGTCTCCATTCTCCTCACATCATAACACAATTATAATTTTATGAGTGTACAAGTCACTACCTCCTTTTAATAATACCACACACTTCTCCTGAAATACTCTGTGCTTCTTGGAGACTCTGCTCCTTCCACTATGTAACACTCAGGTGTATGACCTCCCAATTCTCAATTCTTCTCATATCATGACACTATCCCTGTAACTCTAAAATCATCAGCACATGATTGAATGAGTCACTGCCTCCTTCAAACCTCTCCTGAAATACTCTGTGCTTCTGGGGATCCCAACTCTTCTCATTATGGAACACTCATGTCTGTGACCTACACGTGGACAGTTCATAATGCTTAAAGCCCCCTCGGCTGCTGTCAGGGATGGTACTGGTTACAAGTAGTAGTTTTCCTGCCCACACAAAACGGAATTCATTGCAGATAGACAGTAAAGACTGAATAAAGTGCACTGTAATTCTTAACAAGATGTCCCGAATATAATTCCCTGGCTTAATTTAGGAATGCTTGAGTCCCCATAAAAGCCTTCTCACCTGTCAGCTATAAAGGATATTGCAGCCTATAACCGTGCGCTCCCTCTTGATGTACATCAGCCACGTCTGCTCATTCTGCACCAGTTGGTCATAACTTTTACTTTTCCCCAAATGCCTTCTCCAGACTGAAACTTCTTTTTTTCTCGGTGTGCAAGTTCTGGATGGATCGCCCCTGTCTTATTTTGCGGCTAATGTACATGCTAATAGTATTCCTTTATCCGACGCGGCTTTGAAGAACGAATAGTTTAAGTTTATCTTGTCAGAGCTCTGAACTGAAGCAAGAGCTTCTCAAGTGTTTTGACAATCTTCTCTTTAAAGGCTGGATGTGATCTTAGTGCATAGAGGGGAAAAAAACAGTGCAGCAAATTGTAGGAGCAAATGCACTCCCGACAAAAGGGAATTGGAAAGTTTTTATATCAAGTCTTCCCTTGCCATTGCCTTCCTCTATTTCGTATATTAACTGGGCACTGTAAGAAAAGCGATGGGTCGTGTATACAGTTTAGTCTATCTGTCTACTTTATATTATCGACCCGGTGGGCATATTTTTGCCACTAATGAGCTGCTTAATATTTGTTAGGGTGATCAGGTTACTTACAGATTTAAAATTACTCATGATGTCCCGTTATGGTAAAATTAAGGGAGTACATACTGTAGACCCCATGAAAATTAAGGCCTGAGCACAAGTTGGTCCTATCCGCCTTCCCAATGGATAGTGAGAATGTGTATAGGGTTCCCCCGAATCACAACTTTAGAAGACGTGATAGATGGGACTGTGCTTGAAGGTCATCTTGCCATTCTCTTTTATGGGGAAGGAGGAAGCGGACAAGTGTGGGTCCTTATCCCTCCATACCACAAGTAAAAGATCTTCTAATAGTTCATTATAAACCGGTATTGCCCTCAAAATGGAGACTGTGTATATTTGGTCTCCGAGGGCCCCCCAACTACCAGGCATTAGTTATGGTACTGATCTTCTCCTATAAAATCGAGACATCTTTTTGAGATTAGTTCTCCCTAGAAAGACTTCCATATACATAGGATTGTTGGTTCTGTATTCCAGGCAGGTACAGGACTTAAGTGGATGCACTGTGACATTTCTCTCCACTGTTCCACCCTAGTAAATAAAACCAGGCAAGATCTCTCCCCTTAATTTGTCCTCTACGGCGAGCTGGAGTTCTGTTAATTGCTGCTGCCCCACGGGTCGCCTGCCTCGTGGGCTATTGATTGATCGAGTCCTGAAGCCAGTGCCAAAATGAACACGTGAGAGTCAGCGGGACTAAACTCCGGCCAATTAGTTTCCGGCTGTTATCGACATTGTTATAAGTCACACCATAGTCTGCACACATGGCCTACCTATTAACCACAGTGGTTAATTTTAATTAATTATTCATTTAATCATTAACAGCATAAAATGCATCTGTGGACCGATAATGACGACTGTGGCTATTATTTATGAATTATTCATGTTATTAGTCATACCTGCATTGATTTGCCAATATTGCACTTTGCGCCTGTTGTTTATCAGTTGTACATAATGTAGGCCCATGGTTTTCTACTGTAGTTATCCTGTTT
Organism: Rhinoderma darwinii; assembly: GCF_050947455.1. NCBI lineage: Eukaryota > Metazoa > Chordata > Amphibia > Anura > Rhinodermatidae > Rhinoderma > Rhinoderma darwinii. The sequence continues at coordinate 11,033,258 of NC_134699.1, read as the reverse complement.
AGAAGCTGACAAAAACAATGCTATTCATAAATGTATAGTAAAGGCAATTCTAAGAAACTTTGTAATATATCTCGTTCTGCTTTTATCTGGCTGTTTTCCGGCTCCCTCTGTTAAACTGACTTTCGCTCTGAAAATTCAGTTCTATCCCTCTCGTCACTCGGCAACTCACATGTATCAGATTACACATGTCTATGGAAGTCTATGGAGAGGGGAGGGGGAGAGAGTGAGCAGGGAGTGCAAGAGATGAGAGCAGAACCACCGGCATAGAAACTTGCTGTTACAACCAAAGTACTTTATTCACATCAGTACAGGTCAGTACTACTCTATATATGTCCTGCATGATCCTGTGGCTGTTTCTGAATGAGAGAGAAGGTTACTTACTGTGTGTAGTGTAAGTCTGCCAGTCTCCACCCCCAGCTCAGAGGGAAATGCAAACTACAGATATAGCATGCAAAGGGTAACATGGCTAAAAATTAGTCATATAATGGCCAGAAATAACGCTGCTCCTCATGTACACACACATGGTAGCTTATCCTGAAACATCAAATGAAACGACGGGTACACTTTAAAATAAACCAGTGTGTCAATGCTGATGGATGTAAGTATATTTGCTGGCAGTCCATGATACAAGAGCTAAGCTGCCCCAATTCCCAAGCAAACCAGAGCTCCTCCGCACGCCATTTTTAGACTGTTAATTTGTAATTGCAAAATATATATAAAAACACACAAATACATGCACTTCTTACTCGAATGTTTATACTCATATAATATATCCACACAATATGCTTTATGGTGGTTGTCGAGCTCCACTATGTGGGTTCTGCATTGTTCAGAAGATCTGATGTATGACACTATCTATTCTTTGATTGTTACTCATAGAAACGTAGTTATGCTGCTTGGCTCATCGTGGACTTTGCTGTGAAAATCGACTTAAGCCCCCTCCCCTCCCCAGGCACGATGGCCCACAACCTTTGAATCCCCATTGCTACACTACTGATCTTACCCTTAATGCAACTTGAGATACAGGCTGTAATATATATATATTACTCACTGATATATACAAATCCAACCCTAATGACAAAACATCCTTATGTCTATACCCTCATCCTCTTTTTAACCACAACATTTCCCTTTCTCATCTTCTTTGGTGTTAATGTAAAGACACCCATCTTGCCAGCGTTGAACTGGGGTCCCTTGGGCCCACCAGAGGGAATGATTCTGAGAGCCCACAATCTCTACAGAATATGTGTACATCCACTTATCACTGTACACGCAGGACATATCGTCAGTAAGGTCTAAGGTTATTTGTAAATCATCCCATAAGAAATAGACCCTAGTGGCAAGTGCTTGATTACCAAGTCCGCTCCAAATGGGGTTCTCTTCTGCTAGACCTTTTATTGGGTCAGAGTCTGGGCCCTCCGGAAAATCCTCCGGTGGGCCAGTTCAACCCTGCACCTTACACACAGACTGCCCTCCCTCTTTACCCAGAGTCTCTCTAGACACTTTATACAACCCATTTGGCCCAGGCTACTTCATATACCTTGTCTACCCGCTCCACAATTAAAGAACATGGAGATCTTCCATCCAAAAGTAGATCACAAAAGCATTGCCTTACTGATAGTGCTGTGATCATTGAGAAGTGCTATGAAGATAAATGTGACACTCACAGGGCTGCTTGGACCTGGATTCTCCTCTGTTGTGAGGGGTATGGGCAGAGACCTCCATGGAAAGCTGTGGCGAGTTGACATGCCAGCAAGTGTGCCCAGCATCTCACATCTCCATGTAGGTTTTGCCGTTGGTAAACTTTTCTGAATGCATTTCTGACATGAAAATAGCAATGTTGTATTCCAGGAGAACTGTGGTTACTTAAAGTCTCGCTGTCTTGACTGATTTCATGGAGTTTATGGCAGGCAGATGTTTTTCGGATTAAAAGGTTCTTAAAAATGTAGTGTTCGGTCTGAGATCCCATGTTTGACTGGTCAATAACAGCTTTTCTTGTGAATATTTATCATCGTGATAGCAGCCCTCATGCTAAACATAGCTGTAGATCAAGAATGCTTGACAGGCAGAGGTTTATTCACCGTGCAATTTTCTTGCAAAGCTAAAATTATTATATATTTTTTTACAGTATAGTATATTTATTGGTTATAGAAAAAAGCTACTTCAGTTGCTTTCATAGACTACCGAGCCCTACATCTACTTACATGAACCCCCCCTTTTATTTTTGTCAATTTGGTTTTTATCGGTCTTTCAGATTACAGAAGCAGATTTTTTTTTTTTAGCAAGTGATAACAGAATGAAAGGAAATAAAAATTTGGCTGGGGAAAAGGGAACAATGAGGGGAATACTCACAAGGACATAGGGGTCTGAAGTCTGTACTGGGGCTCGCAATCTAGTTTTTTGGGGTATTGGCATGCGAAACTGACCTAAAAGGGGTGGGTCTTGTGCAAAAATGCCAGAAAGTGGGGAGTTTTGGGGGTAGGGTTTACAGCTGTGCCGTGAATGGGGTTTCAAATGTTGGGAGGTATAGTATAAACATTATAAAAGGGACGTTCCTTTGTGTAGTGATGTAGCACAATACTTTACAATGTTGTGTAATTCTCCTCACATTTCGGCATTGCTCCTGTATAATACTCCAGAGAAGTATTTGGGCACAGCCTGGCACTAGAGCCTGTGAAGGACTTAGGAGCTTTAATCGTCCCTGCTAGAATACATGGAAGAGGGGCAGAGGTTCGCCTTTTTTTTTTTTTACTACGAGCCCAGGCTTTTGTGTGGATTAATTCATGGATTCCAAACTGGTATTCACTATAATACCCAAAGACCCCAATTATTTGTACCTGTTAGCTCCCAGAATTAAAAGCTCAATCTTGTTTATCCAGAGAAATACCATTTCATTTGGATTGTCAACCTGCTACTCTTTCCCTCCCTCGTGACTTTATAATACAGCTCTGCTTGTTCTGATTGGCTTTTGTTTATAAGCACAAGCTCACCAGGTAATCTGTGCATGGAGAGAGGATTTCCATTACAGCAAGAATAGAATAAGCTACGAACCACTTAATGACCAGTTAGAAAAGAAAATCTCCAGGTAGTTGGTCGTATGATGATCCTCAGTATAGGGGGCCGGGGGGTGCTGGACATCCGATTTTAATCACTTTTACCAATTTTACCACTTTTACCAGTGAGTGCCGCTCCACTTCTACAAAATATATCCAAAGTCCACAAGGAAGTGTGCACCACGTTATCTTTATATATTTCTTCTAACTTGTATTTTATAACATTTATTAAAGGCTTTGTCTCATGACAGACAACCCCTTAAATGTGAGAGATGCTATGGTGATCAAGAGATTGCCGGTGATCTTTAGAGACTAGTTCACAGCGGAGAGCAAATTTTGGCCGGTGGTGTTGCCTTTGGTTGCTCATTTCACTTGCAGTGGCCACCCTTGTAATACATGTAGATCAGGTCTGTTTTATCCTGGTCCGAGAACCAGAAGCTACCGCATGCTGATGATGCAAACATTTACCATCAAGTATCTCTCATCTCTGCAGTCATTGTGAGGACAAATGCTTAACTCTTTCGTTTACGTCGCTTATATGGTGCCAGCATATTTTGCAGCGCTGTACAAAGATTGTCCTCACTCACATCAACCATTGTCCTCTAATTCTCTGACTTAAACACGCACCTAGGGCCAATGTGATCTGTATGTTTTTGGAGTTTGCTTTAGTGAAGTGCTCTACAAGGATGGAAGACTAGTTTTATTGGAGTATATTTTATCAAATCCACTCCGTATAATAAAAGCTATGGATATAAAGACTGATTACACGATCTGTTTGTAGACATTTGGGATTGGTGTGATTGTAGAGATGTGACAATAACCAGCGCCTTCATCTACACATCCACCCACATCATTCTGCTATCAGAATCACACTTCACCGCCTTTCCTGCATTCATTATACTATAATGGTATTATTAGGAGTTTGTGGATTTTGGAGGAGTTAATACTTTTCCTGGACCATACACGTTAAAGGTATTTTATATATATATTTTTTTTATAAATGTCATTCAAATAACAAACCATTACACCTGCTCTGCCTTCTAAATATATGCAGCTCTTGAAATTGAATCCTGAGTCCTGATCCGGGGCACTGCAGCTGCTGAACTGGGGCATTGTGTACTTTATATGCAAAACTTCCATAAAGATCTATTTATGTGTATACCACGTCCATAAAGCAGTAAATTAGAGGTATTACCATTCAGAATATGGCATAAATGGCTGATAGATGAGGGTTCGCCAATTCACAGCGGCCGCCTCTTCTCCATTAAATTCAATGGGAAGCAGCTACTGTGAATCGGTGGATCCCCAATAGGTGAGGGAGCCGCATATATCAGGTGTTTATAACAAATCCTGTGAATGTGCCATAAATAAGGAGCGAATACCCCTTTAAAAAGGTCTAAACACCCTCCTCCCCTTAGTTACAGTCCCCATTTGGGACCATATTTAAAAAATTAGCATACCTTAGGGCAGTGGTCTCATACCTGTGGCTCTCCAGCTGTTGAGTAACTACAGCTCCTAGCAGTACTACTTTCGCAACAGGTGAAAAGCCACAGCTTGATAAAACGCTGCATTAGTATTGACAAGTGTGTCTAATTCCATCTTCCATGCTAGTATAGAAATAATTGTAAAATCTACCAGAGAAGCCGTTGGACCCCAGGCAACCGTACCCTTGCACCCACTATAGTTAGACCACTGCTTTGCTTCCATATGAAGTTAATTTCTGAAGTGTATAAGCAATAATTCCAGGTAGTCTCCTATTTATTACATGTTGTTGTTCATAAGGCAATTTGGCAGAAGGCTCAGGTGTTGTTTTTGGAATAACATGAATGGAAGCTATCAATATGTATCCTATCCTTCATATTTAATGAAGTCAGTAAGGAACAAATCAATTGGTGTCAGAAGTGGACGATATTCAAACATTTACCCTCCTGTTCAATACTAACGTTGTTTACTTGGCTCACAGCAAGATCAGAGAAAGCCCTGTGGTTATTGCTGTGTTGATTTGTGTACACATAGCTGTCAATCATGCACCAGCTATCAACCCTCGTGTAGCCGTGCTGAGTAGAACGTGATGAGGAGGGTAAGCTGAAGGTTTGTCACCCCGAAGATCAACCACAGGCTGCAAGACTGACATATAGATAACCCCGTATTCTTAAAGGAATTGCCAGAATTATATAAATAGTATCTGTAAATCGTTTTTGTTTGTTTTTTTGCTCTTCCCCATACAGATTTTTTTTTTTTTGGAGGGGAGCGGTTACAATTTGCCTTTTATTCTTTCATTGATACAAATGTTACCTAGGTTTACAGGTATTTACCTGGGAGCTGACACCTAAGGGATCAAAAGGCCCCTCTGCCACATAAGAAGACACTTGTATTAGAAATGGATCATGGTTGGTGGAGGCACTGTCACAGACTTCAGCATTGCGGCCAAGGAGATTCATGTTACTACTGTACCTCCATGTCCCTCCAATTTCATACACAGGCAAACATAGTTTTTTTTTGTATGAATCCAACCAGCCAAAAAATAATAATTGTGGCATGCTGCATTAGACACCATATAATGGAGATATGATCTCTTAAGCATTACTTCTAGGGGAAAATATCTCCGTAATACAGTGCCATACAGAGTCACCATATGGCAGCTCATGGAGTTCCTATAGCTTTATAGTACAGAGCCTCAAGGTCTTTTTACAAGCTCTGTACATACAGCTCTGCCAATCCCTGGCCTCAGCAGTCTCGTGTCATACATGCAAGAATCACCACTGAGGCTAGTGATTGGCTACAGTGGTCTATGAAAAAAGAGGCCTTCATAAACCACTGGCCTCAGTGTTAATGCTTGCAGGTACGACACGAGACCACTGACTAGCTGCAGTGGTCTTGTGCATGAACGGCACGTCATTGCTGAGGGCAGTCAACAAAGACCAGTGGGGAATTGAAAAGGTAAGTATCTTTTTTTTTTTTTTTTTTTTTTTAAATCGACTTCCCTGCTCTTACCAGATGTTTTTAAAATTACCTTTATTATCCTCTTTACATTTCCATAGCTCTGTGGCCGGAGAACAGGGCTACATGCTCTTAAAATCCTAATCTTTTGGAAGTTTCCTACATGAGCCGCTCGGACAGTAGGCTGCAATTTGTATTCTCACAGAGCGTTAGAACCTCCTTTTATTTTCTGTAAAATGTGTTAATAGCGAGGAAAGCTTTGGAAATAGGATTTGTAATAGGGAGACGTAGTGTCTGCACTGACCTCTCACCAATCTCTGCCCCTGTCAGGGAACAAGGCGCCAAAATAATTGGGGTTTACGATTGTTCTAAAATATAATTATATTAATCCAGGTCACTTGTCTATATAAAGGAGGCTATAAAACATCAACAAGGAAAATAAATATCTCATGATCCCTTTAAATGAATAGCTTGCAATGGAGTCCATTAAACCTCCCTGTCTATTCACAAACATAAAGAGCCCTGGAGCATTAAACCAATTAGATTGCCGGATTGCCTTAATGTCTTGAAATGAGCATATTAAGAGCTCAGAAGTTGAAATTCATGCACAAAAGAGATAAAACAAATTAATGATGTTCTGTCTGGAGGACACCAATATGATAGTAGATTGTAGCGTAAGTCTGATGTTCAGTGATTTCTATCCCATGTGAGGATTAGATTCTTGTTCTACAGGGGGGCAGCAGGACTTCCAGACTCATATTGGACCTGAAAAACATATTTTTAAGTATTTTTGAGTTAGCATATGGTTGCTGTATAAACGTTTTCCTGCAAGATTATGGGTTATTTAACTAAAATCTCATCTTCCGGGAAGATATATCATTATATTATTTTGGTGGCTTTATTTGTATACTAAAAATTTATTTAAATTCCCATATTCCAGCATTAAATAATCCAGAAACCAGGTATCACCGCAGCTCTAACTAACCAATATAAAGTACACTGAATGGACACTTTATTAGAGACCCCCACCAAAGGAGTTGGACCTCCTTTGGCCTTCAGAACCGCAGCGATTCATCATGGTACAGATTCTGCTAGGTGTTGAAATCGTTCTGCAGGAATATTGGCCATGTGGACAGGATCGCTTCTTGCAGTTACCGCTAAAATGTTCTTCTGCCATAGGGTAAGCTGCTGCCATGAACTTGGTCGGCCACAATGCTTAGGTAATCCCTACTGGTCAAACATCCAACCACGGGTATCAGAGGACCCAGGGTGTGCCCAGAAAACATTCCCCCCACCATTACTGCACCTCCACCAGCCTGAACTGTTCACAGCTGACAGGAAAAGTTCATCAATTCGTGCTGCTTGCGCCAAATTCTGACCCTCCCATCAGCATGGTGCCGCGGAGATCTAAATTCAGCTGACCAGGTGATTGTTTTCCACTGCTCAGTGATCCAGGATTTGCGCGCTCTTGCCCTCTGGAGTCTTATCTTTAAGTTTCCCTTACACTGCAATGGTACAGGTCATCTGCCGTTATAGCCCATCCGTGCTAAGAAAAGTCGGGTTGTGCGTTAGGACACAAAAGTTGAAGCGTTTGCTTTGTTTTGGCTGCAGTTTTCTTGACTGTGCGCCACCTTTTTGTCAAAACGATTCTTTAAATCCTCCACTGACCCCTATAGTCGGCGAGATGTTGACGTTCACAGGATCCCCTTTTTAGACTGCCCGATCTTTCCATTATAATGTGGATTCGAACGGTAACTCATCCACTTGGTTTTTATGCTGTACTCCGGTCACATGTCTAATTATACAGGTAAACTCCAATCATGAAAGGGCCGTTGTCTCTAATAAAGTGGCCATTCAGTGTAGATCCCTATGATGCTGTTAGGGTCAAGGCGGAATTTATGACCGTAATACAGGCAGTAAATAGCACCTGTACTACACGGGTCTAAAACTGTCCTTAGTGTGATGGGACCATAAGCCATAAAATAGAAGTGCTTTCCTTTGTACAAGGTAATCTTTGTGGAGAGAAGTCTAGTCAATAGCTTATGTCTAGGGTTTGCAAAGGTTAAGGTGGTGCATGAATGGCCCCAAAAGCCCATTTGCCATAAAAGAGGACTAGACAAAGCTATCTTACTATACTAGAGTATGAGACTTACAATGTCTAATGCATGGATATTTCCAGAGTAAATTTAGGATCATGGGCTAATGTGAACTTTGCAGTCAGTGTTGGTTTTAAGGCAACACAAAGCACCATGATCACTTAAAAAGCCAATCTTAGAGATTAGTAGGATATCACTAGGATATGTTACCAATGTCCGATCGGCAGGGGTCGAACCACTGAGACTCCTGGTGATCGCAAGAACGAAATGGCAGTGGCATTAGGAAAGCCCCGTGCCACTTTCTCTCCTGATTGAGCAGTGCCAATCAGAAATTGGTGCATATCCTAGCAATATGCCAACAATGTCTGTGATAACCCCCCTAAGGACATTGACAGTCGGTTGTCAATAATAGGAGGGACAAGAAAGTAAAAGGGGTCATCAAATAACCTCTAATGGTATCACGCAATTGGGGGGATTTAGAGGGAGTACTCACAGCATTTTCTGTTCGGCAGGAAAAAGGAATTTTGATGATTTTGAATTGCCAGCGCTCTTTTGTTGCGATTTTTGTTTTTTTTAGCCATTCAATCCAATGCAAAAACCGCCGCAGAAAATACTCAAAATGATCGCCGCAGGTTTTTTTTGCCTTCCATTGATTTCAATGGGAGGGCAGAGGCGGAGACAGCTTGTGCCGATTTTTTTCCTGCCGGCTTCCAAAACACGCCTGGGAAAAAAAAGGCTCTGCCTCCCCTTGAAATCAGTGGGGGGCGATTTGGGATATCTCTTGGTACTGATTTAGATGCGGTTTCTGCTTCGGGGTATGTTCACATTACAGCGTCCGTAACGGCCGAAATTACGGGGCTGTTTTCAGGAGAAAACAGCCCCGTCATCTCAGCCGTAACGGCATGTGCAGGTGCTTGAACGCCGCGTCCATTACGGACGTAATTGGCGCTGCTTTTCATTGGAGTCAATGAATAACGGCTCCAATTACGTCCCAAGAAGTGACAGGTACTTCTTTGACGCGGGCGTCTTTTTTACGCCCCGCCTTTTGACAGCGGGGCGTAAAAAAAATTACCGTCTGAACAGAACATTGTAAGACCCATTAAAATGAATGGGCAGATGTTTGCCGACGCTATTGAGTCGCATTTTCGGACGTAATTCGGGGCTAAAACGCCCGAATTACGTCCGTAAAGTGTGTGTGAACATACCCTGAGGGTATGTTCACACTACAGCGTCCGTAACGGCCGAAATTACGGGGCTGTTTTCAGGAGAAAACAGCCCCATCATTTTGAGTCGTACCGGCATGTGCAGGCGCTTCAACGTCGCGTCCATTACGGACGTAATTGGCGCTGCTTTTCATTGAAGTCAATGAATAACGGCTCCAATTACGCCCCAAGAAGTGACAGGTCACTTCTTTGACGCGGGCGTCTATTTACGCGCCGTCTTTTGACAGCGGCGCGTAAATATACGCCTCGTGTGAACAGACAAACGTCAGCCCATTGCTTTCAATGGGCAGATGTTTGTCAACGCATTCAAGCCGTAATTTCGGACGTAATTCGGGGGTTAATACACCCGATTTACGTCCGTAATTAGTGTGTGAACATACCCTAACAAAAAACGCTGAACAACCTTTTCTAAAGCAAAATGCGGCCGAAGATTGTGGCAAAAAGTGCACTTTGTGAACCAGATTTATTGTATGTTTGACACTTTTTATGAAGTGTCTAGAAGAATTTAATAGACGGTCACCATTTTTTGGACGCTAAAAAACAGCTTAGTGGGTGCCATATTATTAGTAGTATTCTATTTCTTAGAAATGTAGAAACAACACATAGAAAAAGGAGAAAATCTAGGGTTGTGTCTATTTAGAAGTGAAGTCTGTGCCCTCGTTGCACAAATCAAAGAAATTTGTGACATGTACCCCTCACACAGGATGGCACCTTATCAACCAGTCCTATGTGAGGGATACATGTCACAAAAAGTGTGTTAAAGGGAATGATTGAAATGTGTTAGTGTGAACATGTCAGTCTGAATGACAGGGACAAAAGACACTGACAAATAGAAGACGAGATACAGAAGCTGATCTCCTGCACATCAGGGGTCCACCAGTTCACAGCTCAAATCCGCCGTTCTGCCGAGATTGTAGTTAAGTCATAGAAAGTCTCCAAGATTATTGTAGTACCAAAGACTAAACTAAATGACCATAGTAGTCCTACCATAAGAGAAGACCAGGTGTCTTCCAGCTGCAGGAGCCACAGGCTTGAGAACTTCCAATGTCTTCATTCGGGGCTCATTTGACTCCAGTTCTTCTTTCTAGTTTGTTTTTAATGTGATTTGGAGTCTGAAGTCATCGCACTGGAAGTGCAGTACAGCATAAATAATGGATTGTACAGAAAACACACAGCTCTTAGACTGTTTACTTAAGGAGCTGTTTTCCCTGCATCTCAAATACAAGTCTCCGAGGTCCCAAAGGACAAGGGAATAGCAAACGAGAGAGGTGGGGGGGGGGGACGGGACATGGAGAGTTCGTGTTGACAAGCACGAGGCATTCGCTATATACTAATATATTGATCAGATCCAGTTTTGTGCTGAGATCTCATCATCTATGACTGCACTCTCACTCTACAGTTGTGATGATAACATGATGCATCCAAGCCTCCACTTTATTAATGGTTTCATTGGACAAGTGACAACAGACACATCTGTTTCATTTTACGATTAATACTCCTTGGATGCTTTGAATGTTACCAGATCCTGTTTTTATATTTCTTTGCTTCGAAGGATTAGATATTGGGTTATTATAGGTGACTAGGGAATACATCTCTAATTTCTCAGCAACTTCTGTTTCCAATATTGTGTTATTTGTAATCAGTGGGAAATCATATGGGATTATCTTGTCCTGTGTTGTTGGCACATCCCAATGGCCTTTTACAGTGAATAGCCAGTAAAGCCCACATATAAGTTGGAATATTAAAGCTGTCTATCTTTTTATATAGTACCAAGCAAAATGGTAAAACATGTCCCCACAGTATTGAACGTATGCAGGGAGCCAAAGATGTACAGGGAGGAGAGGGATCCCATAACAAAATCTAGTTCATGATACTAGACGCCCCAGGACAGGAGAGCCATGGGCTTATTACATTCCAGTCTCTTCTAGTAAGGAATGTGGCATGGCCCTCGGTCTGGTTTTCCTATCGTGCCCTTGATAATGCTGCAATACTTGTGCAGATGGGGAAGGTGCATGAGGCCGGTATTAGCGGATTCCTCTTTCTATGAATGTCGGAGCAGTCATTGGTAATCCGTCCTTGAAGAAGACCACTCTGGATCACCACAACTTACCCAGGTGGTGATAACATCATTAGAGCCAGGTAAACGCCAATCCAATGTATCACAGTGTACAGTATATTTGAATGGTGGGAAGGTAATAATACTCTACATCCCATTTTATGCAGAATTGGCTCTGCACACAGCTGTGCATGAGCCATAAAGTATATTTAGAGCCAAGGATTGACTCTATTCCCTTCCTGTTGGTCAGGAAGACTCCTCTTTGGATGTGATCCAATCCTATTCTTGGCCCTAAATGTACTGAGCCATACAGTATTCCACCTGCATGCATGAGCCCTAATACAATGTATGAAGCCTTTGTTTGTACTATTGCTCTGTACAACCTCCAAGTTCTATGAAGCCATAATACGGCACGCACAGAAGTCTTTGGTTCCCTACTGTACCTTCATTTGGCTCGGTCATGTGCATGGAGCCTACAGCGTGCGGATTCATTGGCAAATCAGCAGATTTTGCTGCCTGTATCTGTGTAATGTTTATCAAGCCAGATATATGGCAAATAAAGAAAGATGTCTGAGGAACTTTCTTTTTTTTATGTATAATTGATTGTTATTTTTGATCATTATTTTCCTGTTGCAGTTTTTCTATATCTCAGTTGATATAAGTTTACCCCCATCCACCTCAGCACATGAAAACACAGTCTGGCTGCGTTAAATTTAAGTGAGGCGGAAAAAGCCAAGTTTAAGATGATCGTTAAAAGTATAACTATATGTTTTCAGGCTAAAATAAAAGTGTGTTTGATATCCCGGGTCAATGCTAAGGGGCAAATGGAGCTTTTTACAAAATATATATATATATACATACACAGACATGGCCGTATCATAAGCGCACGTGAAATAATTGAGATGCTGTCTATCCTTGTTTAGGTGATGAAATGCTCACATTAATCGGCTGCTTTTCATTTTAAGCTCTGCGAGGTAGACGGTAACGGCTTTCAATAAAGTTCTATACAAATTCCAGAAACCTCGTTGTATATTCTTGTCAACGTTGTTTGTAGCACTTTGAAGTAAAGCATCTTGTTTTTAGCGTTCCTTTAATCTATCATTTTCCATTAGTGAAGTTGTCTGTATCAAAAAGAAATAAAAATGATTCACCCCTTGAAAGTAGGATTCCATATTTAGCCTAAATTCTTTTACCTTCCGCCTTTCCCCCTCTTAAAGGGAGATGCAGGGCTGCTTCATTTTACCCATGGTGTGAGACTTAATTATCTTTACCCAAGCAGCTAATTGATAAATACTTATTAACAATTTGTTCGGCTCCAAAGCAATTTAAAAATGTGATTTTTCTGGCCAGATTTAAAGATAAAGTAAAATAGAAAGATATAATTTACTGTCTATACAGAAATTCACTTCGCTTTGTTAACCACTTGTGAAAAGGGGTCATAAGAGATCATGACAGATCAGTTGAAGAGATACCGTTATAGTCTATAGGTGACTGATGCCACCGTTCAGAATCTATCACGCATGGTTAACGTATACGTCATTAAGTTATTGAACACCCATGACGTATATATAATTTAATTGGATGCCTGTGATGTATGCCATACAGTGGCATATGCCACCCAGAGGCTCCCATGAACAAGTGTATACCATATAATTTTTTTTGCGGGATCCTACAGTATGGAATATCTTCGGCTTCGTTCACATCTGCATCGGGACTCTGTTCATGGGATCTGTCGAAGCTTTCCGTCAGGGTAACAATGAACGGAATCCAAGCTGACACCATAGGTTTCCATTTGCATTACAATGGTGACGGATTCCAGTGCAAATGGTTTCCATTGTTTTGATGGAATGAATAGCGCAGTCGACTACGGTCTTGGTTGTCAAAACCACGGAAACCTTACACAACGGTGACAAACGGAAATCATTTCCACCGGATCCGTCACCATTGAATCAATAGTGATGCAAACTGAAACCTATGGTTTCCGTTCATGGGTTCCCATGACGGAAAGGTCCGACAGAACCCATGAACGGAGTCCCGGCGCAGATGTGAACGAAGCCTTTTTCTACTAAGCTATTTCATACCTGAAAAAAAAAAAAAGTTTACTGACGCATACCGCCTGACAGACGCCAAAAATATACACTTTTGCCCTTCGCCAGGTTGTTGTAGCCCTATGGAGACGTTTAGTGTGTACGCCGTGACTTTCTCGGCTTACACGCTAAATATACATCACAAATATGTGAACGGGGCCGAAAACATTTTATCTCCATGTGTAATACACACCGCATTTACAGTCTATATGCACTGCTGCAACTATTTTTTTTTATTGCTCCAATGCATCTAAAATAAAAATGAAACAACCTTGCAAATTGTCCTATAGTCTTAATTTAAAGATCTACCGTTTTTGTGTCTACCTGTGTCTCCATCGTTACAGATGACCAATAAAACCTGTGTGTACCCTGATCTTGCAGTCAGGTGTATTTGGCTCTGACTTTTTGCTAATCTACAGACCAAGCGGTTTCTATTCACTGACTGCAAGCAAAAATCCTGAAAAAAATTAGGACTCGAAACAAAAGTATTTTACAAATCTGCAGAACTTCATATTATTTACACAAAATCAGATGACCCTAACAAATTGACAGACAAGAACTCAAGGACTTACATGTAATGTGGATTTTTTTTTTGCCAGTTTAAACTTGCGATGTTCGCAGTAACCAAAAATATGTTACCAAATCAATAACTCCTTTTTATTCATTTAGAACGATCAATATACTTTGCTCTATACTGACTTTGTTGCCGCATAAAAGTATTGAAGAACTAGAAAACAAGAAATTCAAAGGCAAAATTCTCAGACAAAATAAAAAATGTGTCATAACTTTCAGACGTAATAAAAGGAGAACATGACCTGGGAAACATCACTTGACAAAATTGATTTTGTATGTTAGAAATTTTCTTCCCAAAAGATATCAAGTATCAGATAAGCCGTCTCGTGTTGTGCCCTGCACAGTACAATGAAGGGGGCACACGTGATGTGTACCTACCCGGTCATACGAGAGTGCAGCCCGCCTGTCACCGCAGACACAAGGCCTAGTGGAACAGAGAGCCCGTTCTGTCATCGATTTTCCTTTCTTGCAAGCGGATGTCAGAGGCAGACAGTTCTTTCCATACTGTGGAGATTTCAAGAGACGGTTCGGGGACTGAGGCTCATTTAAATTCTGTACACATCCCCGGTCTGTGTAACCAGCTTGTTATTATTGTACTCTGTAGAATTGTTCAGCGTGGATTAATTTCGCCGGCTAAACTCGGAGAGAACGTTTGGCGGAAAAGATTGAACTTTGGCCAGTCTGTACCCTCTTTATAAAAAAAAAAAAGAAAAATCGGATAAAAAAACGCAATGAATTGTGGAGCTGGGTAGTAAATGTTTCACTTTAAGAAAGCCATGTCTTTTGGCTGAGGGCACAAAAAGGGCAACGCTTGCTAAGTCTACCATTCCTGGGTGCCACAACTAACATCTGTCCTACTGTGATAACGAAGTATAACGTTCCTCTTAACACAGGGCTCATTTTAAAACGTAATACTCTAGAGCGACTTTCAGAGGCCCATGAAAACTTTACCGTGCTCAGTCACACAGAACGGCAGAACTTGGCTTGTTATTGAGTTCAGAGATGTGTAAAATCAAACGCTAGACAGATATCTTAAAAAGTCTTTGGCTGCTTTGGGATGATTTTTTTTGTATGTGTCTTTCAGTCAAGTATTTACATCATTTAGGTTACATGCCTGCCATACAGCACAATAATGTAGATGCAGGACACGATATAGACTGGTGGAGGCCCAGGGGCTAAACATGTTTGGAGACCTGTCACATTTTTTGTAAGGAGGAAAATAATGGACAATGCTGCCATAACTCCTAAATAATGGAGGCTCAAGGGCAATTGCCCCTTTTGCCAACAGCCCCATTGTCAAAAGTGGTGGTGTTTCTTGAAGAAAACAGCCCTGTTTTTTTAATCTCATACAGCCTCTTTAAAGGGGCTCCTCCCCATTGGACAATCTCTACTTGTTAGAAGGGTCCCCGGACAATAAGGTGATAACATGGTGTCCCCTTGCTGGAACTCTTAGCGATTAGCTGTAATCTACAAGGGAACCTGGCAGTAAGTGTTCAATTTCCCTGCAGCGCCGCCACAGGAGAAATCAAACATTACACAGTGCCCATTCATATCGATGGGTTGTCTGTGTGGTGAAGGACAGGACAGGTTCTCCAGAGTGGGAGACATTCAGAATTTCCTAATAGGGTGCATGAAAATGGGTTTTCTCCACAAGACAACCCCTTTAATTGCATTGTGCCCAGGGTGCCCCAATTATTATCCAATTTTTTTTGTCTACTTGCACTCCAGACAAGTTGCTGTGTAAAATGGAAAATATATCACACAGTGTCTGGGACAGACTCCAGTCAGCGCATATGAAAGGTTGGAGTTACTCGGGATAAGCAGACGGCGCGGTCCTAGGCTGACGCCTTGTCTTTGCTTAATGAGCTGTGTCTCTATGATAGGGAACCAGTGAACAACCTTGTCTCCTTATATGAGACGGCAGCTGCATTTATGGTAACACAAAAACGTATGTCAATAACCTGTCATCGTAATTGACTCACTTACTACGGCTCCATCTCCTTACAGTAAATATGGTCTCTAGTGAGACTGACAGATATGAGCAACACAAAGCACTCAGTCATGTAATGTACTCAACATATTTACATTATCCTGCCTTATGTAGTACAATGATATTGTTTACTTCAGTGGCCCCTGAACTGTGCCTCTCCAAGCTGTTGCGAAACTACAACTCTCAGCATGCCCCGGCAGACGCAACAGCAAGAAATGCACAGGTTGGAGAGCACGGAGCTAAACCAGACATTTCTATAAATTAAGGATTTATTCCCCATTATACTTCTGCTATGATCACTCCATTTCTAGGAGTAAGTGATCTGATAACACAGCACCAGCTGCAGGGAAGTTAAAACAGTTTTCCTGAGACTCAATGATTGACTCTCCTTGAATTCCCATCGATCAACAGAACGAATGTTCAGCCACCTGTATGGCTGTGCCTGGTACTGCAGCTCAGCTCCATTAAATCACTGGCGAAGCACAGCGCCTCCACTTTGCTGATGAATCAGTGGGGGTCCCAAGGATCAGACCCCCACTGATCACACTGATGTTTTTTTCTGGAAAATCCCTTTAAGTTCCACCCCTCGGCCCTGTGAAATTGTTAGCAGGGGGGTAAGGCAACCTGTTTATGGCATATTGTACTTGGCCTTTGTCTCAGTATACACAGGCTGTCGTAAAACAGTCAGGATCTGGTGACAGGAAAAACTTTTTGGGAATTTTGTTTAATTTCGTCTTTGCTTGTAGGTGAGTCTAATAATCAGTAATAATCAGTAATAATATTCTCCAAATTAAAACCTACACTTTAAGCATCGATTAAATAAACCAAAAGAAGGTGAGTTTTGTAGTCTGTGGGGTCATATTTTTGCTGCAGACTGGATAATTTCTCTGAGTTCCAAGAGAGAGAAAATCTTGTTGGGTGTATGGAACAGGCCTGAGGCTTTTGCTCCATTAATCACTTTAATGATTCATATATAGATATTTTTTGTTGCTTGAGAGAGTGGCATTCCCAGGGATAAGGACAACTCGGCATTGTAAGTATTGTGTAATGACGTTATCTCTTCCCACAAGCTCTTTCTCTGCATCTCTATAGAGACTCTGGACGCCTCTTCCTTATGAGGTTTGCAGCTCAATCTCTAGTACGCCATGTCTCCCCATCTCGCTCACTTTGCTCCCGGGCCTGTAATTATATGTTAGTCAGTTGCACAGAGGTGATTAGTTTGGCTAAAATTAGATGCCCAGAAGAACTAATGTTCCTGCAATGATCCACTGACAAATGTTTATTATAGTCCCCCACCACCAATTCTTCTGTAGAGAAATCTATGAAGTTAAACAGCGACTTGGTAGCAAAGACTGTATTTTTGACTATCGCTGGAAAGTGAATTTCTTTATACTCTGGGCCCAATTTTATAGAATTAATAAAATTTGTGCAAGATAGGAGACCTATAACCCATTAACATCTAAAGATTCTGGCTGATGGCGAATCATCCTTGACAAGAAATAGTTCTTGTAAAAAAGTATAGACGCCTTCCTCTACTTTACATTTTCTTCTATTACATAAAAAGAACTATTAATCTGAAGAACTAGGCTGACATTTCTTGAAGGATGTCTGTTAATATTGGGTCAGACTCACTATGGTCCATGACCCACTATCATCTTTTCACAGGATAACTTTTGAGATTATTTCAAGAAAAATCTATGAACTTGAACACCATTTTGCCCTTCTGTATATACATAGGGGTGAATCTAACAACTTTTCTATGCGTAGAAAAGTCGCAAATGGCTCAAAAGTTGCAGTTGCGACATTTGGGCAGTTTCCGCAACTCTATTCTAAAAAAAGAAGCGCTTGGAGCCTAGCGGAACGGGGCAGGGACACCCAGGCCAGACGTATTTACTATAATTGACACCAGAAGCTGGCGCAAATTATAGTGGAAATCTACACCAGCTCTTGGCCGATGCACAAAAAAAACGAAGATGCAACACATTTATTAAGAGTCGTGTGCCTCCTAAGGCCCTTTTCCACGGCCGCACATCTCCCTGGAAATGCATGGGGACAAGCAATCTTAGTAAGGATCGCTTGTCCCCATATATTACTGATCATAACTCCTTGTGAAAGAAGCAAACGAGCGCCGATCAATGAGCGCTCTCCTTGATCGGCACTCGTTTTATGGCCCAAATTGTCCGGTGTAAAAAGGCCCCTTACTCCAGCTTGTTTCTAATTAGAACTGGCGTCTGAAACGCCACACTTAATAAGTTCCCCCCCATAAAGGTAAATGATAAAATTCTGTCTGTTTGCAGAGTCCACAGTTTGTAGTAAGTTTGCAGGTGCTCAGATTTCGGGCTTATTCAGACGAATGTATAAATAGTCCGTGTGACAGACGGTTTTTTATCGGCCATCATACGGCTGCATGTATTTCTATGGGGCTGTTCACACGGCCGTTGTTTTAGTGGAACGTGACATGTCCTATTTTTGTCCGTTTTCACGGATCCTTCAGTAGACAAGTCTGAGGGATCCGTGAAAACAGGTCCCACATAGGTGCGAATCAGATGTGAAAAACGGAAGTTTTTCTTGAACGATTTTGCACACATTCATCTGAATAAAGCCTTAAAAGTATGATTTAAAGTGGACATCCAGTTCTTCAAAATTGATGACCTATCCTTGGAAGGGTTCATAGAATCCAGTATAGCAGGTAATAGATCCCTACAACATTTCTGACCTAAATTGGAAGCATGAAGGGAATTTTTTTTAACACAACATGCCAAATCTTTTACCTCCACAATGTCCTTATGAATTGGAAGCATCATATATATATCAGTAATCCCAGTGACAAGGTGGCGTCTACTTAGGAAAAGTGGCCAGCTCCTTACTGCATGATCATGTTTCTCAACCTTGTACCTTGGGTTTGGCCCCAAAAACATTGTTTCCAACTATGGTG
Organism: Rhinoderma darwinii; assembly: GCF_050947455.1. Classification (NCBI taxonomy): domain Eukaryota; kingdom Metazoa; phylum Chordata; class Amphibia; order Anura; family Rhinodermatidae; genus Rhinoderma; species Rhinoderma darwinii. The sequence continues at coordinate 11,014,305 of NC_134699.1, read as the reverse complement.
TATTGGCCCGTCTTAGAAGCCTTATGTCATAAAAACAGCCACATAAGCTTCGTTATCCGTCGTGATTTGTGGCTGTAAACCAGACGTAAGCACAAAATACACTGGTATCAAAAATTGACAATTCAAACCAGTAAAACCCATAAAACGGATACAGGAACGTGTGACTCAGTCATATATTTAATGGTACATAACACAAAATATATATTTCCCTGATAGATTCATTGCATTAGCATCTTTTCTGGCTGTCAGCGGATATATTTTTCTCAGAGTGACAGAGTTAATGTATTATCTTCATAAAAGACGAGTCTATGCAAATACGTCTCTCCCTCCGCTGTTTTCTACCCATCATGCTTTGGTCCCAGACATAAAAGACACTGACAATATTTGATGTCCCTTTGTTTAGCAATCCTGTGTATTGAATTAAAGACATGGTTTTATCCAAGGGTTATAGTAATGAAACAAGACTTGCGGTGCCCAGCGAGCAAAGAACATGTGTGAAGTATTTAGCATTTGATGTTTGGCATTTATTGGACTTTAAAGTTCTTTAGTGAAACAAACTGGTTGATATTTTAAGTTGGATCTCTCGCTAAGTACATATCTACCGGCGCTCCTTTCTTCCGACAGCAGCAGATCTTTGTTTGCATTGGGGATAATTTGCAAATTTTTCCCCTGATCGGAGATTAAAACGCTAAAGATTTTTCTTCTCAATTATTTTTTTTTATTAACTTTTTTTTTTTGTCACACCCAATCAAGATCAACCAACTCTCTGTCTTCTATCAAGTGGAGAAGCCAAGGAGAATTAATGTAAGAAGACAGAAGGAATACCGTGTGCAATTTTAGAAGGAAATGTTCTGTCAGACTCCGAACAAGCAGCAAGCGGGAGGGTGTTCAAAAATTAATAATCTTGCCGTTAGAAGGAAACTTTTTGAAATCGTACTTTTCAATCCAGCAATTCATTAGGGTCTGATGATATTTGTAAGTCTAGAAACACATTGGGGGATTTATTAATACTGATTCACCGTGCAAGCAGTGCACCAGTATCTCTCCCCCATATAGAGTTTTCGGCAGATTAATGAATCTGGAATAGACTAAAAACAGCGCCAGGTTTGACCCGACGTGGTTTGGAAAATGTTAATAAATAAGTCACGTTCAGTGCTACTCTTATGTCCTGCTATCTTTTTCAAACACATTTTCAGTGTGTCGAAAAAAATTGACACATGGGCTTTATCTCCTTATGCTCTATATTTATCTATCAGCCAATCACTGTGCATCTTATATTTTTACAGAAAATTTTAAATTATCTAAGGTGAGCTCTGATTGGTGGACATGAGAAATCAGACCAGTTTTTTGGTTAGTTTGGATAAATAAGTCCCATGGGTGGAGATTTATCAAAACTGGTGCAAAAGACCTCTGAAAAAACGAGAGCTGGAATCTGATTGGTTGCTATCAGCCACAGCGCCATCTTAGTGAGGTCACTGATTTTATTCTCAAAAGGCATGTAAACCTGCAACTGGCTATATATTCGTAGAGCACAAGTTTATTTACTTACAAGACACAGCTCGAAACCTAGTGTAGACCATTAAAATTGCCTTAAAATATCACCTGACTACTTGCAGCTGAAGATGATTTATATATATATATATAGAGAGAGAGAGAGAGATATATATATATATAGGTTCTGTACATTTTTGTAAATCTTGATCAAATAAGAATGCAACTGTGTTGCTGACTTTCTGATATCTATTTGTTATAAGAGCAATCTTGATGACCGTGTGCAAATATATCCCTCCACCCGTTATTCCAAACTTATTGCTAGTATATGCCATCACTTTTTGATCAATGGGGGGTCCGACTTTCTTGTGAATTAAGGGGCCACAGCAATGATTAAGCGCAGTATCCCCTTCTATGTCTTCCTTGCACAACGGTGCTCCCTGTGTGCAAGGAACTGCAGATATCCCAATTCACTTGAATGGGGACCGTGCTTCAGTCTCCTGCACAGCGGGTTGCCGGGACGCTGATGTGCAGGGAATATACAGTGAAGGGGATGCATCCCATTTATTCTCTGGATCAGTGGGGGTCCCTGAGTTCAGACCCCCACCAATCCTAACAATATGGCAACACTTTATAAGATAGCATACGTTCTCCTAGAGACTAGCACTCTGGGACGGATTTTTAACAGAGCATAGATTACAAAGTTACAGTACTGCACATACTACGTTCAGCACTATTTACAAAAACATTTAAAGAACCCCTTTAACTATTCATAAGGGTCTAATGATCAACGATCTAAGGACTACAGCTAAAAGCAAGTGACGTCACTGAGGCACAAGCTGCTTTGTAGAATATCCATTGGGGACATAAAAGAATTCCCAGTGAATTGACAGACTGGGTCTACTGGTTCAGGAGGATCACTAGGAGTCCATACTGCGGAGACATGAATACTTTTTACCACCAGGATATGCAGATGACTGTACACTTTGGTAGGTATGGCTGTACGGTTAGGTCTTGAATCACGCATGAAGGATTTATTGATGCCTGTGGGTTAAAGGAGCACATTATAATGATGATCACAGTGCGATACAAGTGACATTTATCATTGTAAATATTTCAGTTTACAGCAAAAACATTTCTCTCCTGAGAACTTCAAGGGAGAGTAGAATATTTTGCTGTACATCAGAGAGATGGAATCCATACACAGCACTGGGATAGCAGCCCGCACTCTTATAAGGGATTGACGGTCTCTTATTAGACACCCTCATGCTCATGAAAGGATATGAAAATGACTGCAGTCAAGGTGAGGGCTGGCATTACACTTGGTGCTTCTCATTGGCATCATTTCTGAACACTGAGGTTATTTCTTATCAGGTTTATTTCTACAATTCCATATTGTAACACAAGGGGCTTTTAGACATTTCTTGCACAGCTGCTTAGACTTGGCCCCTGCTGCTGTAGGTAGTTTTTTGTGCTTTACAGCAAAATGAGGCATCCAGACTGGAACATTGTAAGTTAGCCCTATGTATCTCACTACGAATACTAATATTATTTACCATTGATTAATACCTAAATTATCCCTTCCTCCTTGCTGTGTCTTCTTAAAGCAAATGTCCAAATTTGAACCAATTGAATTTTTGCTAATTCATTTCATAATATATATATATTTTTTAACTGTTCATAGCACCATTTTTCTTATAAAAAGCTCCAAATTCTACGCATAGACAGAAGTAAATCGAATACTCTGTCTGCCTGTAGCCACCACTAGGGGGAGCTTAGGAGTATACTGCGTACTATTTATACATCGTACTCAATAATCAAAACAGTATGGAGTAAGCTCCCCCTAGTGGTGGCTTCAGGAAGCCAGAATGTTATAAAGGGAACCTGTCAGCATTTTCTGCCCTAACCGTGGGCATCTTCATATAGTGACAGGTGCCCTGATTACACCAATCTATGTTTCACTCCTTAGAACTGTGTCGTTTTAGAGAAATCATAGGTTTAAGAGACAAGCTTCTCTTCGGTTTCTCCCTTCCTGGCTTAGTTTGACTGGCAAGTCTCCCTATTTGTGTATAGTAAGAGACCTGTCACTCAAGCTGAGCCACAAGACTTAAGAGTAAAATATATTTTAGTGTATTCGAGGCACCTATCGCTATATCACATTATATATATATTAGAATAAGAAATTGATCAGCACAAAAATTCTTGGAGCACTTTTTTCTCTAGATAGCGAATATATATTATCCGCATTGCAGTGGAGTATATCTGATGGAAACATTGTACCATACCAGGTACAGGCAGCTGTAAACATCTCAGGAAGAACATATGCACGTGTTACAAGGCCAGAGTGATGCAAAGGAAAATATTTTAGAGCTGTTCGTTTGCGTTATGGATGTCTAGCAAAACTGTCGGAGTATAACAGCTACAATCTTGACATCTAAAACTTGACGATATAATGATTGGCTTTCTTCAGATATTATTTTCTTCACCCAAGATGTTTATTTCCTTGCTATTTGCATGTATGAGTAGTTAGTTTGCTGGGACGGTGTTGGGATCTTGTCGATGGTTTTGTAGTGTCTTCTACCCAGCACCATCATTTCCAGTATATATTATGCTCTAACATTAACCACACTGTTACATCTGCAGAATACCCAGAGGCCGCGGCTGCTAAATATGTTAAGCTGACCATACACAGTGGTCTAAACCGGTCGTCTTTAACCTCTTTTTTGCTGACAGTCGGCACGCTCTGACATGAGATTTGCAGACGTGGACCAAATACAAGTTTCCTTGGAAGTCAGTCTGCCATGTTAGATCTTTTTGTCTCCACTAGGCACAGTTCACACTGAGTTTTTGGTACGGATTTTGAAACCACATCGGAATCTGCGCCAAAATAAGTCTGAAAGCGCTTCCCATTCATTTCAGTGGGAGGTGGAGGCGTTTTCTTTGCTGAGCGGCTTTTAGACACTCGTGGGAAAAGAAGCCTCTGCCTCTGACCTCCCATTGAAATCAATGGGAGGCAGAAAAAGCATTACCACTGCGTTTTTTGCCTGCGGTGCTCAATGACTGCGTAAGAAAAACGCAACGAAAACTGCGGCAAGAAAGTGCAGGCAGGTCAAAATCTGCCTCCAAATTCCTGAAGGAATGTTGAGGCAGATTTTTTCTGCCTGCAAAATATTCCATGTGAACAGGGCCCTATTGTGCAGGCTCTAATACATTGTGGGACGACAAACCCCTTAGTCACTCCATCCCAGGTCACAGATCAGTCTGACAATTTTTTGTGATTGCTCATTTTAGGGCCTCATGCATACAGCTGTATTACAGAGCTGTAACGCAGGACGCAAAGATGTTTATGGGACCATACTGTCTTTTGTGAGGCCATATTGTATTATAAGGCTTTTTGACCTGTTATTTAGAGAGGGAGCATTTAGCGACCTCCAGCTCCTTGCAGGATTCATACCCCCATCCCGGGGGACCTGTCTCTGGGGGTCCAAAGTGGACAAGCCCTTTAATTTCTATAATTGTGAGAGAGACTATATACCATTTAATGCTCACAGGAACATTTCTCACATGGGCCTTTTCCTCCTGATTGTTTTCTGTACCTCTGTGGATCTTCCCGCAAATTATCCCAGCAATAAGTAACTGGATCACGCTGGGACCAGAGCTTTAAATATTTGATGCCGCTCTTCAGAGTTTTAACACCATTGCGGGCTGTGGAGTAACTCTTAATCTCCTAATGATACAGCGCGACTGAGTGATGCACAGAAGTGACACGATCACGTTTAGGCTCTTGTCATACAAATATTGGTGGAAATATAATGTATAATGTTCCCCATTTCTCTGGATAATCTTTGTTCTCCCACAACTAATTATGTTTATTTATAATACATGCAGCGCTGTACATCTTATACTATTCCTGATATATTTTAATGGGGGAAGATAAATGGTGTTCGCTACAAATATAGCAGAGCTGAATTAGTCATTTAACTGCTGTGACTCATTGAGCTGCAAAAATGCAGTCCTACGAAAAAAAAACACTATAGATGTAAGGCTATGTTCACACGCAGAGTCAAAAAGGTCTCAAAATACAGAGCTGTTTTCAAGGGAAAACAGCTCCTGATTTTCAGACATTTTTTGAGCAACTCGCGTTTTTCACAGCGTTTTTCTACGGCCGTTTTTGGAGTTTTCATTGGAGTCCATGAGAAAACGGCTCCAATTACGTCCCAGGAAGTGTCCTGCACTTCTTTTGACGAGCCGTCATTTTACGCGCCGTATTTTGACAGCGACGTGTAAAATGACAGCTCGTCTGCACAGAACATCGTAAGACCCATTGCAAGCAATGGGCAGATGTTTGCCGACGTATTGTGGAGCCATCTTTTCAGGCGTAATTCGAGGCGTAAAACACCTCCATTACGTCTGAAAGGAGGTCGTGTGAACCCAGCCTTAGGCCTCATTCACACGAGCGTGGCGTTTTGCGCACGCAAAAACGCAGCGTTTTGCACGCGCAAAAGCCACTTAACAGCTCCATGTGGCCTCAGCATATGATGTGCGGCTGCGTGCTTTTCGCGCAGCCGCCATCATTATGACACTCCATTTGGATGTTTGTAAACAGAAAAGCACGTGGTGCTTTTCTGTTTTCATTCATCCTTTTGACAGCTGTTGCGCGAATCACGCAGTTCGCACGGAAGTGCTTCCGTGCGGCATGCGTGGTTTTCACGCACCCATTGACTTCAATGGGTGCGTGATGCGCAAAACGCCCAAAGAACGGACATGTCGTGACTTTTTTTCAGCGGACTCACGCTGAGTAAAAATCACGGACATGTCTGCACGGCCCCATAGACTAATATAGGTCCGTGCGACGCGCGTTGCACGGATGTAATTCCCGTTCGTCTGAATAAAGCCTTACAGTGTGATGTTAAAATGATTTGTTCTAAGTAACAAACACGGCTCTATTACATTGACAAAAACTGCTCTGCTACATCTATATTTTGTCCAGTCTTTTGTATTTTATTTTTCATTAGGACGTAACTTCTGTCCGTTTTTCTCCAGATCCTCATCTTTTCTTCCATTCCAGCTGGAGTATTTAAAATCTATTACCCTCTACTTCTCTCTCCTTCACTATTATCTAACTTTGCAATGATTATGGAGAAGGAAGCCCTCTGCAGGCTCATATAGCCAACAGGAAAGGGCATATAGCCTAAGGGGTAATCCCATAGCAGATACAGTATTTATGGCATATCCATGATATATGCCATACAGTAAATGTCTAATAGAGGCTGCTCCCAGCACATGCATGGTCAGCTCTTTATTCATTCTCCACCTGGATGAGGCAGACAGCAGGAACTTCAGCAGGCGGGATGGGGATTGGATGACCCCTGTTCTGGAGATAGATGCAGGTCTCCGCTTTTGGACCTGCACCTATCGGACAAATATCCTGTGGATTTGCCATTAATGTCTAAGATGGAAATAACCCTTTAATTAGACCCCCCGTTCTCGCAAGCCCCACAGGAGCTTCATGGGTTGTCTCTATTATGCAGGCTCGTGGTTTCATGGCACCAATTTCTTCGCTGCTTGATAAATAGGTGGTGAAATCTTGGTGCAGGAAAGGTTAAAATCTCAGTACTCGGCTGTCACGGTATTCAGCTCCTGGTTCATCCAATTACATGTACAGGTGCATTATTGTACTTTCCACAGACACGTGCGTACATCTACCAGGGTCAGAACGAGGAACTTCAGCGCAATACTGTAAACATTCGTTAAAATAGAAACCAGAAAGTTGTTTTTTGTGAGGTGAATTCTGCACTATCCGATACGAGACGTCTTTATTTTTGATTATTACATTCCTTTTATTGCATGTTATCTGCACCAGCCGCAATTTGCTTGTTAGGCATGCTTGGAGCAATGAGAGTCTTGATGTTACAAGATAACAAGTGCCGTATTAGCCGTTCATATTTCATTACAAGCGCATCAAGCTGCTTGGAGAACAGGGGTGTCCGTAGCGTAAGGCCTTTTTCTTTGTCACTGCATTTAATACTCCTCAGCTGGGAGCCCCGCACACATACATGTCGTGTTGTGACCCTGCAGAAATGTAGTGAATGTTCTGCAAGATCTGGGTCTCTGTGCTGCTGCTTTATGATACGAATAAAGCTGCATGCACCACAAGTAACAATACAGACGATCATCACGTCTGGTGCTGTCTGAATGAAGAAGTTCTGCAGGGAGACCAGAGGATTGATGGACGAGTCTTTCTGCAGAGAACGTAGACTTCAGATAGGAAATCAAATAAAATGTAAAGCTGTCAAATGCCTATGGAGCCGCATGTAAGACCTGGATATGTTTCAAGGGAAATTCAAGACGCTCGGTTTTAATTATTTAGAGCTCCCCCCCCCCCCCCTAATTGCAGGATTACCTTAATTCCTTCCCGACATGTCGTATGTATACGTCATGGAAAGTCAGCACTTCCCGCGTTTTGCAGTATCCATACGACAAATGGATGGCACCGGCTCAGAAGCTGAGTCGGTGCCATCATCGCTGGATGTCAGCGTTGTATTACAGCTGACATCCGGCTGTAATGGCGGGGACCGAAATTAGCTTCGATCCCCGCCGTTAACCTCTTAAATGCATCGGTCAAAAGCGATCGCTGCATTTAAGGAGGTTGCAGCTCATCGAGTTCTGGTGGCTGCAATGGCAACCGGAGGCCTAATACTGGCCTCCCAGTCTGCCTAGCACGGAAGCCATTCAGGAATCGCATAGCTGTGCTGTGTCCACGAGACCTAAGGATGATGGAATAAAGGACACTTCTGACTATTTTTTAAGGCCCATTATTTGATATTCGTATCATAGATAACAGAACTGAACACCTATGCATCCCTTCAGTAGACAATGGACATAAATGGGAGTAAACGATTTAAAAATGTTATAATTTATCATAGAACTTACTTGAACAGCATTCACTCACTTTTTAAAGTCACAGCGCTGTATGAGTCCTCTGTAAATCTCTGGTCCGGTGACAGTTAAAGGGAACTGGATGGTGTTAATGGATGTGTCGTGCGGTTTCCCATATACATCTGCATACATTACCGGACAAAGATCCCCTGTGTCTGAGCAGCACAGTCATACACTGTCCCAGTCATGGGGTGAGATGCAGGTCACGGACTGTGCAGGTACCTCATGCAGCAATGATAATAAAGGGAGAGATCAGTAAAAGGTTTATTTCTATGTACATGGATTATTATTTAAAAAAAATAAAACCACTCCATATTCCTCCTATTCTGCTCACTTTACAATCTGCTGCTTATGACATGGAATTAAATTCTACTTTCAGACTTGGTTCTACAGAATTAGTTGTTCCTATTTAATGGTAAACTGAGACAGAGTTCCGGTTTGGGATTATTCATTATCCTAGTTCTTCCAATTCCCTAACTCTATTGGTTAGGCAGCACCTGCATAAGTTTGGTTGGCTGCCTAGTAAAGCAATGCCTGCAGGTGGTGTTACCATGCTGTATTGTCATGCCCTTGTAGAGATCCAGTGATGTCTCTCGGGTATAGGACAGGAGGGATGGTGGGGCTTTTATGGTATCGAGGGGTGGACATACCATATGTGCAACCTGTGCAGTTACAGGGTTCAGTAGGAAAACAGTCCCAATACCACCTTAAAAGCAGCTTCCAACTATCTATTAAATTGCATGTAAGAGACTGAGCTGATGAACTTAATGGCTCACAATTACTGGTGGATTGTTAGAAAAACATGAGGGGTGCTGTATGGTTAGCTATGAAAGAGCAATGGGCCCATATACAGTTCTTGCACAGGGGCCGCTTTGCTATCTGTGTCTGCCCCTGATGGTAGCACGTCTGGCCCATGCATTTTGCCTTCCAGTCCTCATAGCTGAAGTGTATATTCTGCATAGACATGGCCCACATTTACTATGTAGTTTGCCCCAGTATTTGTCGTAAACTGCAAAAACTGTCGCAATTCATGACGTGCGCCAATTTTACGTTAAACATGGACTTTTCTCGTCACTCGACCAAATTGAAAAGTGACCAGAAATGTGGCCATGGTCTAAATTTATAAAGTATGAAGTCAGAAAATGGTGCAAATTTTGTTGCAAGTCTACATACGCTGATAGGCATAGATTTGATTTTATGACTTTAAAGAGGCTCTGTCACCAGATTCTCAAACCCCTATCTCCTATTGCATGTGATCGGCGCTGCAATGTAGATAACAGTAACGTTTTTTTTGTTTTTTTTTAAAACGTTCATTTTTGGCCAAGTTATGAGCTATTTTATATATATGCAAATGAGCTTTGAAATGGACAATTGGGCGTTTTTTTTTCTCGTTATATCCAACTGGGCGTGTATTGTGTTTTTAACCGGGCGTGTTTACGTGTATGACGCTGACCAATCAGTGACCAGTCAGCGTCACACACTCCTCTCCATTCATTTACACAGCACATAGTGTTCTTACTAGAACGCTGTGCAGCCACATACACAAGTGTCCTGATAATGAATACACATGAAATCCAGCCTGGACGTCATGTGTATTCAGAATCCTGACACTTCTGAATCTTTTCTGTGAGATTCCAGCAAGCCACGCGTAATCTCGCGAGATTACGGAGGTAAACGAGATTTTGTTTCCCTTGCTGGAAATATCACAGAAAAGATTCAGAAGTGTCAGGATTCTGAATACACATGACGTCCAGGCTGGAGGTCATGTGTATTCATTATCAGGACACTTGTGTATGTGGCTGCACAGCGTTCAAGTAAGAACACTATGTGCTGTGTAAATGAATGGAGAGGAGTGTGTGACGCTGACTGGTCACTGATTGTTCAGCGTCATACACGTAAACACGCCCGGTTAAAAACGCAATACACGCCCAGTTGGACATAACGAAAAAAAAACGCCCAATTGTCCATTTCAAAGCTCATTTGCATATATATATATATATATATATATATATATATATATATATATAAAAAATAGCTCATAACTTGGCCAAAAATGAACGTTTAAAAAAAAAAAAAAAAAAACTAAAAAAACTTTACTGTTTCTACATTGCAGCGCCGATCACATGCAATAGGAGATAGGGGTTTGAGAATCTGGTGACAGAGCCTCTTTAAGACACTCCCAAATTTATTGAGACGTGCGCCTTTTACTAAATTTAGGGCAAATCACCAAACTCACTCCTTTACTTAGACCGGTGATGGCCACACGAAACCACTTCTACCCATTTTGTCTGCCCATTGTAATCTGCATATATTCTCTATTACTCCTGTTGAAATATCATAGATTTTGTGTGAGAAGGGGGGGGGGGGTGTTTGGCTCATTAATACTGAACCCTTCTCTGTACACCGCTATGTAGATCTGATCAATTTGCATCTTGAAGGATACCTTGTTACCAGGACAGCTCCCTATCCCTAAATGTATCTTACAAATTCCCTAACTACAATGAACTGGGGCGCCATTGCATCTGGACGTGCCGATCAGATGGAGCGGGGAGGTAAAAATATCTTGCCACATATATACCTCTAAGCCATATATATACCTCTTTAGCAGAGCAGATAGGGGTCACATGATACACTTCCTGCAGTCCTTACTAAGAGGAATAGTCCGGGACCAGACTTGTCGTCTTCTGGTTCCGTGATCGGCACTTTAGGGGCATTTAGTGTGTGCAATTGCCCATAATCCTACAGGGCCTGTGACTGTCAGGGCATGTTGAGAGTTGTAGTTTAACAGCAGCAGGAGAGGCAAAAGACTGAGACAGTTGTCTTAGAGACAGTTTTTGGTTTCTAAAAAAATAAACACCCCTGCTTTGTCACCATGAATATAAAGTCTTCAAAAATACTGGATTTTTTTATTGCTGCATTCTTTACATTTCCAGATGTAAAGCAATGACCCCAGTATACGAGGCTCCATTACTAGCCAGCACTCGGCTTTCCACTGGGTTAACTGCCATTCCAGCAGACGGACGTACCTACAAAATGTAATTAAAGCAGCCACACAATGTGCAGGACTGATGAGATTTTTCAGAACCATTAACGTTCATCTGTTTTCCTTTGTTTTCCTCTTTGTGCTTTTTTTTTTGCCGACTTACAGTTTACATTATTAAAACATGCATAATTTATAATTAGCCAAGTGTCTTGGACAAACAATTAAAGTCTGAAAATGAAAGCGATCTGTTTGAGGAGCTGTTCAGTTCCCGCAGCTTTTTTTTTTTTTTTTTTTTAAACCAATGGAGTAATGAGCCTGCAAGGCAAACAGGAGCTCTGACAGTATATAATATTTCACCAGAAACTGACAAGTGGGATAAATCTTCCATGGCTTGAATGGTGATCCTAACAAAAATAAATACATTAAAAAAAATATCAAATCATTTCATTGTTGGTGTAAATTTTTTACTCTTCCCTGCAACAACGCTGTAACTAGTAGAGTGTAACTTTTATATTTGTTTGAAAGACTATAGTATGAGACGTTTCAAGATAAAAAGGGTTAACGGGTTTGTTCCACAAAGACAACCCCTGTCCATATGTCTGTCATTGAGGTGGGTCACCTGCTTAAGACCCCCTCTATGAACCTTGGCAGACTCGAGTACCATAGGGTACTATAAATATCTAAGCTCAATTCAGTAGAACCATGGTGGGACGGGGTCCTGTGTCTATAATACAGATGTTAAAATGCAGAAATATTGTCAAGGTCTTTTAAAATATATAAGACTGGTTAACTGTTTCAAACCCAGGATTAAACCACATCCAGAAACCAATGGCATTGTTTCATTGGGACAGTATTGCACAGTGTCCAAAGATCCCACACAACCATCACCACCAGAGGGCGCTCCTGCCTATCACAGAGTAGCTGAGATTGGTGTAGGAGTAGAAAAGCTACATGCTTATATGCTAATAGATACATCTAGTAAATATCATGGACCGGACAATCTCTAGAGCTCCAACGACTGAAGAATTAATTGGGTTATCTGGGATCAGAAAATAGGATCTGAATTTTTTTCTCCCCGAAACAGCACATCCCTTGTCCATGTGTGCCTGTGCCAGTTATTGTAGCCAGCCCCACTTTAATGGCAATCCATTGCAAAACCAGGCGTAGGCCATAAATAAGAGTGGCAATGTTTCTGGTATATAAAAAAAAAAAAAAGGGAATCCCATTTTCGGATCCCCTTTAAGCTTTGGAACACTGGGGAAAGAGCTTACATCGAAAGTCACCAGCAGTGGATGCTGTCCCATAGAGCTGCCAGGGAAGGGACTCTATCCCATTAGGCCAGCAAGTAAAGGACACAACACCAAGGAATGGACACCTAGGGTGGAAAGGCTTGGAGGCAAAGTCAGTGACTGGCATCTAACTCAAGAATCAACTAAGGCCTCATGCGCACGACCGTGCTTTTGCAGCCGCAATTCATCTGCAAAAATGCGGGTGAGTTGCAGACCTATTCATTTCTATGGCTCCACGTACACGACTGTGATTTACATGGATCGGTGTGGGGGCTGCAAATGCGGACCACAGAAACCCAGGACAAGTCATTTTACGTTCCGGATTTGCGAATTCACCAATTGTTATGGATTCATGACTCCTGATGGCACACAGACGCACAACAAGAGTTTTTTGTGGTCCGACAGCCCGCAACGTACCCTTTGGTTTTGCAGACCGCAAAACCAATGCGGTCGTGTGCATGAGGCCTAACACGTAACGAAAGATTAAGGTTTATTTTGGTTCAAGTTTTAAAGATGTTTGAAAATAACTTATAAATTATATATATATTTTTTAAACTATAAAGACATCTCTAGTAATACAAGGAAGCTTGAAAGTGGGTATTTTTTGCATTTTATTACATACAACGTGTATTTTACAAAGAAAAAGGGTAAGTTCACACGTAGCGTAAAAACTGCATTTTCCGCAAAGGATTTTATTGTGGAAGATCTGCAGCATATTGCAGTAGCAACAGAGTGTATGAGATTTGAAGTAATCTCATCCACACGCTGCGTAAAAAATTTGCCGAATAAACTTTCATGAATTGACCTGCGGTTCGGTTTATGTCAATTTATGCTGCAGAATCGCTGCTCTTCTGTCGCTGGTTTCCCCTGAATTCAATGGGAGGTAAAACCTGCAACAAATCGCAACTCAGAACAAATTTTTTTAATTTTTTTTATACTTAAGATCTCTCTACTTCTGCAACCAGCCCGGCCTCCAGGGATAACGTTCCATCCCGTGTGTTTTCTGCAGTCAATCACAGGCAGCAGTCACATGGAATGAAACATCATCCCTTAAAGGGAAGCCTAGAAAATGGGTGTTTGTTTGATAATCGATCGTACGATTCTTTTGGGGGGTTAAATCAAACCATTTCACTCGGCTATCCCCATTGCATTACAGGTGAGACACTGATATCCGCTATTGTACTTTCTTTTTTTAATTCGGTCACATTACTATGCAGATTTATTTCATATGCTAATACCTGTGCATCTCCGTTGCTATGTTTTGGTGACCCTGATAACCAGCAGTCAGTATAGATTCTTTTAGCATTGGCTGCCAGGGTTGGTGAAGCATGGCAGATCCGCTGGATGGAGCAGGTAAGGGAAATCAACAGAAACTCTGGTCATACTTGAGAAACTATAACAAACTAAAAAACATTTCATTTACAAAAGGAGGATGGAGATGGTTTCTAAAATGTTTCATTAGTAAAGGTAAATTGTGTGATTTGAATCCATAAAATTCCATATATTCTTATAAAAAAGAAAATCTGGATTCCTTGTCGAGCAGTAAAATCACGTTGGACTTGTATTAACATTGGCCGGCTATTACAGGTATAAAACACATTTTTCCACCATCGCATGACAAGCACTGAAAAATATTAATTGTCATTGTAATTCGGCCAGAATTCCATATGCAGTTTTTGAGACAAATAAAGGAGTAGATATCAAAGAGACGTATCAGCCTTTCCTTTACACTTTTCCTTCTTTTCAAATACACTGCTGCCTTTGGCGCAAAAAAAGATTCACGAAATGCCACAAAATCTTCATGTGTGATTGCAGACATAAAGGGGTTGTCCAGGGTTAGAGAAAAGAGACACAGCTTTTTGTTTCCTTTTCCCCAGGAACTGCACCACAATTATAAACAGTCCCTTTTCTCCAATCCCGGACAACTCCTTTAAATATTTTGCTTTGGTAATGGACACCACATATAGGACCCGCACAAAAGGATAGGCCTTCAATGTATATTCCTCGAAAACCCCTTTAAAATAATTTTAAAAAAAAATGGGGGTAATGTTGGATTATACATTGTATGAGCCCTGCTGTAAAGGAAACCTAAAAAGTCCCCTTCCAGTTTATCTTTGTCACTTACTAACATCAACCGAATATTCATAATTTTAATTTTTTCTTGAATGATATTTTCGGTATGTATTAAACGCGTGCAATAAGTGCTGCCATTTTGAATAAGTTATGAGCACAGGTGGCGTAAATACTGCAGAGAATCCGCAGCATAATACAGTAGCAGAAGAGTGGATGAGATTTCAATAAATCTCATCCTAACGCTGCGTACATGATATGTGGAGATTGCGCACACAAATTCACCTGTGGTGCGGTTTCTTAAGTTGAAGCATTTCAATTGTGGTTGCGGAATCGCCGATAATTTGTTGAGGGTTTTCCCCATTGAATTCATTGGAGATCTAAACCCCGCAACAGTCAAGTGTTACGACTTTTGCGGTGGAATCTCAGCGATTAAGCCAGAAAAGTCGCAACATAGAAAAAAAAATAACAACTTATACATACCTCTAAAGTTCTGAAGGGTGACCCCCTGGGATGACGTTTCATCCCATGTGACCGCCGCTGTAGCCAATCACAGGCTGTAGCGGTGGTCACATGGGATGAAACGGCATCCCAGGGAGCCAACTTAGGTGACGTCAGATGGCCAGCCTCCTGGGATGACGTTTCATTCCATGTGACTGCAGCTGCAGAGGTCTCCTGGCATGAAACGTCATGCCAGCAGGCCGGATAAATGCTGCAGTTTTGCGCAGCGGACGCAAAATTTGGTGCAGTTTTTTTTCCCGGAATTCGGTGTGGCCGTCGGGGTGGATACGCTGTGTACCTTTACACATCGTATCCGCCCCGTGTGAACTTAGTCTAAATCTGAGTAGATTCTGCAGAAAACGTACTTGGTCTACCTAGCCTCTCCTCCTGCACTCTCCTGGCAAGAATAGGCAAGGGATAGAAATGGGAATATAATGCTGGGGCAGGGGCTGCCAGCCAGACCCTACTCTTCTGTGCAAAAATACAAGGTTTATTCTTTGATATTTTTTAGTAATATAAATTGCAAGGCGCTACAGGTGCCATTGCACCTTTGACACTGGTACAATACCGGATAGATAACTATTTAGTAGATATGCCCCATGTCAGATTTTGCAGACGTTTGCCAATATTTTCCATATCCTGGCGGGTTTAGCCGCTCTGTGTTCTCACTCTGGGCACGATGCATCACTTCCGTGAGCAGTATTTATGTATAAATGCAGCACATTATGGTCCCGGGGACGCCTTGTACTTCACAGCTCTAATTACTGGCTGTTTCCAACTCTAATTAGACTCACCTGTTCTGTTATTCTGTGCTTTCTCAAGGCTGCGGCTGGCGCATGGCAAGAGATAACTAGCTTGGATTTATTCTGCAGCACAGCTATATTTAGTTTTACACGGTCTCTTTTATACGTCCTTAGTTGACCTTGTCATTAAAATATTGGCCTTGGCGTCATCCCCTCATTGCTTAGCGAGACCTACAGATCAAAAGTGGCTACAGATCCCATTTGAAGTTTCTTTTGAGTCCATTGAATCAGAATTCTGTTATGCTAAACTTGAAATGTGTATCCAACACGGTATAAAGATTTGTTGAGTTTGCTTACAATGTAAATGGAATAGCCAAGTTTTACAGCACACAGGTCCAGAAGACCGCTTCTTTGGTTGAGGTGTAGCGTGGTACAGCAGTGTTCTGCAATCCGTGGCATCTACATCATGATGGGAGTTGTAGTTTACGGACAGCTGCAGAGCCACAGTTTGGAGAGGAAGGGAGAAAAAGTAGCAGACAATGACCATAATAAACAAACTAAGTCACTGTTGATGCAGAGTAGGGACCTCCTTACAATTTTTGCTATGGTCACTCATGGTTACTTGTTAGGTCTTTGGTATTTATACTATAATCATTACCGGCATCATCCAAAGACCGGCCAGGCAGGTTAACGTTGCTCTCCAGGATTAGAAAAACATGGCTGCTTTCTTTCAAAATCAGCGCTACACCTGTCCACAGGTTGTGTGTGGTATCGCTCAGTCCCATTTACTTTAATAGAGCTGAGCTGTAATACCAGACACAACCCATGGACAGGTGTGGTGCTGTTTTTGTTTTGTTTTTATTAAAAGTAAGCAGCCATGTTTTTCTAATACTGCATTACCCCAAGACACTGGGTTCCATATATCAAAGTAGTAGCAAATAAAAAAGTGGCGAAGGGACCATTATCTACCGCAGTTTAGAGATATAAGTTGAGCTGTGGTTGCTGAAGACCCCTTTATATCTCGCAGGCATGTATGGATCTGTAATAGAATGGTTGTGTGTAGGGCTAGGCAATTAATCTATAAATGAACAAAACCAAAATTCAGCTAAATTAACAGACGTCATCTCGTGCATTTCTTCAATTATTCTTCCCCGGCTTCAGCTGTACCTCCGTCTTCCGGATGCAGATCCAATGGTAGAGCAGGGAGCCGTAAGGTTCGTCCTCTACCATTCACTATGTATCGCCGTGCACTTGTGGCTCAGGGCAAACAGACACGAGGCAGTGAACTCATCACGCCTGTCTGCACCGAGCCACATAGACCGGAGGAGCTGAGGGATCTCCTCGACTAGTCATTGGAACGGGGTTATAGGAGTATGTATTTTATTAGGCACTATTGGGGCTGTGTGGGGGCAGCTGTGGGGCGTTATACAGTAAGGAGGCAACTATGGGGGACTTTATACTGTGTGGAGGACCCCTATGGGGGCAGTTATACTGCGTAGAGGCAGTTATGGGGGCATTATACTGTGTGGAGGGCAGCTTTAGGGTCGTTCTACTGTGTGGGGACAGCTATGGGGGCATTCTACTGTGTGGGGACAGCTATGGGGGCATTATACTGTGTGGGGGCAGTGTCAGAAGTTGTATTATATACAGTAGTTCACAGCAGGCTAAGGAGATAAATATGAATTCAATGGTTTAAGCGTGCAAATAGGGAGCGTGGTATGCAGAAGGCGTGTGGCCTAAATAATCGTCCATTAACCGTAAACGAGGTTACATGTTCAATTAATCGTGACTTTGATTTAGTTCATAATCGCCCAGCCCTAGTTGTGTGTCCTGATTACGTGTAACAAGTCATTCCTAACTTTTCATACTGTAATAAAAACAATAGATTTAGCTACATAATAGCCTAGGCAATAGTAGGGCAGCACGGAATCAATGCAGCCAGTCCACCGCTGAGGTGCTGTCCATAGTGCTGAAAGGCTGACACTAGACGCAGCTGTCCTGTTATCACTGGTATCTATAATATACTATATACTACCTCTCTTTTACTTGTAGCTTTCTCCTTATACAAGATGGAAGAGACAGATTCAGCAACCTGGTTCCCTAAAATGACTATAAATCAACAGGAAGATCAATTTTCTTGTCATTTTCTAATCTGTTTTTATTTTTGTTCATGTTCTTTTCCTGATTTAAATGCAAACTTAGTCCCCTTTTAACATTTCAAAGTACCGTAATAATGCATGATGAATTGGGTAGCTTTGCTTTAACCTCTCAGGGACACGGCCAATTTTGGCCTTGAGGACCGAACATTTTTTTTATATTTCCCTCTTTGCACCCCTACGCTTATAACTTCATGTTTTGTCCAACATAGCTGTATGAGACTTTGTTTTTTGCAGGACGAGTTTTACTTAATGTACGAAAAAAATGGTACCTACATAATTGTTTAATTTCAATACATTTTTATTTTGGAAAAAATATAGAAAAAAAAGCAGTTCCACTGCAGTTTATTTTTTTACACCATACACCGATCATAAACAACATTACACATTTATTGTACAGGTTGTTACAGACGTGGCGATACCAAATATGCATATATTATTTCACGTTTTGGGACTTATATTTGAAAAAGTTTATTGTAAAAAAAGTGTATTTGTGTATTTTTTTTTTTTTTTAATCCCATAGAGGGATTTTTCATTTTGATTTTTGAACCTTAACCCCTTAGTGACCACCAATATGCCTTTTTACATTGGTCACTAAGGGGCCTTAGGCTAGGCTGACGCCTTTTCACGTGAGCCTAGTCTAAGTCCTGCACGGGTCTCCCGTGTAAGCTGGAGCCGGGGCTCAGCTGTCAATAGCGACCGTGGCATTTAACTTTGTTTACAGAGGGAATGAGCTCCCTCTGTCACCCATCGGCGGCCCGCAAATGCAATCGCGGGTCTCCGATGGGGTGTCATGGCAGCCGGGGGCTTGATAAAAGCCCCCAGGTCTGCCCAGGACATATGCCTGTTAGGACGCGCCGGAGGCACGGCCTAACAGATTGCCTGTCAGATTTACACTGACAGGCAATAATGCTCTGGTATAGGAAGTATACCAAAGCATTATAGCAGCGATCTGAAGATCGCACAGTAAAGTCCCCTAGTGGGACTAATGAATTAAATAATAAATGTGATATAAAGATTAATAATGAAAGTTACAGTAAAAAAATAAGTAAAACCATTTTTTCCCATAAAAAGTGGTTTTATTTAGTAAAAGTGTAAAAAAAATATAAAAGTACACATATATGGTATCGCCGCGACCGTAATGACTCCATTAATAAAGTTAATATGTAATTTAAACCGCAAGGTGAACACAAAAAGTCCTCATACAGCTATGTAGACGAAAAAATAAAAACGCTATAGCTCTTTGAATGCGACTATAGAAAAACGAATAAAATAGCTTGGTCATTAGGGCCTAAACTGGGCTGGTCACTAAGGGGTTAATGTACCGGCATATATCTATATACTGATAGTAATGTACCGGCATATATCTATATACTGATAGTAATGTACTGGTATATATCTATATACTGATAGTAATGTACCGGCATATATCTATATACTGATAGTAATGTACTGGTATATATCTATATGCCAGTACATTAGTCTGTGTACTGATAGTACACAGGCAGTTGTTAGGGCACACCTCAGTATGCCCTAACAGGGAATATGGTCAGACAGCCCTGGGGTCCTTCAATGGACCCTGGGCTGTCTTCCCATACCAGGTATAGCCATTGTTCGCGTCACAGGGATTTCCTGTGACGCGATCAAAGGGGTGACCCCCTTCTCATTTTCGCTTTGAATGCCGCGATCAGCTTTGATCGTGGCATTCAAGGGGTTAACGGCGGAGAGGTTTTTCTTTTCTCCGCCGTTAGAGCGTGGCTGCAGCCGTGCATTACAGCCGTTAAAGCTGCTGCCCCGCTCATCGTGCGCCAAGTACCCGCCGCTCAGGACGAGTATTGTCATCCTGTGTCGGCAACCAGTTAAACAATTTACCTATGTTTGTACAGATTTACATGACATGTCTATTTCTATATTAAAAAACTAAGCTACAGTACTTCCAAAATCTTATTCGTTGTCCTTGGAAACAGACTGCGGTTTGCTGTCAGTCATGTGATCTAGCCATTTGACTGGTGTGAATTAGTAAGTTATCCAATTTCCTATTACATGCTGTTAGTGCAGGTTATTGCAAATTAATTAAACCCCCCCCCCCCCCTAGGTCTCATGCATCAGCTCAGTCTCCGTAATCAGTCCGAAAAACAAAAATCAAAAAGATCTTATTCAATACATAAAGTTGTAGGCGTTGTCTCGTCACAGACCCCCGGCAGGCAACTGATTGTGTCATGGGAAGCCGTAGCCAACGACTGGTTTATACCGGCTCTCCACTCTAGCTTATAAGAGGGTGGTCCCCGAGTGGGACACCCTCTGTAAAGTTCATATTCCCCAAAAGGACATATAGAAAGGGGTTGCCCTTATGTTCTTAAAGTAATAAACATATTTCCCCACAAATAAGTTAGGCAGTAAATCTATAACTAATGATGAAATGTATTTTTGTGGGATAATTGGTCCACTTAACACTGTACTGATCTTCTTTGAACACTTCTGCATAATACATTTCATTGTTAGGCTGATAACCTTTAGTTACACCATTTACTTGCTTCTATGACATATTTGCGCACACAGCAAATTACTACATGCATTAAAATAAATGTCAACTATAGGCTGTACTCAGTTTCACTGGGATCCCAATTCATCACCATCATCACCATCTGGTATCTAAAAGAAGCACGGAATAGGTGCAATAATGTAACAGATCGTTAATCCATTTATAATAAAAAATATTCCTTAATGAGCAATTAATCAATTATTGATCATCAATAGCCGAATAATGTGTAATAAACCAAATGTGATTATGAATAAAAAATAGATAAATTGTACCGGATAGTCTCTTCCAGTGCTAATAGTTCACTAAGCTGTAAATGAATAGAAAGTTTAAAGGGGTTGTCTGGTATTAGAAAACAGCGCCACTCTTGCCCATGGGCTGTGTCTAGTATTGCAGCTACGAATGAATGTGGATGAGCTGCAATACCAGACAGAGCGCATAGAAAAGAGTGGTGCTTATACTTACTATGTAGTCTCATTGCAAAACTTTGTAGAGGAATTATAATTTCAGCTCTTAGGAAGGTAAGCAAGTGATGTAGTCAAGCTATGGGGGTGAGGTGCATTAGGTTATTTGGTCGTAAAGGAAGAAACATTAGTAGCAAGAAGACGGAGGTTATATGGCCACCGGTTACTGGTATGACCTCACCTTGAGTAATTTGTAGTTCTGGAGACCCTCTCTCAAGAAAGACATCAACATGTATATTTCAGCAAATCTGTGTATTGTCCGCAAAATAACAATTCTGGAGCATCTTTTCTTAGAACTCAATGTTGTGCTGTTCCTCTGTTATTCCTCCTAGAAATGTATAAATACATTGAAAACTGGGTGTTACCAGTTTGGGGGTGTCATTACAGACAGGCAATGTCTTATCAGTCCACCCACAGTATCAGGCCCCCCCATTATAAAACATGGGAGCAGGGTCCGTAAAAAAATAAAATAAAAAAAAATGTCCTACTTTCTACAGCCTGGACACCTTTCTGTAAATATGTGCCCTAGGAACAATGGATCAGTATTTTGAACCGCAATTGCAAACACATATACATAGGGGTAAGTACCTTTAGTCCCCAGAATGCTTTGCCAGTGCAGAACAACTTGCCTTGATTGTTTACCCCTAGTTGATCATAGAGAAATTTTCCGTCACAGGCTTGTATGTCTGCTGTGCATTCGGTCATGTTAGTTGTGTTAACCCCTTCTCGACATTTGACGTATCCATACGCCAAAGTCGTTTAGGGAAAGTATGTAACGGGCTCACGGAGTGAACGCGCTCCATATGATGCCGGTGTTGGCTGTTTGTTACAGCCGACACTTCAGAGTAACGAGCGGCATCGTGCTCGATCCCGCTAGTTTAACGCGTTAAATGCTGCGGTCAATAGCGACCCCAGCATTTAAATAGTTAGAAAGAGGGGGCGACCCCCTCTAACAGATCATCTCGCCTCCAACAACACAATCGCGGGGGCGATGGCTGCCTGGGGGCCTAATGAAGGCCCCCAGGTCCAATATCTTTGTGCACCTATTAAGCCTTGCCTCCGGCTGGGTTTAATAGTTGCCTGTCAGAATCACGATATACTGCAATACATTAGTATTGCAGTTTATCGTGCAAGCGATATAACGATCGCTGGTTGAAGTCCCCTAGGGGGACTAATAAAAAAAAGAAGTAAAAATGAGTTATAAAGCTTTTGTAAAAACGTAAAAGTTAAAAAAAAAGCCCCTTTTCCCATTTTCCCCCTAGAGCATAGTAAAAAAAATAAACATAATTAGTATCGCCGTGACCGTAAAAGTCCGAACTATTACAATATATCATTATTTAACCCGCACGGAGAACGCCATAGAAAAAGAATAAAAAAATTGTAAATGCCAGAATGTCTTTTTATTGGTCACCTCATCTCCCACAAAAAAACGTAATACAAAGTGATCAAACCGTCGCATGTACCCCAAAATGGTATTAAAAACTACAGCTTATCCCGCAAAAAATAAGACCTCTTAAACAACGAAAAAATAAAAAAATGATGGCTCTCGGAATTTGGCGACACAAAATACATTTTCTTTTTTACACTTAGTTTTTTACTTGTAAAAGTAGTCAAATATAGAAAAAACTATATATTTGGTATCGCCGTAATCGTATTGACCCGCAGAATAAAGTTAACATGTTTTAATTGCACAGTGAATTCTGTAAAAACGGCGCGCAAAAAACCATGGAGGAATCGCTGTTTTGTTTTTTTCTCACTTTCTACCCCACAAATCATTTTTTTCCCTTTTCCTAGTACATTATATGCCAAAATAAATGGTGCTACGAAAAACTACAACTCGTCCCGCAAAAATCAAGCCCTCATAGTACTATATCGACGGAAAAATAAAGAAGTTCTGGCTTTTGGAAGGGGAGGAGGAAAAAATGAAAATCTGAAAAAGGGCTGCGGCGGGAAGGGGTTAATCCAGAGTTATAAATGTATTAGTCGTGTCACTTTCAACCAGTTCTATTCCTAATTCCTTTGTTTTCTTGAAGGTATCCAGATCTACACGGATTTTATTTATGCGGATCCATTTCTACATACTCCTTATAACTTGTGTCTCACGTGAAAGCACAGATTATTATATCCATTGCCTTCCTTACCGCGGCTGCTGCTGTAGAGTTCATTAGGCACACAAAAGTTTTTCCTTAATGTGTGCTTTAATGCGCTCAGATTTAAGGTTCCGTCCTGTGTGCGTGTGTACCAATAATAGTGATGGTTTTGGACAAGTTTTGGTGCCCAGAATATAGCCTGCCAGTCGGGGTAGCAAAGTTCTTGATGGGAGCATCTGTCCTGCTCTCTCCATCCTTTTCTGAAAGACAGCAGTCCTTGGCAGACTCAGACTGGCAGAAAGACCGCAAACCATGGCAGCAGCTGGCCTAATGTAATGCTGCCTGGTGATTAGCTGCAAACAGCTGGGAGTTCCTTTGGCAACAGTGGGCGGCCAGTTCATTCTTTACTCATGAAAATCACATTCGGTAATCTGGACAAGATGTTATGTTGTGAAACAATAAATGACTGAGTCCGTTTCAATGTTTGGAGCATTGGCCTGAGAAGCTCAAATCAGAGGCCATGAATCGTGACCAGTTGGATCCTTACATGTTCAACTGGCTTTTCAATAGTGTCCCCAGGCTAATAATAAAACCAAAGCTGTAGTGCAGAGCATTTCATGAAAAGATGCTCATCGCAAATGCATAAATGGCTGCCCCATTTCTCATGCACCTGGCCATAATACGGATCAATGTTGTACAGATGCCTAATATAGTACCCATAGAAAGCTATGGTGCTATGCTGTACCTCCACGTGCCTCTGATTTCATATGGAGGAACACAGATCTTTACTCAGCGATTCATACAGAACTTATGAGAAAACGAAAAATTGCTCCATTCCTTCATATGTTACATTCCATGGTGAAGACCGGTGTGTCTCCATATGAAATCAGAATATGGCGCCATACAGAGACACCATATGGCGGCACAGTGTTTAACCACAAGGACTCTATGCTGCTGCACAGGCTTTGAGCACGTGCCTCTCGTGTGAATCAGCGCATTCTGTCCTGGGACATGGCCTATCCCAGCAGAAATTATTTATTACAGATTTGCTGCATTCAGTAAGACATTTTTGTGCAAATTGGCGCAGGGGAAGGAATTCACAAATTGACTTCCTACGGCAGAAGTGTCAGGATTGTGGAGAAGGTAAGTGCTGTACTGACAGGGGGTAAAGTGGCTTGTACTGGAGACCCTAGCACTAGTACTGGAGTTACTGTAGCAGTCAATATATTTGCAGTTGCGGAGGATGGGCTGTAATAAATGATTAAATAGGATAATAAAAGAAATAGGTTTATTCAACGTTTTTTGTAGATTATCTGTCAAATGGTGTTGAAAATTGAGCCTATGCTTTTAATAAAGTTGCTAACTTCTATTGAATACAATCTCATTTGTGGACGGTTTGGCACATCAATCATAATGTCATTGATTGGCTGGAGAGCCGGCTCTCGTTCCCTTTTGTTAAGTAGCATTCTTCTTCTTCTTCATTGGAAAACAATTCATCACTTTATCACTATTATAGACTCGTCAGTATCACGCTTGTCACATTCACACCTCAGATCTTGACCTGACCCATTATAAATGTAAATCTTGTAGGGTGTTCGTTGTGATCATGGCTATGGAATAATTAAGCAGATGGAATAATTCAACCACATGGGCTGCTTAGGTTTAACTTGGGGGTTTAGGGTGCCATAATAAATGAAATACAATTCAATTTTGAGTTGACGTTGGATGTGTCACTTTTCCGTTTTCTGCGAGTTCCTGTCAAGTGGTTTACATTTGAATACTGTGCAAAGACGTATGTAAACTGGAATCAGAGATTCGGAGCAGTCAGATACCCCTTTTGAGTACACAGCAGACCACTGATGCCCGAGAGGTACCTGGTGGAGCAAGTTTGTACTCCCTAGTAATCTCTGTAAATAATACAGGTTGTATATTTGGTAATGTGTCATGGAAGGCATGAAAAATGCGGAGCTCAGGAAGTTGGGTCCTCATCTAATACCATAAATGAGCAATATTTCCATATATAATTTTCTTGTTGAAATAAGTGAGGGATCACAGTATGAACCAGGTGCATTTTTTTTTTTTAAATTCCACAATTGGTATTGAATGGGGGTAGAAAGATGGAGACCTGATATGTGCTCAAAGGTGTTGTCACTTGACTTTCTCCAGAAATCCATGGAGAGAGTCATAGCTATTCTGGCTTAGACAGAAGACCAAACCAGACTAGGAGAGGTTTGTATGAAGTATCACTGGTCCTACATTGCACTCAATGCAATTTCAGGGTTTTCCATCAATTTGGAGACTTATTGTTCATCTGAAGATACAAAAAATTGTCTTCAAACTATATAAGTGATCATGCACAGGGCAGTCTTTGCACAAGTACCAATGACACAGTATAGACAGCATATACAGAGGGGCACAGAGAACATGTTAGGGGCTTATCAGCAATCAATGTGCCGCTGCGTGGTGCCCCCGAAAGTCCTCATATTTTCATGGAGATTGTGCCTTTGTATTTAACCTGAGGCACACAAAGCTTCGGTATGGGCCCATAGTAGACTATGGGTTTCACGATACCGATCCAAACAAAGTGAGTCCATAATACGCCCTTGTGCATAAGTCCTAAGATACAGGTTTGAGATGAACGCCATTGACTGTAGTAGCACATCTGATGAGTCTATGATATTTTGCAGGTCATTTGCATAATATTGCCCATATGTAAATAAATGTGAGAGATTGGATACAGCTTATCTGAACACATAATGATTGTGGTGACCTGTCGCATAACCTCTCAAAGTTACCATACAGTCATATGTGGGGATTAGGTGACCCGACCTACACAATATTGTCACCCACTATCTCTTGGACATAACCAGAATGCATCAGATGTTGGCTGAACTGGGGCCATGTTCTGGATGGATGAAAGCAATTTTGTTCTGCATTTAAATCAAGTTCATGTTCTGCTCTGCCTCATACAATTCGCCCTAGAAGCTCCATGCTCCACAGAGCAACCTTAATTTAAATTATTTTGCCGGAATAATAAAAATAATATTCCAGATAAATGGCTTGAATGAACAAACCAACCCGTAATATCTGTTTTAAAGAAAGTGTTAATTAAATTTCACTTTGGACAAGTATGACAATCCTGACCGGTGCAAAAACCTAGAGGTGTATTTTATATTTAGGTGTTATATACAAATTCTTGTGTTCCAGGATTTACTTTTATCCATTCTGCCTCTACTTTGAGGTGTGATTAAACTAGTTTGAAGCGTGAAACCAACCACATGTTTTTACAGATTAGTATGTATGTGTAGATTAAATGCTATTACTTAGTGAACTGTAAGGCTGGGTTCACACGACCTATTTTCAGGCGTAAACGAGGCGTATTATGCCTCATTTTGCGCCTGAAAATAGGGCTACAATACGTCTGCAAACATCTGCCCATTCATTTGAATGGGTTTGCCGACGTACTGTGCAGACGACCTGTAATTTACGCGTCGTCATTTGACAGCTGTCAAACGACGACGCGTAAATTGACTGCCTCAGCAAAGAAGTGCAGGACACTTCTTTGCAACGTAATTTGAGCCGTTCTTCATTGAACTCAATGAAGAGCAGCTCAAGATATACGAGCGTCACAGACGCCTTGCATATTACGAGGAGGAGCATTTACGGCTGAAACGACGCAGCTGTTTTTTTCTGAAAACAGTCTGTCATTTCAGCTGTAAATGACAGCTAGCGTGTGAACATACCCTAATTGTGTTTTACAGGTTGTGGCAGTGGACATTGTGCCCTGGACTCTGAATACTGCCTCTCAGTTCTTGAGTAAGGCCACATGCATACAATAGAGCTGCGGGCACAGAGGCGGCATGTTTGCTCCATAGTTCTCAGCCGTAGGCCCCATGCACACGACACTAGTTTTGCTGCATTATTACGGACCCATTAATTTCTATTGCCTACGGACACCTTTCCGTATATTTACTGATGTGTGCCAATGCCGTAGAAATGAACCGCAACATATAGACCATGTCCTATTCTTGTTCACAATCGGGACAAGGACTGGCCCATAGAAGTCTATAGGACTTCCGCAATTGAGGACAGCTACAGATGTATATCCATAGCCCTTACAGGGGTAAATCAAAAGCTCCTATTCTTTTGGATGTGCTGCCTGAATCGCCGTTGATTGTCATTGCATGGGACGGTTGGATCCAGTCCTGTTGGGCTTGCACCCATATCTCTTTCATTCATCCTGGTGCTGTAATCTTCCTGGTTCTATTGGTATATCCATAGCAGTCTGATCTGTATTTGCGGACATTGTGTGCATGAGGCCTTAGGCACTGCATGTGCTGCTGTATGGCGTCTTACCTAGAAGCAATGCCTCTGGGGAGAATACTTCCATAATGCTGCATCTGATATAGGAAAAAAAAAATATTTCTGTCAGATTTATACAGAGGTACAGTACGGCCCGTAGACTTCTATAGGCTTTATTATGGATCTGTGTATTATGGCTATATAGCCCCAAATAATTGCATCCCTACTACAAGTGTAGCGGATTTCTGCAGCAAATCAAAAAAGCCACAGAAAAATCCACAGTGGTAAATCCAAACCAAATCGTGCAGCTTTTGGCCCAGATTCAATGGGGAAATTCAGTCACAGAGACGTTCACTTTTGGCAGCAGAAATTGAAGTGCTGCAGATATAAAAATACAGACCACAGGTGAATTTCTGGGCTGAAAATTTCCATAGAATGTGAATGAGACTTATGCAAAGCTCATTTACTTTGCTGCTAATCTTTTCCGTCTGGAAATCCGGATGGACAATCCAAGGCACATCCGCTATGTGTAAATGTAGACTTAACATTGATATAAACTTGTTACAAGTGTTTCAGTGTGTTAAAAAAATGTGCAATTGAAAGGATATGTTCAGCTTTATGTATATATTCCATCGGATAAGCTTATAATTGTTTCAATTCCATACGGTTTCTAAAAATCACTGCTTGCTGTCAGTGAATATAAACTGTTTATATTCAGGAGCTGAAAACTTACCCCAGACTAGTCATGATTGCACTGTTGCTAGAACTGTTACAATGGATCAGTTTAGGCAATCCTCTGTGATGTAAAGAAAGCAGCGGCACACGTCTCCTTGTTCTAGATTTCAGGCTGATTGCTTTTACCTTGTAACAACCTCATAATCTGTGTGAGAAGGACTAGATCAGAACAGATCTTCAGAACGTGGATGTAAACAAGAATGTTCAGTCACTTCTAGTAAGTAGAGATCTTGAAATGGGGAAGGGGATAGAAAAAAAAGTAAATGATACATTTGTAAACTTAATATTGTAAGTTATCGTATATTTACATGTAACTAGAAAAGCCCTAAGGATTGGATTACTGGGTCAGAATACTAAGAATAGCCGTGGGCAAGGAGGTAATGACTATACAGTATTAATAGTGTGGAAAAAAACCCAGTAAATATCAGAGTAATTAAGGAATAACCTAATGTAGGGACATACCGTAGTATATTAACAGGTGCGCAGATCTTTTTTAGCAGTAAGAGCAATCCATTTTCCCGCTAGGAACATGATGTTCCCGGATCTTTAGTGACTTCTGATAAAGTGCTGCAGACTTTACATCCCACCTGCTGACAATAAAACCACTGAATTATAAGCACTGGCATCGTGTGGGCCCTGAAATATGTGCCCTCGTTCTTCACACAAATGTAAAAAGACACATTGAGACCCTTGACGTGTAGTTGATTTGGTCCAAACTTAAAGCTCCTGGGCCCCAACATTAGACTAACGTTGGACAAACTTTAACGATTTCGGCAAAACCAGCCGACTATATAATGTGTATGTGGGTGTCCCGACGCTCTCACGACAGCATAAATCAGGGGAAAGATCGGGGATCTGTTATTTCAACATGCTCAATCTTTTTTTCTAACACTGGATAAACCTCTGCCAGAGGTGTCAGGCAGCAGTTTATTGCCTTCTCTCCATTAAAAAAACAATGCACACTCTGCCGAGCTGAATGTGTATGGGCGGTCGGGAGGAATAGCATTTAGGATGAACAAGCATTTGGCCGACAATTATCAAAGGTGTGAGGCCACACTGAATAAGCTTAATTTCCTGAAACTGGAATACCCCTGTATTCTTCATGTACCCAGCAGAGC
Source organism: Rhinoderma darwinii (assembly GCF_050947455.1). Taxonomy (NCBI): domain Eukaryota; kingdom Metazoa; phylum Chordata; class Amphibia; order Anura; family Rhinodermatidae; genus Rhinoderma; species Rhinoderma darwinii. The sequence continues at coordinate 10,984,885 of NC_134699.1, read as the reverse complement.
CATGTGGAGGCAGGCGAAGTCTCCATTAGAGGGAAGTCTAGGCACTCAGAGTATCACTGTATGGCGCTCGGTGCGGTGTCACAGGGGTTAGGCCATATTCACACGAACGGTTGTCAAATCGGCCGTGAACAACTTTTGCATTCATGCGGGACCTGTATTCACGGATCCCTTATAGAATTGGGTCTATTGAAGGATCCGAGAAAACATGCAAAAACAGGACGTCCTATTTTATTTACGGACTGTTCACACAGTCTGTTCAAAAAAAAACGTCCGAAGCAATGCATGATACTGTACTTCCCTATGCCTCATTTTGGAGGTACAGCAGGGCCCCCCTAGAAGTCCTATACCGGCTACATAGAACTCGAAGGTTGAATAGCGCCATAAAAGGTTTGTGTGCATGGGCCCTCGGACGTTACTTTTAATTCACAACTAGAGTCCCTGAGCTCCAGGTACATGGAGGCGCATGCAGACAGATGTATGATTTATCTCTAGAGAAGCGGCGAAAAAAATAACAGCGCGGTTACCGAGTGTCATTGTTTTCTTGAAATTTATATCTCCGGGTATGTGCGTTCCCTGCCTGGACATTTTACCGATGTCCTGAATCTCTGGTGTTACTGATTGACTGCACCGTGCAGAGAACTGAGAGCATAATTCACATCCTCCTCATCCTTATCTCCCGCTTACCCCGAGCAAAATTCTCTCCACCCGCTAACTTATTTAAGCATTTTGCTCAAAAGTGGTCTGCTGGAAGTCAGGTGATAATGGTGGATTTATGTTTAAGCCTTGTATTATCAAAACTATATATAGGCAACGCTGTAAGTGAAGGTGAGATGAAGAATATTTCATCTTTTAAATGCCCTCTGCTCTTTTCGTGTTTTATCCATAATCTTTGTCTCTGGTTTAGATCAGACATTAACCTTGTCAGTGCCTGATGTCCCCTCAGCAAAGCCGCTCCATCATGGCCAGGACATATTGTACTTTTTTTGAAGGGGCACAAAGCTCACTCTTTATGATGACAGCATTGAGTACAGTGCAACATGAAGTAAGCATACTGTAGGGATCAGACTGTTGATACAGATCATATTGACAGAGAATGATAAGGTTTAAAAGCCAGAATGATAAGTCCATCCAGAGGAGGGGATTTGCATTTGTAGGTACCTTGGCAATAACAAAATGGTTCCGATTGTAAGCAATAATTGTTACGTCTATGGCCAGCTTAAAGAGGCTCTGTCACCACATTATAAGTGCCCTATCTCTTACATAATCTGATCGGCGCTGTAATGTAGATTAAAGCAGTGTTTTTATTTAGAAAAACGATTTTCACCAAGTTAGGAGCGATTTTAGCTGTATGCTAATGACTTTCTTAATGCCCAACTGGGCGTGTTTTTACTTTTGACCAAGTGGGCGTTGTACAGAGGAGTGTATGACGCTGACCAATCAGCGTCATACACGTCTCTCCATTCATTTACACAGCACATAGTGTTCTAGCTAGATCACTATGTGCAGTCACATACACACACATTAATGTTACTCAAGTGTCCTGACAGTGAATAGACATCACCTCCAGGCAGGACGGGATGTCTAGTCACAATCCCGACACTTCGGTAACTTACAGCACATCGAGATCACATTGTGCTGTCATTTACAGAGTGATCTCGCGAGATTAAGCTTGCTGTGCTGTAAGTCCCACATAAATGTTAGCGAAGTGTCGGGATTGTGAATAGACATTGCGTCCTGGCTGAAGGTGATGTCTATTCACTGTCAAGACACTTTAGTAACGTGTGTGTGTGTGTGTGTGTGTGTGTGTGTGTGTGGCTGCACATAGTGAACAACGCAGGATCACTATGTGCTGATTACATGAATGGAGAGAAGTGTATGACGCTGATTGGTCAGAGTCATACACTTCTCTTTACAACGCACACTTGGTCAAAAGTAAAAACACGCCCAGTTGGGCATTAAGAAAGTCATTAGCATAAAGCTAAAATCGCTCATATCTTGGTGAAAATAAATAGTTTTTCTAAATAAAAAAACACTTGTTACCTACATTACAGCGCCGATCACATTACGTAGGCGATAGGGCACTTATAATGTGGTGACAGAGTCTCTTTAAAGTGAATGTCCACCTTTTTAACATAGTCATTTTTCTGGTCCAATATTCTGAGGTGATTTGGTTTCTTAATAGGTAGCTAAACTTTCAAAACACTTTTGACATGTCATCGTGACATGTCAGAAGCTTTGATTGTTGGAGTTCCGAGCACTGAGCCCCCTACCGATAGATAAAACTAAGCGGCAGAAGCACTCGGAGTACAGTGCTGCTTAGTTTCTGATCGGTTTAACTCGGAAAGCCGAGCAAGTGGTTGTGTACAGCTTAGACTTTCTATGGAGTCCGTACACCGCTCGATCGGCTTTCCGAGAAAAAAATGATCAGAAACTAAGCGGCACATTGCTCACATGTTGCGCTTCTGCTGCTTTGTTTTAGAGGTTGGTGGTGGTCTCAGTGCTAGGACCTTCACCAATCAAAACTTCTGACATGTCACCATGACGTGAAAACTTTTTCGAAGTTTCCTAACCCTTTACTATATCTTTTTACAGATCAGAGGTTTGATTTTCTGATACAAGCAGCAAATCCCCTGTATAGACAGTGATAGATGATAAAATTCTATCCACCTGCAGCCACAACTAGGGGACCTCAGCATGTGTTATTATAGCGTTTAATGCGTACATCGTATACAGTAAGCGCCCTCTAGTGGTGGCAGAACTCTAATCGATATAGTTATGCAGGTTAAATACAGAGCTATATACATACAATAGATTAAGAAATTAATCAGAACAGAATTTGGTCCTATTTAGGAAAAAAAACTAAACTGATCATGGGCTAACCTAGGAGAGGGTGTTAGTGATCAACTACAATCAATGACAAAGAACAGGAGTCATTATGGTAAAGTTTGACCTACATGTTCTCAAAACAGGATAGCAATGAAATAAAAGTCGCTAAGTGTAAGTACGCCGTTGGCATTCCTAAAAGACTATATATGGATTTGCTTAAATGGCAATTCCCTAATTGTGTTTTTATCAGAATAGCTCTCCTTTAGGCCTCATGCACACGAACGTATATTTTTTTTTCCTCCCATAAATACTGGCGTAAATACGGGTCCTTTGTCACACGTATTCGACCCATATTCCACCAGTATTTACGGACCCGTGCCCGTGAATACGGGTCCGGTGTCACCAGTATTCCACCCGTACTTACGGACCCGTTTTCGGCAGTGATTGAAAGTAAAAGAAGTTCATACGTACCGTTGTCTTGGTGACGCATCCCTCTTGACCTCCAGTCCGACCTCCCATGATGACGCGGCAGTCCGTGTGACCGCTGCAGCCTGTGATTGGCTGCAGCGGTCACATGGGGTGAAACATCGTCCCGGGAGGCCAGACTGGAGGAAGAAGCAGGTAAGTTAACGTTTAATACTATTCACTCCAGCGGTAGTCACTGTCCCGGGTGCTGAAAGAGTTACTGCAGTTAACTCTTTCAGCACCCTGGACAGTGACTATCCCCCGACGTCGCCTAGCAACGCTCCCGTAATTACAGGTGCACACACGTAGCCACCCGTAATTACGGGAGCCCCATAGACTTATATGGGCCTGCCCGTGCCGTTATTATGGCCTGAAATAGAACATGTTGCATATTTTTCAACGGCACGGGCACCTTCCCGTAAGCATACGGGAAGGTACCCGTGGCCAATAGAAGTCTATGGGCCCTTAGAATGCTAAAAAGCAAGTGGAGGAGGAGCTTACGGAGGACGGATTTATTATTCCTTTTTAATGCGAGCTGTATAAATTCCTATATAGTGAGCTCCCCCTAGTGGTGGCTTCAGGCAACAAAGACATTGATCATTTAGCTTTATAGCTGCGCACTGGGAAGAAGGGAATTTTGAGCTGTATCAGGAAAAACAGCCCCAACCCCTGGAAGAACCAGGAGTGGCTAAACAGACCAAAACGAGTAATCCCCGGCCACGGATTAGGGATTCCTGTAGGGGACGGCTCCAGGAGAAGTCCCTCACTTCACTGTCCATATATGGAGCGGCTGCCCCATCGTCAGCCGCTGTGTCCGGGGATTCAGTTTCAGGAGTAGGGGACCGCTCCTGGAGAGTAATCCCCGGCCACGGATTAGGGATTCCGCTCCTCCTCCTCCTCACATGCACTTCAGTGCGGGAGCTCCAAGAGTGAAGAAGGAGGAGGAGGAGGCATGGACGACGAGAGGAGGACGAGGGGGCGTTTGCTAAGATTGATGACGCTCCGTGTCTTTGCTCAACCAGCACTTCCTGTTGTGTAAAGACACGGCGCGTCATCAACTACATCTACAGGCGGCGGGACCAGAGGAGGGAGGAGGAGCTCTGAAGAGCTCATGAAACATCCGCCCGGCCCACTGCCTGGAAATGTAGTTGATGATGCGCCGTGCCTTTCTCAGCCGGAAGTGCTGGCTGGGCAAAGATACGGTACCTCACAGGAAATAAAACATTTACCCTGGGTGTGGTCACGTGACGGCAGATCAGAACAGGAGAACACTGGCACAGGTAAGTACACACTATATTAGAAATGTAATTAAATATGACTAAGTTAAAATTGAAATAAAATTTATTCCCGGACAACCCCTTTAAGTGTCTTGTCCATAATTTGTGATAAAGAACCTGAACAGATAATTGTATGAAAAGTTACTAAAAATCTACGGTACAGATAACAATGACCAATTACTATATATTTCTGGTTAATCGCGGATCAATGTTTCATTAGAATGACATTTACATTTTTTTATTTTTTGCTGCTTATAATTTGTCATTTTTATAGTGCCAATATATTTCATAACTCTGTACAGAGAATGCATTTATTTATATCTCCCAGTGCGGACTCCGATTTCACTTCTCTGTCTCATGCATACACACAGGCAGGGAGTGCAGATTGTACAATAACCATTGGTCCCTGTGGTTAGGGTCCCTACAGGTCCCTCAAAAAAAGGGGAATATCAGTAAGCCATGCAGAAGTGCTAAGACAAGCAATAATAATTGAAGAATGCTGTAATTACACTCGGCTGGGCATCCCATATACTAATGAATACTATATATGGATCAGTGTGACATCAGCATATATACAAGGCACATGACATCACGGGCAGTTAAACGTTTTTCCATCAGAGCCTGGAAGCTTCAAGTTATACCGGTCAGAGTGGTCGCTAGGCATAGAGACTTGTTAGCGCCTCCTTTGACACTCAACACCACATGGGCCACAAGCCATTATTTAGCTATGCCCCTGCTTTTGTCTAAGGTCAGTTGTACACATTAGTATTAATGTTGGCCGAACACTCACTTGGCCAACGGCTATCTCGCTTGATTGCCCACTTGAATCAGTCAAGTGTTTGTCATGGGTGGATGCCACGGGCAGACATATATGTGCAGCTGCACAGAGGCCCAGGGGGTCAGGGGCCCCACTTTCATGCTTCCTACTGTCTTAGATTGCATATTTAGGGACTATGCTTGTAAAGCCACAAATACTAACGGATTGTTACGTCTGTTCACCCATTACCGTCAAAACATGTTTTTCAGATATTTTTGCAACATTTCTACAAAACCGCTGTGTTTTGCTGCGATTTGAGCATTGTGTGAATAGACCCTTCTAGAGATATAAGGGAGTTGCTCTATGGTGGCAATTGGGCCATATACTGTTACTGCACAAGGGTCCTCTGCTGTCCGTGTCCACCCCTGGTTCATTTCTATTTCAATAAGGGTAATAAGCCACTTCCAGACCCCTATGTCCCTTCTAGATACATCTGTCATTGTCGGCTGTCAGACTATTGGCCCCCTACACATTCTATCAACTGCAGCCTCTATTAATATTGACTATTGTAGATCTGTCTCTTATTGTACACAAAGTGGCAGTTCCCAAACAGATGGAGCGGACTTTGGTGTACTTAAAGTGTTATTCCCAACTCCCATGTTAAATTTTTTTAATACTAAATCGTTTAGCTATTAAAAAATAGGCATTTTGCATCCTATGCAGTAATTTCACTACCAACATTTCACATGGATCCCTGCTCTTTTCCTCCAGTGTCTTTTCCCAGCATCTGAACAAATGTGGACATGTCGCCTCCCCTTGTTTCTCTTCACCAGCAAGTGGCGCTGTGATTATCTCACAGTGCTGCTTCCCTGAAAGTGCGCGCTCCCGGTGCTGCTATGTAAAAATGTGAATAGCAGCATGAGGATTCCAAACCACAAGTACAAGCAGCAATCTGTCGTGGCGACCCCACCTACCCCAAGTGTTTGCCTGTTTTCCCCAGTTCAATTTGCACACAATATCTCGCTATTTGAACACAATATCTCGCTACTTCATCCCTAAGTTTATCTCCCAGTACAATCCCCAGTGAATACTTACTGCCTTAATCGCTGTCTTCCTCATCTGTCCCCAAGCGCTGTCTCTCTGAACTGATTAGTGCTCGGAAGCACAGCGTGCTCTTGACACTCCAATCTGATTTACTGAGACTGGCAGTGAGGGAACCGCGCAGACGCGGCAGTGAGGGAACCGCGCAGACGCGGCAGTGAGGGAACCGCGCAGACGCGGCAGTGAGGGAACCGCGCAGACGCGGCAGTCTGATCCATAGCTACGACCACGTAAACAATACGCAAGGCATGGGGTGGACTCAATCGGATATCTAGAAAACGCTGCACTACAGAAAATGAAAGGTATTTACAAAGATTAAGATCGGGAACCATTGGGGATTTATAAATTGGGAATAACCCTTTAAATATTGCAATGCAGCTTATTCCATCTATAGCTAATGGCAGCAACACAGCAGCGGATATAAAGATCTCTGCTCTTTTTCAATCTTTCTTTCTCAAAAGAGAATTGCAATGTTTGACTTTAAAACTTTTTGGTTATTTGGATGGTCACTGAATCCGAGATCTTCTTTTTTTCCCCTGTTCAAAGCAGAACACTCGGGGTAATTGTCTCTAAGTAAAAATAATGGGACTTGTCCGAGAGGAGGCACATAAGCCAATTATATGGTGTAGAAAAATAGGACGCCAAAACAAATTAGTTTTAACTGGCTACATGAGTCAATATCACCTTGCAGAAGATCCGTATCTGAGACAAACACCGGGGTTGTTTAACCGTTTTAATTTGCGCTGGTGAATATAGAGGCCGCGCTCAGTCCCTGTTCTTAGAGTGGAAAAGCTTATTTTCCGTGGATAGGTAGATGGCAAATCTGCCATGCATGTTAATAAAAGTCACTGTGACTGAGCCGAGGTTTAAGACAACAACACATTAAGCTGAAGAGGTGTCTGTGGTGAAAATGTGTTCAGTCAATTTCCAAAAATGTAAGTTCTAAGTATTACGCTTACAGCAATGAAATGGCTCCTATTCGAAATAATCAGGTCAGCAAAGGTCTTGGTAATGAAAAACTTCTAAATGTTATATGGGTCATGCATTTGGCTACACACCGTTTCCGGGGGAGCTCAAACTTTTCCTCCATAGAAGAGGCCTTAAATTATCTACTCAAGACAGTGCTGATGTCCGCTCAGTCTTAAGAGCAATTAAAGTGACAAATTAAACTAAACTCAGACATATTTCAGGAAGAAAATGAAAGGTTTAAATGTCTGAAATCATTCATGAGACCGAGCGGAAAGACTGGAATGTCAAATTTCACTTTTGCATGAAAAATGGGAGAAAAACATAAATGTTTCAATGAGTCAAGTACCGGGAGATTACATTTGTGAAATTTCAGCTTTTTCCATCCTATGGTCTCGTACACATAGCAAAGCCATGTGCAGGAGGCTGCACACCGACACACAAAGTAATAGTATGGAGCCATGCAAACGCCATGTGTTGCCATATAGTGCTGTGCAGCTTTGTATTATGGAATTATTCTCCTCTAGAAGGAAGGCTACAAGGGGAGAATAATTGTTCTGTAGTATGGCATCTGATGGAGCACGCAGGATTTATAATCTGTAAGGCATATGAAGGTACATACAACTCAGAGGTCATCTGCATAAGGGGTTAGGCCTTTTTTACACACCATAGTAATATTTTTGAGCTATAGGGGTGCAGAGGTTGAAGACTAACTAGGGACCTGGTGCCACAGCAGTACTGTGAATGGCACGCGATGGATGGATGGTGGGCTCTGGTACAGATTTTGCATTGGTGACCAGGACCTTACCTATTGCTCCAGATTTTGGCCAACACGAAACAAGGATGCAAAAGCATGTTTTACACTGCACTTGATCCAATCCCAGTTTTGGCAACAACAAAAAACGTCACAAAATCCTCACCGCTTCACAATGGGGGATGTGTGTACCAGGCCTGAGGAGCTTTAGATTTATTTCCCTACCTGCAGAATATGGTTCTCCAATAAAGGTGCTTCCAGGTACCATGATAGACCACCACATCGATAACCACAGGAGACGGGAGGACGTGGGGCATGTTTGCCCACTATCTCATTTCCACAATTGTTGGGTTCATTCCTCACACGTGTGTTTTACATTAGAGGGCCTGTAGAGAAGGGTTCCCTGCAAAAGTTCTCACCACCCCTCAAAATCAGGGATGCAGTCTACCTGGGCTGTGGCTCCACAACAGCAACATGGGAAACATACAGTATATGGTGCTTATGTCCTACCTTTCCGAATCTGTGGAAAGCCACCAATCCATGGCATGAACACTCCATTTCTTCAATGATGACCAATACTTGTTTTCATACTTAACCCCCTAAGTATTTTCACTTCCCGCCTTCCAAGAGCTGTAACGTTTTTATTTTTCCGTCAATAGAGTGGTGTGAGAGCTTATATTTTGCGGGAGGAGTTGTAGTTTCTATTTGTAGCATTTAAAGTACCATATGATGTACTGGGCAGCTGAAAAAAACAATTTTATGGCTGAAATTTTGAAAAAACTACGATTCCTAAATTATTTTTTGGGCTCCATTTTCAGGTCTTTCACCATCTGGTAAAAAAAAAAACAACTTCACTTTATTCTGCGGCTTAATACAATTACGGTGATATAAAATGTACATAGATTTTATTAAAACTTTTTGTTAAAAAAAAAAATTTTGTTTCACCACATTCTAAGAGCCATAACTTTTTTATTTTTCTGTGTATTGAGCGGTGTGATGGCTTATTTTTTGCGGGACAAGCTGTAGTTTTTATTGGTAGCATTTGTTGACTTTTTGATCTTTTTCTTAGATTTTTTTTTTGGGAGCTAAGTTGATAAAAACCTTCGATTTTGGCTGTAATTTTTTATGGCGTTCACCGTGCGCGTTAACACTGTATTGTAATAGTTCAGACTTATGGATGCAGCAATACCAATTTTGTTTACTTTTTTTTAGTTTTTACATTACTTTAGAGGAAAAATGGGAAAAGGGGGGTTTGTAAACGGTGACATTTTTTTACATTTTTTTTCACTACTAAAAACTTTAGTTCACTTTTTACACATTTTATTAGTCCCCCTAGGGGACATGAAACAGCGATCATTAGATCGGTGGTACAATATACTGCAATACTAAACTATTTTCAATGCCTCAGATGCTGCGGTCGCGATTGACCGCAGCATTTGAGGGGTTAAACAGCCAGGAAACGCACGATCGCTGCTCCTGGCTGTTAGTCTTGGGTGTTGGCTGTAAAACACCGCCGACATCCGCAGCATAAGGAGCACGCTTCATACTCCTCCCCCTGCACCAGGACGTATCGGTGCATCCTGGTGCGTTAAGGGGTTAATTTTCCAATAAGCTTTAACTTACACAGAATTTTGATAGTTTATGAAGACGTTGCTAACTATCAGGGGACACTTTTCATCTTGTTACCAAAGACAGGTATAGATCAGCAGCACAGGATAAATTTTTCAAGAGGGTGCACGTCTCCTGGGTCACAGTCCGGGTGACCCCTCAGTCAAGACAAAAAAGAAATGGAGACAGCACTACCGAATTTTCAAAGTGAAGATCCTTTTATTCCACGGTGCAACGTTTCAGCTCAATACGAGCCTTTCTCAAGCATAATAATGTGACACACAGAGCGCATATATATGCAATACAGGGTCATAAAGCCAATTACATACATATAATAAACTTGTGCAATAATGCTACAACAGGTATACAACATTTTTATATCAATAGGATCCCCTATGGATGTGCTAATACATGAATAGAAAAATAAATTAAAAAACATTACATATACATAGTATAAATAGTGCATTCACTGTAATAAGGCCAATCAATCAGATGGGCTACATGTGTATAATGACATGTGATAGTGTAAGAAAACAGGTGTATAAAATAAAGTTAAAAACATCTTACCCTCGCTGGATCGGCTGATAGCGTTGTGCACTTTCTTACTACATGAAACCTAAGCATTGCGTAATCCTAGCACCTGTGTGTATGAGTCATCGCATGAAACGCCATTATACGCATGCGCATTGTCTACCAGAGGCGCTAGTCGCCATATTGAAAGAGGGCTATACACCCACAAATGTTTCCCATGGATGACGTCGGATCCTGTCCGTCTCAACTATGAGTCATTGGACATATCGTAGATTCGCGTCTGCGCAATGCCCATTAAGGATCATCAGACCCATTTTGAAAGAGGGCAACATCACTCCATATGTTGCACATACATCCCATCCACTATAGAGTCTAATTGGTCAAATATAAAACGATGTGAACTATATATACTATCTCTGTAAACTGAGAATAAATATTATGTCTCCGACCAATAATCCTTATACCTCATCTATAATGATGGGGATTTAGGAGCACATATGGGTATATATAAAGCTCAAAGCTCATTTTTTGTCTTGACTGAGGGGTCAAGACAATATGTGAAAGATGAAGGCTTAAATAGTGATTATTGAAAAGATGGTTGTAAACACGGCTGAATAAAAGGGGCTGGGCTCCTCTTAAAACACAGAGGACATTTTGATAAACAGAGCTGCATTCACCGTCTACCTTTGGGATATCGATGACCTGATGTGGATGGATAGAATGAGAAGATCCAAGGTTAATCACAAGTTCTTATTGATCTGCTAGAATAAAACACTTCGTCCATCTTCCCTATGGTAATTTTCACCTTTGGAAAACTAGATCTGATTCATTGAGCGTCTGTATGTATGAATATCAAGGAGACATAGGCCTTTGTTACAGGCAGTATCATACTTCTTCCCTCTAGACTCCATGAAAAAAACATTTTGTGCTGCAGCTGCCACCATGTTATCATAGTAAAGTCCATTTGGAAAGCGATGTGTCCACCTACATGATGTATGATTCCTATATTACCCCTGGATTACCGGTAGACCATGCGGGCCACTATGGCTGCAACTTAGGAGTGCTCCCACAATGTCTCCGAACCAGCGCCATCAACATGATAAGGTTACCAGGTCTGAGGCTTCTAGATGGATTCATTGATGTGTAAGTTACTTTTGTAAGGGTAGATTTGCTTGCATTCAACTCAATATGTTGATAAACTAAAACCAAGTGTATTATTCTGTATTGGTCTTTTCAGGTATCAACTGCAGGTTGTACAATTGTAGAGTGTTGCTATTTTTTGGGGAGCAAATTTCTGATCAGGCTAAAAATGGAGGACTTATGACCAAGGGCATACGTACCATGGAGGCTGAACATGCGGTTATGGGAACCTTGGAGAGGGTGTGCCCATTCTAGGTAGGTCTCGCCCCATTTAAAAGGGTGGTGATAACAATATGCGCAGCCATTAAAGTTGAAAATGGACTCCTGCACCATGAGTGTGGTGCTGTCAAGTAGACCCTGAAATAAACCCCTCCGCCTCTTCTCTAGGTACCTGACTGCTCACACTAAATCACGTGAAAATTATTCCCTTCATGAAGATGACCGCATCAACATAATAGAAGTTTACAGCATCATTAATTTTTGAGTATAAGCCAAAGCCTACTAAGATTTGTGAGGGTAGTCATGGGCGTAACTATCAAGGTAGCGGTCTCCACCCAGAGGTGCTCTGGATAATGGAAGAGAAGAGCAACACGGACATAAAAAAATGAAATACAGGTTTTAATGAGACCAAAAAAAGGAGAGTAAGACACTAAGGACCAAAATAATCATAAGCTTTTCTGGCATTGTCTACTGATGGTGCTCATGGTCAAATGAGGCCCCATTCAGAGTTTTGCTATGGGTTACCTGACCTAGCAAATGTACTTCGGCCAATGTGTGCGAGTCCCTTAAGTCCCCATTTGGAAATATACATACGAGATAATCTTAGTAGACTGTTAGTCCAATAAATCCATAACAGGCTTGTAATCTCAGGAGCCAGATTATGGTATTTCTTACATAAATACAGATTGCATTTCCACACACCATGTTTGGCATATATATCTGCAAATATAACTCTTTTATAACTATAAATATAATTGCGCCACTTAAGGTCTCTGAAAAGCTGGGTAACCTGCTAGATGTAGCTAGCGTTTCCTTAACCTAGGACAAAGATTACGTTTGGTAGCGCCCCCTCTCCGGGCACCAAGCATCCATATCCTTTCTGCTCCTCAGCTAAGCCCCTGACCAATCTTGTGTAGGAGACTAAGACTTCTCACAAAACTATAACTGAAGTATTTTTTTTGTGAAGTGGGGGCTGGAACGCTCTTTGAATCCCGATTCCAGTCCAAGAAGAGGTGGGGGCTATGACATCTGAAATCTCTAATTACAAACCTGAGATCACCCGTGTAATTTACTGTAATAACATGGAGATTATGGAACGGCACAGTTTACGCTTAATGTCTGCGGTATAATATATACGCAGTAGTTCCAGCATTGTGATATATGGCTGGGTGACACGTCTCTGTGCCATACTGTGACCTATGTGAGGATTTATTTATTGAAAATTGACCTTTGTGGTTAATTAAATCTCACTTTTTCCATATTTCTCAGGAGCCTGGAGGAATATGGAAATAAGTTTAATTCTACTCTTTGGTAGGTCATAAATCAAGTCCTATCCCTCATTACTAGAATGTGGAACATAATATGAGAGTTTATAATGAGAACGATCGGTCACATGGACACTGATATCATTTTAGAGGCTTCTTATTTTTCCACCATGCCATTCTGTTTGTATAGTCCATATTCTTCGTATGGAAAAAAACCAAAACCTCGCAATAATTATATTTTAATGGATTGTAAAGCTTATGGATTTACAGCTATAAGTAAATGTTGTTTATGATTTTGTGCGGACAGAGATACTGCAAGTTATGTAAATGCAAGTAAGCCTCCTTTGGTAATAGAAAAGTAAAACTTACATATTTGCGTTAATTGGATTTTTAGTTTTGTTACATTTACATGGCCCTGTAGGGAAACGTATAAATGTACAGTAGGTTTATTGGGACACCATTATCCTACTACTCAAAAAATATGCATATTATAATCACTAGAAACCTTTAGCATAAATATATGCTAGAAGTTGTTAGACAGATATGGGATAGATAGATGGATATGGGATAGATATGAGATGGATAGATAAATAGATATGGGATCGTGACCAGTTTTGGCATTTTAGCGGTTTACCAAAACATATTGAATATACAGTTCTATAATCAATATGGGCTTAAAGTGTGGACTCAGCATTAATTTGAGGAAAGGTTTAGGAATTACAGCTCTTTTCGGTGTAGCTGCCTCTTTTTCAAGGGACCAAAGGTAATTGGACAATTAATCTCAAAAGCTATTTAATGGGCTGCATGGGCTAGTCCCTCGTTAATCCATCATCAATTAAGCTGGTAAAAGGTCTGGAGTGGATTCCAGGTCTGGCATTTGCATTTGGAAGCTGTTGCTGTGAACCCACAACATGAGGCCAAAGGAGCTCTCCGTGCAACTGAAACAGACAATTGTTAGGCTGAAGAAAATGAAAAAATCCATCAGAGAGATAGTACAAATGTTAGGAGTGGCTAAATGAACAGTTTGGTACATTCTTGAAAAAGAAAAAAGGCCACACTGGTGATCTCGTGAACTCCAAAAAGCCTGGACGTCCACGGAAGACAAGAGTTGTGGATTATCGCAGAATCCTTTCCATGGTGAAGAAACACCCCTTAACGACAGCTACCCAAGTGAAGAACACTCTCCTGGAAGCAGGTGGATCAGTATCTAAGTCTACCATAAAGAGAAGACTTCATGAGAGAAAATACAGAGGGTTCACCACAAGGTGCAAACCATTGATCAGCCTGAAATATAGAAAGGCCAGATTAGACTTTGCCAAACAACATGTAAAGAAGCCGCCCCGTTCTGGAACAGCATGAAACTGAGATCAACCTGTATCAGAATGATGGGAGGAAGAACGTATGGAGAAGGCTTGGAGCAGCTCATGATCCAAAGCACACCACATCACACATGGTGGAGGCAGTGTGATGGCATGGTGGAGGCAGTGTGATGGCATGGTGGAGGCAGTGTGATGGCATGGTGGAGGCAGTGTGATGGCATGGTGGGGGCAGTGTGATGGCATGGGCATGCATGGCTGCCAAAGGCACTGGGTCACTAGTGTTTATTGATGATGTGACTGAAGACAGAAGCAGCCGGATGAATTCTGAAGTGTTCAGAGATTTACTTTCTGCTCAGATTCAACCAAATGCAGCAAGGTTGATCGGACGTCGCTTCACAGGACAGATGGACAATGGCCCAAAACATACTGTGAAAGCAACCCAGTAGTTTATAAGGCAAAGAAGTGGATTATTCTGCAATGGCCAAATCAATCACCAGATTTCAACCCGATCGGCGTTAAGGGGTTAAGCAAGTGAAATGCTCGAAGGACGGATATATCCGTCCTCAGCAGCTGCTAGTTCGCGCAGGAGGACTGATATATCCGTCCTGTGATGGCGCGGGTACTGCCACTGTACCCACACGATCAGTGGCAGGAGCACGGCTGTTATACACAGCCTGGCTCCTGCTGCAACTGCCTGAATCGAAGCGCGCGCCGATTCCGGCAGTTTAACCCATTAAATGCTGCTGTCAATAGTGACAGCGACATCTAATGTGTTTGACAGAGGGAGGGAGCGCCCTCTGTCACCCCATCGGCGCCTCTGCAAAGAAATCGCGGGTCGCCGTCGCGTTTCCATGGCAGCCGGGGGCCTAACAAAGACCCCCAGGTCTGCCTTCAGCATGTGCCTGTTAGGCGATGCCGGAGGCATGACCTAAAAGGTTGCCTGTCAGTTTTACACTGACAGGCAATAATGCTTTGGTATACTAAGTATACCAAAGCATTATATATGCGATCAACAGATCGCATAGTGAAGTCCCCTGGTGGGACAAAAAAAAAAAAATGTAAATCAGTTAAAGTTTGTGAAAAAAATAAATAAAAAATTTGTCAAAATCAAAAAGTGGTTTTATTTAGTAAACGTGTCAAAACAAATAACGCATACACATATATGGTATCCCCGCGATCGTAACAACTTGACCAATAAAATGAACACATTAATTAAACCGCCGGATGAACGGCGTCCAAAACAAACGCAAAAACAACGTCAAAATTCTCTTTTCTCCCATTCCCCCCATAAAAAATTAAATAAAAGTTAATCTATAAGTCCTATGTACCCCAAAATAGTACTAATGAAAACGACACATTGGCCCCCAAAAATAAAACCCACATACGGGCACATCGACGGAAAAATAAATAAATTACGGCTTTTGGAATGCGGCGATGCAAAAACAAATAATTTTTTTCTAAAAGGGTTTTTATTGTGCAAAAGTAGGAAATCATATAAAACCTTTACATATTTGGTATCCCCGTAATCGTGCCGACCCATAGAATAAAGTTAACATGTTATTTTCGCTGCATAGTAAACGGCGTAAATTTATAACGTGAAAATTAATGCTGGAATAGCTACTTATTTTCAATTCTCTCCTAAAATAAAGTTAATAAAAGTTAATCAATATATTCTAAGCATCTAAAAATGGTACAATTACAAAATACAACTCGTCCCGCAAAAAACACGCCCTTATACAGCTATGTCGACGGAATAAAAAAAAAGTTACGACTCTTGGAATGTGACCGTGAAAAAACAAAAAATAATCCTTGGTCATTAACGCGCAAAATGGCCTGGTCATTAAGGGGTTAAGACAAACCTTAAGGCAGAAAGACCAACAAACAAGCAACAACTGAAGACAGCGGCAGTAAAGGCCGGGCAAAGCATCACAAAGGAGGAAACCCGGTGTGTGGTGATGTCCATGGGTTCCAGACATCAGGCATTCATTACCTGCAAAGGATTCTCTACAAAGTATAATTTAAAAAAAATAAAAACTTTATTTATGGTAATTAGAGATCAGCGAACCGGGACAACCGAACCCGGTTTCGGTCCGAACATCGTGAAAAGTTCGGTTCGCAGCGAATCCGAAATTCACCGGGTTCGGCCGAACACGTTTTGACCGAACCCGGCTTATGAGTCACCGATTTTCCGGTACGCAACGTCTGGAAATAGTCACTGTCCAGGGTGCTGAAAGAGTTAAGCGATCGGCAGTAACTGTTTCAGCACCCTGGACAGTGACTTCCGATCACAATATACATCAACGTGTAAAAAAAATAGAAGTTCCTACTTACCGATAACTCCTTGCTTCTTCCTCCAGTCC
This sequence comes from Rhinoderma darwinii, assembly GCF_050947455.1. Lineage (NCBI taxonomy): Eukaryota > Metazoa > Chordata > Amphibia > Anura > Rhinodermatidae > Rhinoderma > Rhinoderma darwinii. Next base: position 10,968,297 of record NC_134699.1, on the reverse strand, counting down.
GGCCTCCCGGGATGACGATTCAGTCCAAGTGACCGCTGCAGCCAATCACAGGCCAATCCCAGGCTGCAGCGGTCACATGGACTGCCGCGTCATCCAGGGTGGTCGGGCTGGATACCGAAAGAGGGACGCGTCACCAAGGCAACGGTGACGCGTCCCTCTCTTGACATCCAGCCCGACATCCCTGGATGACGCGACAGTCCATGTGACCGCTGCAGCATGTCATTGGCTGCAGCGGTCACATTGGCTGAAACGTCATCCAGGGATGCCGGGCCGGATGTCGAGAGGGACGTGTCACCAAGGCAACGGCCGGGAGGCCGGACTGGAGGAAGAAGCAGGAAGTTCTCGGTAAGTACGAACGTCCTTTTTTTTTTTTTTTTTTTTTTTTACAGGTTGCTCTATGTTGTGATCGGAATTCACTGTCCAGGGTGCTGAAAGAGTTACTGCCGATCAGTTAACTCTTTCAGCACCCTGGACAGTGACTATTTACTGACGTCGCCTAGCAACGCTCCCGTAATGCCGGGTGCACACATGTAGCCACCCGTCATTACGGGAGCTCCATACACAATTTTTATGGGCTTTCTTGAATTACAGGTTCGGTCCGAATCAAACTTTTTCAAGAAATTCGGCGAACCAGCCGAACCGAACTTATAAGTTCGCTCATCTCTAATGGTAATGTTAATTTGTCCAATTACTTTTGAGCCCCTGAAATGAGGCGTATTTTAGGTGTATTTTAATTACGCTACAATGTGTCAGCTTACATTTAAAGAAAATAAAAATAGCAGTATTATAATTGGCTTCTAAATAAATTAATCCCGGTGTTTGTGTACCTGTAATTGGTAAATTAGATGGAAAGATCCACTGGGACCCAGACTGATGCAAAAGGATGAAAATCTCTGTAGCATGCTGCAGATTGTGGAAGTGTTTTAAATTAAAAGTAATAATAAAAGTCACCCACTATAATGATAAGTGAACAACAAGAGATCTATAAATAACAGACAGCACCTCACTGGATATACAGGTCTTCTAGTACGACACGGTCTGCCATTTGTAGTTCTGTTCATAATGCAAAACCCCTAAAATATAAAAGGACCAGTATTAAGCAGAGATACTGAATTAATAGAGGGTAGGCCCCCTTGCAGGACCCCATGTATTAGCCAGAGGGAAGAATAGCTATAAAGTCTCTCTCTCTCTCTCTCTCTCTCTCTCTCTCTCTCTCTCTCTCCCTGGAGGAAACAACATCCATTGATTTCAATAGATGCTGTGTAATACTTCATTTTACCAGAGGTGGCGCTGCAGGGAAACTGAACACTTGATTGAAAATGGCAGCTGATCGCTGGAGGTCACAGCAGCAGCATTCATTTTCAGGGGACCCTTCAAACAAAAGTATCCAAAGAGCACAACCCCTTTTACATCAGTAGTATGGTAAGCATTCATAAATTACATGGTAGGAGTAATTTACTTTGTTCGAACTGCCAAGAGGAGGAAGGAACATGACAACTGCTCGATACTTCTTTGCACCAGGAAGGCAGCCATCACTTTCAAAACTGATTTAGTGTCTGATCAGCAGTACTGCAACTACTGTAATACTGTCCCCTATTAGTCTGAATGTGTGAGAACATTTTTATATCTGACTTTGTCTGGATATCTGTAATTATGGTGGTCCCACACCAAACCATGCTCTTACTATAGAGAACCCTTACTTTCCCAGAATTTGGTATTTCATGTCTTCAAGTCTCGGAATAGAACAGATTGCAAACTTCTAACAAGCAGTCTTTGTTGTGCCGCGTTCAGAGAGAATTACATTCGTGTGTACGGTAAACTTCTGATCTTATTTCATGTACTAGGCTCCCCAGATGTTGAATTGTTTTACCTTTGGAGTTGTAATCAAGAGACTGATTTTATTTTTCTCTAAAAAGAAAAAAATAAATTGTAGAAAAGCGGCAATCGGTAATTGAGACTAATCTTTTAAATGCTGGTATCAAACAGAAGCAGCGGGATGGACTGTTCTCTTATTACCTCGAACAAAAGAAATTAGTAGCGAGAAAAGTGAATGATCAGATGTCAGGAACCTAACAATTCATTTTCACTTACCGCACATGCTGGTTCTGTGGTTCAGTGTTTAGAAGTAATATCGGTAAATTGCAGAGGTGGTCCGCTCTTACACTCAAATTAAGGACACAAGCACTAAATGGTTTGTCGTCTGTGTTTTCTGCAAATCATGAATTCCAAAGCAGCTTTCAAATCACTTGTACAATGTAGAGCCTCACTAGCAGTTATAAATACCTAGCGACATGCTCCTGTATGCATACCTCCAGCAGGCGGTGCTTATACACATTTGCATAAAAGGGGAAATTTCCGGCTTGTTTGGGGCACAACAGTGCAGGGCCTAATGTCCCAGAGTTTTGATTTTGGGGTTTCTATGTGAATTTTTGTCCATTCATCCAGAAAATTATTTGTGAGGTCAGACACCGATGTCGGAAGAAAGGGCCTGACTCCCAATCTACGTCCTACTCTATCCCAAAGGTGTTGGATGGAGTGGAGTTCATTTCTCCGTGCGGCCAGTCAAGATCTTCACACCAAACTCCCCCGATCATGTCTTTATGGACCTTGTACACTAGAGCACAGTCATGCTGGAACAGAAAAGGCCGAACCTCAAACTGTGCCCAGAAAGTTGGAGGCTACAATTTTCCAAAATGTCTTGGCAAAAGGAAGCATTAATATTTCCCTTCACTGGAAATTAGGGGCCAACCCCTGAATAACGAACACATAGCATTACCCCTCCTCCACCAAACTTTACAGCTGGCACAATGCAGTCAGGCAGGTAACTTCTAACATTTGCCAAACCCAGAAACTTCATCAGACGGCCAGATCGAGAATCACAGCACCCACTACTTTGGTCCATTCAAGTTGATAGATCCAAGAAAATAATTGGTACAGTACACAGACGCCATATAAGTGCGGTCTATTTTTCACGGATGGGTTGCTAGGAGACCCTGAAAAGAAAGCAATTTTTTTGATGGACGTAGAAAACTGATGGCTACTGATGTCACACGATTGTTAAAAATGGACCAATGGCATGCACACGGACCCAATACTAATTCAACTCTAATGTAAATTTGTATGTTTTTCCCTGAGGAATTATCTGAATATATGCCTAAGGGTATGTTCACAGTGGTCAGATTTGCTGCAGAAAACTACACAGCAAAGCCGACCCAGATACCGCAGGGAATTCCGTCCGAATGTCGGCAACAAGTTGTGTTTGATTCAGACTTTCGGACAGATTTGCCGCAGCGGAGACTATGAGGAGGGGAAAAAAACAAAACGAAACACTCGCCTCCCCTGGCATTTCTACAGCAAACCCTCACTGCTCCCATGTCTGGTCTCTGGGGTTACCTAGCGTCCAATGTCACCGTTGAAGTCTGTTATAATCTTGTAATGATGAAAGATTTGCTGTGGTCTTCTAATGATCGGATACCTTTCTTCAACCATTTATCTTGACCAGTTATAGAATTTTTATTCTCTATTGATTTGATGTACTATTCAGTCATGACGAGTGCATAGTTTGCGCTCCATGATGGAATAGTACGTCACGGGAGGAACGGCCACTTCGGCTATCCAGCACATACAGGACCTGTGACAACTGCTATCTCGCAAAATCACGCAGCACATACTGATGACACACGCAACTGCAACGCGCAAAAAAAACGCTGCGTTTCTTGCGCGCGCAAAAACGCACACGTTCGGGTGAATAAGGCCTTAAGGGCCAAACTAGGAGGTGTCATTAAGGGGTTAAAGGGTTTTTTTGAGATTAGAAAAACATGGCTGTTTTTTTTATTAATTTGAAACAGATCCACTCTTCATGAATGCAAAACCACACAGCCCAGACAAGAGTGACACTGTATTTGCCAAAAAGAAAGTGCACTGCGGTTCTGACTACTGTCTTCTAGACGGGATAATGACAATTTGCAAATCAACATATTTCTAAAACTATTAACACAGTCGGCGATATGGCTTTGTCTTATAACAGTCATTATAACTCCAGAAATTGGCTGTATTCTTCTTAAGGTTATTAATATTCCACAAGCCACTCTATTGAATATTAGTCGGGCAAAATTAATAATCTACAATGAGAAAGGTCATCATTCAATGTAGTTCTTCATCTACGGATTCATAGAGAGAATACAGGTTGAAAATAGTGGTCGTTGTTTTATTTTGGCTGCGTTTCCTTATCTAGATGATCTGCATTTATGATTGGGAGGGATCCCGTGGGACGAGCAGCTATAAGGCTATGCCGATGGCGGTAACATAATTATTTCAGATATAACCCTATCTCTATGTAAAATACAATTTGTTAATAGTAAACCTCCTCGGCTGCGCTGCACTGATACGTTTATTAGAGTAATGAAGGACATTAGTTGTGAGTTTTCAGCAGTGTCTCACTAACTTCCTCAGGCTATTCAGGGAAATGGAGGATTCATTAGCTGCAAAAAGTTCTACATTTCTACCCATTCTTTCTATTATTCCTTTATAGTCTTTCTTTTCTTAAAGCAGATAACCTGAATAACCTAGCAGAGGTCCTTAAATCATCTATTACTATTTTTACCTATTGAATATTCACACAATTTAGAAAGAAAAACGGATTGAAGTTGTCTCCAACCTGTGACCTCCAAAGCCATGGCCGGAAGCAGCTTCAAATTGACATCATATATAGACACACAGTGAATGTACAGGAGGCTATAACATAAGAGGTGACCTATAATTTCGTTTTTTTTTACGGTTTTACTGCCCAAGTATTTATACATTGATGAATCCCACCTTTAGGCCCTATTCACACGACCGCCGTAAAAACAAATCCCAAACAGACTCACGGTAAACCGGGCCGTCAAAAGATGAAATATGCCCTATTTTGGGCCGTTCTCAAGGCCGCACGGCTCCCATAGAAGTCACTAGGATGTGCAGAGTGGCAGCCGTGCTTTCTGCCGCCCGCTCTCTCCTCCTCACAGTGCGAAGTGCCTGTGAGATTTTTTTGCTGTAGGCAATGCCACAGCCCCCTCATAGATAGCGCCACTGTAGCTCCCTGTATAAGTGGAATCCCTCTGGCCAAGGATTCTACTCCTAGATAGAGCCCCTGACGTCGCTATACATATATGGACTGTGACATCAGGGGCAACTCCTGAAGCGGAATCCCCGGCCAGAGTGATTCCACTACTGCACGAAGCTACAGAAGTGCTATCTACAAGGGGCAGTGTGTGGCACTATCTACAAGGGGCAGTGTGTGGCATTAAATTCATCAGTTTTTAAAATGGACAGGGAAAAAATGGATGCAAAACGGGTCAAAATAGTCTGTTAAAAACTGAATCACGACCCGGTACGGATGCAAAACGGAAGTTTTTATCGGCTGACACACGGATCCGGTCGTGTGAAAAGAGCCTTAGCGAGTATAAAATACGCCACGTTGACGTCCCGTATGTTCACATAGTCACCTTAAGGGGTTGTCTACTTTTGACAATGCAATTTTGTTAGAGGGATTCCTTGACAAAAAACGGATTACAGGATAATCCCACAGCGATCACCTCTAATCTGCACGGGAACCCAGCAACAAGTGTTCAATTCCCTCAGCGCCACCACAGGGAAATGACGCATTACAGTTTTCATTTGAACCAATGGGCTGTTCGTGTAGTGCTGGGTCTTCTAGACAAAGAGATGCGCCTTATTGGAGGGGTCCGGGTAAATTTGGTGGCGGTGGAAAGGGGCCAAGTTGTGTGCTAGCTCTATTATTGGTCTAGGATATAAAATATATAGATGCAGAGGATTGAATATCTACTTTGCCAGAGAACCCATTACGAAATAAAGCCAAGTTCGCAAGTTGGAGCACTGAGAAATGTTTATATACACTGTACTGTACTGTACATAGATATATTTGATAGTCACTAACCAGTAATCAAAGCAACTGGGTCAGGCTGTAACAACCACTTATTCATGTTAATGAAAGTGAAGGGAGGATTTATGAATTTAGGGATGAGTTACTTTGTAATGATCCACTTTTCAGTTATTTGAAAGTTATAGCGGGCGGTGCCTTAAAACCCCATAGAAATTTTAACCGCAACAGGTCACCAAACATGATGCGCAATATAAAGAAGACAAACCTCAAAGTGAATCTCCATCTTTTATCATCCTATTGTTTTTAGCTTCAAAACTCTGCACTGATTTAATTTCTTAATATATCTTTAAAGCGGTTGGAGCTTTGTTTTACTGATACAGAGCTCCAAATCCCCTACATAGTAATAGATTTCAAAGATAAGCTGACGACCTGCACTCTCCACTAGGGGATGCTTACTGCAAATTGTCTTATTATTATGTGCAATGTTTACACAGTATGCAGGAAGCTCCCTCTAGTGGTGGCTGCAGGTAGACAGAATGTTATATTAGAAATCAATGTCTTTACAGGGGATTTGGCTCTGACCACTGTAAAGATATGTTAAAAATGTATTCAGCACAGAATTTAAAACCTATTTAGATAAAGAAAAAAGGTGCAAAAATTGCAGAACTACTTAAGTGAAATCTTTAATGATAACTGGGCTTCAAATAATTTGGAGTCACATCCATACTTCTGTGCTAGTGCAGTAAGAATACATTAGTTGTGTGCTGCATGATACGTGAGAAGCTGCAACTTTGTATGGTTTTACACCTCATATGTATTCATCCCCATAGACTGCCAAGTGAACCCTGAACAGCAGCAGCAGCCGCCTCACCTGCTCCTCAGGGGCCCACAGCCGATCAGATTTATCAACCTCTCCCTCTGTAATGTGAACACCGGGCTAATTCAGTTTGCAAAGGTTAAACAAGCAACTGTCAGTCACAGTCTGTAAAGCAGCAGTCATGAGCAGAGGGCGAGCTGCTGGTGTGCGCGTCCAACGCTGGGAATAGGGTTCGTAGAGCTTGTTCCTGCTGCTATGCATGCGGGGACTTTACAGTGCATTTTTTTATTTTAATCAGTTGCTCTAGCACAGACTAGGCCCGGTTGTTACACAAACTAGAAAAATACACACAATGCAAGTGTGCGCGTGTGTGTGTGTGTGTATATAATATATATTTTTATATTTCACACTGTCCAATCAATCATGTAAGGTCTGTACAGGGATGTATCCTATTGACAACTGGAATAGTAGCACCTTGTTTTACATTTATTTCCAGGAGGAACAACAGAGGATTGGTGCTTCGGCATTGCAATTTCATAGGGGAATACAAGTATTTACTAAAAACTGACCTGTCAGGAGAGCTGACTACAAGAAATGTAGGGGATTCCAGCCAGGGTCGGATATTGCCATACAAGGAAGCTACCTATAGGTGGCACCAGAGAGACAGTTTTCTTTCTGGAGAAGAGCGATTTTGCACATCTATCGCTCCAAAAGGATTTTTGGATTTGTCAACTTCACAGGACATCCCATGTGAACCTTCCCTAAGTGTACCTCACAAAATGAAGAATATTCAGACACTTTACTATGTATTGCTAGCCATAAAATTTTTTATTTTTTATAGTATATATTCTCTAGTCATGCCCTTTCATGCATTTACGTGTTAACCAAAATACTTTACATACAGTAGTACAAGCATACAGAGAATTCATGTAAATCCATTAAGGGGGAGAAAAGACCGTAATCAGGAAAATATAGGACCTGTCCCCTGACCGGAGAGAAACTTGAAAGATATTTCCTAACAAGCACTATCCTGCTGAGCACAGCTTTATTAAATACAGAACAATCTAGTGTTTTACTTGGCAAGGTTTTCTTCTGCCCGTCTTCCATTTTATTTCAATCTGTTTACAATAGTCACGCTTTGACAGCAAGTCTCTTTATAAGCACTACTAACGAGTCTTGTCTAATTATTTCCAAAATTGGCAGTTACGCATTGTATGGTATAATTAGAGTTCATTAGAACAGGAGCTGGGATTTTATACTCAGTAGTGACTGGTTCTTTACACTAGTAATGCCTGGTTATGTGCAATGTAAAGTGTCATTAATACGGCTTGTTAACTAGCCTTACGCTGTTGTACAGTTAGGGGGGTGCAAACTAGATTTTAAGAGTCTTATTGCGTGCAAATAATGACAAGTTATGCAATTTTCTAATATACGTTAGTGTTTACATTCCCGTCTTCTGTCAGTGAATGGGAACAGGCTGAAAATCTGTCCTAGTCATTCACAGCTCACACAGTTGCACTATTCATTACATTGTAACGAGACCTGGACCTGTTTCAGTAGGCCACAATCATTTCCCATTCACTTGCAGCAAACAGAGATCTTGAGAATGGTGAGGAATGAAAACACAAATTATAGCATGTGTGTGGGGTGAGATTGTATATTGGCCTTAAAGAGGCGTCACCTCTCCTGACATGTCTGTTTTCGTAAATATTTGTATTCTACATGAAATAATTCTGGAGAATCTTTTCTTAGATCTCTATGTTGTGCCTTGTTATTCCTCCTAGAAATTAATGAATAAAATGATAACCAGGTGTTTCCAGTCCCTGCAAAGACTGACCATGTCCAATCAGTGCTGATAAAGTGAGGCTGTGTAATGACACACCCCTTTGACAAGGAAAATGGTAGCACCCAGTTGTCAATTTATTCATACATTTCTAGGAGGAATAACAGAGGAATTGCACACCGCAGAGTAGTAAGAAATTTGTTTCAGAATTGTTAGGGTATGTGCACACACACTAATTACGTCCGTAATTGACGGACGTATTTCGGCCGCAAGTACCGGACCGAACACACTGCAGGGAGCCGGGCTCCTAGCATCATACTTATGTACGATGCTAGGAGTCCCTGCCTCGCTGCGGGACAACTGTGACGTACTGTAATCATGTTTTCAGTACGGGACAGTTGTCCTGCAGCGAGGCAGGGACTCCTAGCATCGTACATAAGTATGATGCTAGGAGCCCGGCTCCCTGCACTGTGTTCGGTCCGGGACTTGCGGCCGAAATACGTCCGTCAATTACGGACGTAATTAGTGTGTGTGCACATACCCTTATTTCATGGGGAATACAAGTATTTACTAAAATAGACATGTCAGGAGAGATGACAGGTCCTCTTTAAAAGGTGAGTGGTTGCACAGAGTGACTCACCTGTCAACACTAAAAGGGGGCGCCATTAGTCCTGAGGTAGCGCTCACACTTGATGCCTAATTATATGTAAAAGCAGCTAAATTGCCGTGGTGCTTTTCTGTTTTCATTCATCCTTTTCACTGCTGTTGCGCGAATCACGCTCGTCCCACGGAAGTGCTTCCATGTGACATGCGTGATTTTCACGCACCCATTGACTTCAATGGGTGCGTGATGTGCGAACAGCGCACAAATATAGGACATGTCGTGAGTTTTACGCAACGGACTCAAGTTGCGCAAAAATCACAGACTGTCTGCACTGCCCCATAGACTAACATAGGTCCGTACGACACACGTGAAAATCACGCGCGTTGCACGGACGTATTACACGTTCGTCTAAACAAGCCCTAAGGCTATGTTCACACAGAGTTTTTTGACGCGTTTTTTGATACGGAAACCGCGCCAAAAAACTCGTCAAAAACGGCTCAAATGCCTCCCATTAATTTCAATGGGAGGCGGAGGCGTCTTTTTTTCCGCGAGCGGTAAAACCGGGGGAAAAAGCGACATGCCCGTTTACACCTCTGACCTCCCATTGAATTCAGGCAGAGAAAGCGTATTTCGCGGCGTTTTATGTCCGCGGTGCTCAATGGCCGTGGGCGAAAAACGCAGCGAAAATCGGCATCCAGGGAGAGGAAAATCTGCCTCAAACTTCCAAACTGAATTTTGAGGCAGAAATTCTGCCTGCAAAAACTCTGTGTGAACATAGCCTAACAGATGAAAATAAACAAGTAGGATGGGAAAATGTTCCTTTTTCCTTTAGTAAGGCCCCATGCTCACGACCCAAAAATGTGTCCGTAATGGCGGACGGTAATACGGTCCGCAATTACGGACCCATTAGGTTCTATTGGCCGCGGACACCTTTCCATATCGCTACGGATGGGTGTCCGTGCCGTAGAAATGTTCAGAAAATGATGTAACATATCCGTTCCTTTGCTTTTTGCGTAAAAATTGTGGGCGGCTGGCAGCACCCGCAATCGCGGGCCGTGACTACAGGCATGGCCGTGTGCATGGGGCCTTGCATAATAATTCTGCACACTTAGGCCCCATGCACACGACCGTAAAAGTCATCCGTAATTGCGGACCGAAAATACGTACCCATTCACTTCTTTTGTTCACGGACAAATTCCCGTTTATTTACGGGAAGGTGTCCGGGCCGTAGAAGTGGACTGCAAACGATAGGACGTCATATCTTGTTTTTTACGGTCTGTGCTCCCATACTTTGCACGGATCGAGAATGCGAACGGCTGCCAGCCTCCGTGCCTGCAATTGCGGCCTGTGATTACTGGCACGGCCGTGTGTATGGGGCCTTATTGTTGCCCAATATTTATGCACACAGATATTCTCCTAAGAAAGCCAAAACCTCACTTTTACTTTAACCCCTTCCCGACATTTGACGTACATGTACGTCATGGAAAGCATTGACTTCCCGCAAAATGCCGTACATGTACGTCAAACGTTTTGCACCGGCTCAGAAGCTGAGTCGGTGCCATCATCGCCGGATCTCAGCTGTATCTTACAGCTGACATCCGACTGTAACGGCGGGGACCGAAATTAGCTTCGATCCCCGCCATTAACCCCTTAAGTGCAGCGCTCAAACGCGATCGCTGCACTTAAGGTGTTTGCAGCTCATCGGAGCCCCAGCAATGAAATTGCCGGGGTTCCGGTGGCTGCAATGGCAACCGGAGGCCTAATACTGGCCTCCCGGTCTGCCTAGCACCGAAGCCGGTCAGGATCCGCCCGGCGGCGGAGCCTGATCGGCTTCCGTAGCTGCCGGCAAGATGGCGCCGGGTCAGGAGCTGATCCGGCGTCATCAGCGGTGGAGGTCAGCTGTACTGTACAGCTGACATCCACCTGTAACGGCAGGAACCGGAGCTAGCTCCGATCCCTGCCATTAACCCCTTCGATGCAGCAATCGAAAGCGATTGCTGCATCGTAGCGGTTACTAGCAGATCGCCAGTGCTGACAGGCAATCGGGACTGGCGACTGCTGTTATGGCAACAGGAGACACAATGGTCTCCTGCTCTGCCATTACGGAAGCCGATTTAGGCCCCGCCGGGAGGCGAAGCCTAAACGGCTTGCTGTCAGTGAATGACTGACAGATCTAATACATTGCACTACATAGGTAGTGCAATGTATTAGAAAAAAAAAAATCTGACCGTTGGACCTTCAAGTCCCCTAGTGGGACTTGAGAAAAAGTGTAAAAAAAGTATAAAAAAAGTGCAAAAAATAAAAGTTTGAAAACAATAAAAGTTTCAAGTAATCAAATAACACACAATCCCCCTTTTACTCTTATCAAGTCCTTTATTATTGAAAAATAATAATAAACCATATGTATTTGGTATCGCCGCGACCGTAACGACCGGAGGTATCAAAATATTATATTATTTATTGCACGCATTGAACAGCGTAAAAAAACCCCGTAAAAAACGTTACCAGAGTTTCTGTTTTTTGGTCACTTTGCCCTACAAATATTACAATAAAAAGTGATCAAAAAGTCGCACGTATCCAAAAATGGTACCTATAAAAACTATAGCTCGTCCCGCAAAAAACAAGCCCTCATACACCTCCGTCGACAAAAAAATTAAAAAGTTATGGTTCTCACAACTTGGCGACAGAAAAAAGACATTATTTTTACAAAAGTAATTTTATTGTGCAAAAAGTTGTAAAACATGAAAAAGTGCTATAAATTAGGTATCGCCGGAATCGTACTGACCCGCAGAATAAAGTTAACATGTAATTTATAACGCATGGTGAACGCTGTATAAAAAAAAAAAAAAAAAGCTGTGCCAGAATTGCGTTTTTTTGTTTACCTGGCATCCCAAAAAATAGGATAAAAGGTGATCAAAAAGTTGCATGTACCCCAACATGGTACCAATAATAACTACAGCTCGTCCCGCAACAAACCAGCCCTCATACCGCTACGTCTATGAAAAATAAAATTAGTTATGGCTCCAATAAGTCAGGAAATAAAAAAAATGCAGTTGTGCCGACCCGAGGGGAACATTTCTTCTGTTTCAAGAGGCGATTTATCAAGGACCTAAAATTAGGGAACCAGGAAGGGGAGGGCCCAAACATATCCGCTGGAAGCGACGGTGCCCGTATTATACCAGGACAACACTTTCCCAGCAAAATTCCCCAAACTACAAAGGCGCGGAGTGTGGATCAAAAGGGGGATAATAAATGACACCATTTATCAGTGTGACACCGGCCTATGCAGAAAGGACTGCTTCACAGCGTAACACACATCTATGGATAATTTTATTTTTTTATACCACCTGACTATGCCCCTTATATACTCCGCCCCGCTTACATGTACCCCCACATTATAAAACACCAGCAATACTCAAACAAATATAGTACCAAGCAAAATCCGCTCCCCAAAAGCCAAATGGTGCTCCCTCGGCCCTGAACCCTACAGCGTCCCCAAACAGCAGTTTCCTTCAACATATATGGCATCGTCATACCCGGGAGAACCCTTTTAACAATTTTTGGGGTGTGTGTCTCCAGCGTCATAAGCTGGGCATGACATATTTGCCACTGAATGGCATATCTAGGGAAAAATATAAATTTTTAATTTGCACCATCCGCAGCGCATTCATTTATGGAAAAGACCTGTGGGGTGAAAATGCTCACTACACCCCTTAATTAATGCCTTGAGGGGTGCAGTTCCATAGTGGGGGTCACTTATCAGGGGTTTCTTTTTATTATTTCACATCTGAGCCTCTGCAGTTGTGAACCAATACTTTGTAAATCGCCAAATTAGGCCTCCACTCCGCATGGTACTCTTCACTTCTGAGCCCTGTCATATGTCCAGACAAAAGATTAGGGTCACATGTAGGGTGTTTCTAAAACCGGGAAACACCGCATAATAATTAGAGAGATGTCTTGTTATGGTGGCACAAGCCGGGCACCACATATTGGCATATCTATGGAAAAAAATCCCATTTTCACTCTGCAACATTGAGCGCACACTAATTTCTACAAAACACCTGCAGGGTTAAAATGCTTACTACACCCCTTGGTAAATGCATTGAGGGGTGTAGTTTCCAAAATGGGGTCACTTCTGGGGGGTTCCCACTGTTTTGGGCCCACAGGTGCCCAGAAACCAATCCAGCAACATCTGCACTCCAAATGGCGGTCCTTCCCATCTGAGCCCTGCGGTTTGCCCAAACAGCAGTTTATGACCACATATGGGGTATTGCCGTATTCGGGAGAAATAGCTTTACAAATGTTGGGTTCTTTTTTTCCTTTATTTGTTGAGAAAATGAAAAAATTTGCGCTAAAGCTACGTCTTATTGAAGAAAAAGGACTGTTTTTATTTTCACAGCCTAATTCTAATAAATTCTATGAAACATCTGTGGGGTCAAAATGCTCACTACACCCCTAGATGCATTCCTCAAGAGGTGTAGTTTCCTAAATGGAGTCCCTTTTTGGGCGTTTTCATTGTTTTGTCCCCTCAGGGGCTTTGCAAATGTGACCTGGCCTCCGCAAATCATTCCTGCTAAATGTGATCTCAAAAAGTCAAATAGTGCTCTTTCCCTTCTAAGCCCTGCCGTGTGTCCAAACAGCCGTTTATTACCACATGTGGGGTATTGTTTTACTCTGGAGAAATTGCTTTACAAATTTTGTGGTGCTTTTTCTCCTTCAGTCCTTCTGGAAATGAGAAAAAATTAGCTAAACCTACATTTTCTTTGAAAAAATGTAGATTATTATTTTCAGGGCCTACTTCCAATATTTTCTGCAAAAAAACTGTGGTGTCAAATCGCTCACTATACCCCTAGATAATTTCCTCAATGGGTGTAGTTTCCAAAATGGGGTCACTTGTGGGGGGTTTCCACTGTTGTATCCCCTCAGGGGCTTTGTAAATGTGACATGGCCTCCGCAAACCATTCCTGCTAAATTTGAGTTCCAAAAGCCAAATGGCGCTCTTTCCCTTCTGAGCCTCGCCGTGTGTCCAAACAGCCGTTTATTACCACATGTGGGGTATTGTTTTACTCGGGAGAAATTTCTTTACAAATTTTATGGTGCTTTTTCTCCTTTAGTCCTTGTGGAAATGAAAAAAAATTAGCTAAACCTACATTTTATTTGAAAAAATGTAGATTTTCATTTTCACAGCCTACTTGCAAAAATTTCTGCAAAAAACCTGTGGGGTCAAAATGCTCACTATACCCCTAGATAATTTCCTCAAGGGGTATAGTTTCCAAAATGGGGTCACTTGTTTGGGGTTTCCACTGTTTTGCCACCTCAGGGGCTTTGTAAATGTGACATGGCCTCCGCAAACCATTCCTGCTAAATGTGAACTCCAAAAGCCAAATAGCGCTCTTTCCCTTCTCAGCCACGCCGTGTCTCCAAACAACCATTTATTACCACATGTGAGGTATTGTTTTACTCGGGAGAAATTGCTTTACAAATTTTGCGGTGCTTTTTCTCCTTTAGTCCTTGTGGAAATGAGAAAAAAAATCGCTAAACCTACATTTTCTTTGAAGAAATGTTGATTTTAATTTTCACGGCCTACTTCCAATAATTTCTGTAAAAAACCTGTGCGGTCAAAATGCTCACTACACCCCTAGATAATTTCCTTGAGGTGTCTAGTTTCCCAGATGGGGTCACTTTTGGGGGATTTTGACTGTTTTGGCACCGCAAGAGCCCTTCAAACCTGACATGGTGCCTAAAATATATTCTAACAAAAATAAGGCCCCAAAATCCACTAGGTGCTCCTTTGCTTCTGAGGCCGGTGCTTCAGTCCAGTAGCACGCTACGGCCACATGTGGGATATTTCCTAAAACTGCAGAAACTGGGCAACAAATATTGAGTTGCATTTCTCTGGTAAAACCTTCTGTGTTATAAAAAAAATTGTATTAAAAATGTATTTCTGCAGAAAAATATGAAATTTGTAAATTTCACCTCTACTTTGCTTTAATTCCTGTGAAATGTGTAAAGGGTTAAGACATTTTCTAAATGCTGTTTTGAATACTTTGAGGGGTGAAGTTTTTAAAATGGGGTGACTTTTTTGGGGTTTCTAATATATAAGGCCCTCAAAACCACTTCACAACTGAACTGGCCCCTGTAAAAATAGCCTTTTGACATTTTCTTGAAAATGTGAGAAATTGCTGCTAAAGTTCTAAGCCTTGTGAGGTCATAGAAAAATTAAAGGATGTTCAAAAAACGATGCCAATCTAAAGTAGACATATGGGTGATGTTAATTAGCAACAATTTTGTGTGGTATAACTGCCTGTGTTACAAGCAGATACATTTAAATTGAGAAAAATGCTAATTTTTGCAATTTTTCGCTAATTTTTGGTGTTTTTCACAATTAAATACTGAACATATCGAGCAAATTTTGCCAGTAATATAAAGTCCAATGTGTCACGAGAAAACAATCTCAGAATCGCTTGGATAGGTGAAAGCATTCCGGAGTTATTACCACATAAAGTGACACATGTCAGATTTGAAAAATGAGGCTCTGTCAGGAAGGTCAAAAGTGGCTAAAGAGGGAAGGGGTTAAATATTCAGGTTTGAAGTTTAACAACATTTTGGATTGACAGACAACACCGTAGTTATTTATTAATAAAATTTAATCCTCAAAAATACAACTTGCCTAATTGTGCACACAGTGTATACCCAATGTTAGCCGTGACTGTGTCCTGTCAAGTGGAGAAAGTCCCCGGGCTCCATCTCTACCTGAGAATCAGCCAATGTGAGTGAGGAGCAGCAATCAGCCAAGGGCATTGTCCAGGAAAGAAGCCCCATTTTTATTTGATTGGGGACCTTCTCTCCACAGCTTATCCCCGATTCTGAATGTAGAATTGTTGTCACTGTGAACCCTTATGACTTAATTATTATATTTGGTGTTGAGGGACATCAAATATGAGGTAACTGCTCTAAAAACGAAAATCTCCATTTTGGTTTGCAGGGTAAATGCTCAATTTTTATTTTGATCTGGATGTAGCACGGATAATCCTCATGCTTAATCCTTATAGATTTTCAAAAAAGCACCACGTATTTGTAGCGTATTAAAATGTCATTTGTGTTCAAGACCCCCCCAAGGATCATTAATTTACTTGTTTAGAAATTATCCCTGTGCTAATGGACTGTTTCAACGAGTTGGACGTTTTTAGAGGTACATTAGAGCCTCAGTAAGCTGAAACTGCTTCACCGTTGCGGCTATTGAAAGCAAAAATGTGCAATAAATATATCAAATATCTTCAGTTCCAAATTTTCACACCCTGCATGTGCTGGATAAAATCTATGACCAGATTGTATATGGTTGTCTTTATGGGTTTATTTGCCTTCTGGGCCTGCACCAAGACTGTCCAAGTATAGATGAGTCACAAGGGTGTATGTTTCAAAGGAGAAGCCCTTTGGGTAGATATAGAGTTGCCACTGTTTCCACCTATAAAAATATATTGCCTGTAAAAACAAAAAGTGTGATCTGGCGTTGATCTAGGGCAGTAAGGTTATTGCAAGCATCCCTGGTGGTCTAGGGCAGTAAGGTTATTGCAAGCATCCCTGGTGGTCTAGGGCAGTAAGGTTATTGCAAGCATCCCTGGTGGTCTAGGGCAGTAAAGGAGGTCAATGCCAGCTTCTCTGGTGGTCTGGTGCCATAAGGGGTTAATGTCAGCATCCCTAGTGGTCTAGGTTAATTATGCCTGCTATCTAGTGGATTACTCACCTCCACAGACTTCCTACTATCGGAGTTTCTTTCATTAAAAAGGGGTAAAGGAACCATCCGGATTTCACACCTATATTTTCTCCTACAAGGTATGGAGTTGGATTGATAGGTCCTCTTGTCCCAAGATATGAAAAAGGCCTAACTTAGATTTTTGCTATAAGACCCCCTATCTGTCCCTTTTGTACATCACAATTTAAGTAAGTAGGTGGGTTTGTATTGCAGACTAGAACTTTTGAAAATTAAAAATAAATTAATAAAAAACACCATCAGACTTGCACTAGTAAATTAATAATACATATTAAAATATTAATTATTATTTGATTTAAATGGAAGTAGTTCTGATTTCTTATTTATGAGTATGTTAATTATAAACATGCTGTGGAGGATTGGACCATGGCAGCCTAAGCTCAAGGACAGGGTAATGAAAGCAAATGCCTTTGGTGGACCCATGGAAAGCTAAAACCCAGCATGGAGAGAACTTCTCTTCCATTAGTCCTACCTATTCCCACTACTAATAACCAGTGTGGCCCTCTCCTATAGGACACACGCGCATTAATATTTACCATTTGAATGCCTGTTGAACTATTTAGTAGAAGATGATGCTGGTCAGAGTAGCCACCCACTGACTACATCACTTGTTGCTAGGCAAATGCTCAAAAACTCAGTCCTACCTAGCAACCACCCGATTTGACAAAATATTATTAAATAGTCGATTCACCAATGAATCATTTCCTCACATGCTTCTGGAGTTTCCCATGAACTGTAAGGCTGGGTTCACACGACCATGTTACGTCCGTAATGGACGGACGTATTAAGGCCGCAAGTCCCGGACCGAACACAGTGCAGGGAGCCGGGCTCCTAGCATCATAGTTATGTACGACGCTAGGAGTCCCTGCCTCGCTGCCGGACAACTGTCCCGTACTGTAATCATGTTTTCAGTACGGGACAGTAGTTCCACGGAGAGGCAGGGACTCCTAGCATCGTACATAACTATGATGCTAGCAGCCCGGCTCCCTGCACTGTGTTCGGTCCGAAATACGTTCCGTCCATTACGGACGTAATGAGCTCGTGTGAATCCAGCCTTACTCAGTGTTACATAACCTAGTTTAAGTACACCTTATACGTAAACTACATTACCCATAGAAAGCATACATGGTACAAGCTATAGACTTGAAGCCCCTCACCTACAATTTTAGGGACCCCCAAACCATGTGCCATTTATAAGACTGGTGTTTTCTTATGAGAAAAAAGGGGCTTTTTGGCTCCCTCAGACATAAGCAACTGCTATCTCTGCACCCCCTGTACCTGTGCCCCTGTATACAGGAACTTGGAAGCCACTATGCTCAATGTTTGATGGTCTGGCCCTGATAATATACTTAGTCTGCACTTCTACAGTGGCTATTTATGGTATGTTTTATTAATACCCCACACCTCCTATATAAACCATATATATTATGCAGGGTCTATATGTTGACATTAGGTTCGCTTTTTATTCTAGATCAGTGAAGCGTGATCAGCATGACAGCCCAACCCCCCCCCCCCCCCAAATTGGGAACCAGCAGTTTAAGCATCACGTAGACTCGCTCCACCTCGTAGTCCTCATAGCAATGACAATGCCAGTTTTGATAGCATGTACACTTAGGGTATGTTCACACGGCCTATTTACGGACGTAATTCGGGCGTTTTTGCCCCGAATCACGTCTGAAAATAGCGCCTCAATAGCGCTGACAAACATCTGCCCATTGAAAGCAATGGGCAGACGTTTGTCTGTTCACACGAGGCGTGTATTTACGCGCCGCTGTCAAATGACGGCGCGTAAATAGACGCCCGCGTCAAAGAAGTGACCTGTCACTTTTTTGGCCGTAATTGGAGCCGTTATTCATTGACTCCAATGAATAGCAGCGCTAATTACGGCCGTAATGGACGCGGCGTTCAAGCGCCTGCACATGCCGGTACGGCTGAAATTACGGGGATGTTTTCAGGCTGAAACATCCCCGTAATTTCAGCCGTAACGGACGCCCTCGTGTGAACATACCCTTAAACAAAACTACTGTGGTAGACAACATGCTCCTGCCATAATGATTAACTTTTCTGGTTACTGTATTGAATTTTGTTTAGATTAAAGCCCATGCATTAAAGGGAATCTCAAGTCAAACATGCAGTCCAATCTGTAGAAAACATATTGCAGGAGGCGGATTAACATATTGCTAAAACTTGTCATTTACTGATTTAAATCCCTGCTAATGCTAGGCTTAAGAGTCCAGTGGGTGGTCCTACTCTGTGATTGGCTGCTTTTTATGTATTCACACACCTGCATGGAAGGTTGTTAATCGATAGTTGAGACCGCCCACTGGACTCTAGCCCACAGTGACCAGGGATTTAAATGCATAAACTAAAGGTTATCCCTAATCTTTCACGAAATGTACAAAAACTAAATATCAATCTGTTTATCTCCACCGGCTTATAAAAACAGTGCCACACCTGCTCATGGGCTGTGTCTGGTATTGCATCTCAGCTTAAATGAAGTGAACAGGGCTGAGCTGCTATACCGCACACAACCTGTGGACATGTGTGGCACTGTTTTTGGAATAAAGCAGTCGTGGTTTTTGAATCCTGGATGGCCCCTTTAAAGAGGACCTGCTACCTGCCCAAAAAACTGTAGTTGACATCTCAGTTAGATTGTAGGCGCCTCACAGATTCTGAAGCTTTTTTTTCCCTCTAGCCCCCCACCGTTCCTGAGATATTGGGTGCCGTTAGTTCTTGTGTCTGATATGAAAATGAGGCCTTTGACTGTCAAGTGGGCGGTTACCCCTTATCAAGTGACAGGTGTTACCCGCCCACTTGACAGTCAGAGGCCTTATTTGCATATCAGGCACCAAAACTAACGGCACCGATATCTTGGCAACGGTGGGAGCTACAAGAAAAAAAGAAACTGTTGCAGAATCTGTGAGACGCCTGAAATCTAACGGAGATGTCAGCTGCACCTTTTTGGGGCAGGGGACAGGTACTCTATAAACTTGGTTGCTAGAACAACAGGGAAGATTTATTAATACTGGCACAGTGACTGTTTTCGGACACTTTCAAAACATTTGGCGAAAAATTTTAATAAAGGAGTCGCCGCTTTGCTACTCAAGCTCTGCCCGACACATTTCACGAAACACTTGTACGTGTTGAGAAAAATTGTCGCAGGGACGAATAAATAAGGAGTGTGGTTTGAATGCTATATATTTTTGAATGTATTTACACCAGATAAATCTGCTTCAATGTGTCCTATCATTGTGCCGTGATTCACAACTCATCATGTTGATCTATGGCTATGATTTCAGACATCCTACAGCTTTATATGATTTATTTTCTAACCAATGTCCAGTCGTCTATTGGGAAGACTTTCTGCGTCTCAATTTTTGTTCCCTTCTCGGTCATGATCTCACAGCTTTTAATAACTTTGCAAATTCCTCCCGATCTGTAGAGTTACAGACTATTACTGGATAGTATGACAGTCCGAGCCCCCGCTGGGATTTCTGCATGTCTGGTATTTTTTTTCACCCTCTTCTGCATCTGCTTTCCGAGCAGCAAGACACCTCCTCACACTGACAGAAGGAGCCCAATGTCTTCTACTTTTTTTTTATATTTCTTTAAGCCATTGGTAAAACCGAACACATATTCAAATAATAGCTATTTATGGATTTATCCTCCTAGCAGGCGCTCGTACATCTCCCTGTTCTGCCTTAATTAAAATGCTGAAAAGCTTGATAAACTTCTTAGAACTATGAAATATTTGTGTGCCTGAGTGTTTTCCGCTGTAGTGGTGTATTTATAGGACGACGACTGTCAGAGCCGTAACTTTAAGCGTGAATAAAAGGGAGGACGTTCTTACTTTTCAGATGAATTAATAACATATGACTCATTTTTATTTTATGCGACAATGCTCCCATCGGAGGGACACAACTTACTAAACCTTGCATATCTTATCTTCAAATACAATGCAGCTGAATGCAATCTATTGTCGTCTGTTATCAGCCTTTTTATAGCTGGATAGGGGCTGACTGTAGTGTTTTCTAATGTCTTGAGATCATTACTTTGTTAAACATATCTCCTGTACTGATAGCTTCCAGAAATATTTACAGCTATTATACATGATAAAAAATAGCTGTAAAGGGTTATTTTCATCTTATTAAGTGATGGCATATCGCTAGGCTAAACCATCACTATGATCGGTGAGGGTCCAACCTCTGGGATACCCACTGATCCTGAACATGAAGGGTCCGCAGCGCTGATTTAGTGCTGCGTCCCTACCCGCTGTGCAAGTAAATTGGGCCAGCTGCAGTTCCCTGTGCTGGGATAACTTAGAAGGGGATGCCATTGCTTTATAAAATGGGAATAACCGGGCCTTCAAGCATAATTCAGCCTGTTTTTCCTTTTGTGACCTCTAGGTGTCACTATCACTACAATCTGTAAGGGTTGCACGGTCAACTAAAAGCTTAAAATGCAAGCGACTATGCTTTATCGTATGCATTTATAACTTGATTACAGAGTACCAATCACTCAGCCTGGTTCTACACCATGCTGAGCTAGAAGCTGTATATTTCATGACTACTAAGGGCACATGGCAATACCGTATACATGGACCCTGTAGAGCAGCACAGTCACCCATGCTGTACATATAGACCCCGTATAGCGGCACACAGTCACTTATGCCGTATACACGGACCCTGTAGAACAGAACAGTCACCCATGCCATACACATGGACCCTGTACAGCAGCACAGTCACTTATGCCGTACACATTGGCCTGTAGAGCAGCACACAGTCACCCATGCCGTACATGTAGAGAAGCAGTCATCTATGCTCTACACATAGATCACGTAGAGCAGCGCAGTTACCCATACCATATACATGGACCCTGTACAGCAGCACACAGTCACCCATTTGCATTCCGTGTGCCGCTGTATGGTAACAATGCTTCTAGGAGAGAATGCCTCCATAATCTCCAATAGAGAGCGCCATGACTTTTCTTTCCATATAAATCCATGAGAAAAAAAAACATACAAAATTGTGCCCACAGTATAACCTATAGCTGGCTGTATTACTGATCCAGGCCTGGGCTGCAATACCATACACGAGTGGCATACATAATATAGGGAGTGCTGGGATTGCAGTTGCAATATGACTCTAGTGTCTGTCGGAGCCCAAAGACACATTTGCTGCATAAGAAGGCACTTGTACTATAAATGTCTTGGGAGACCCTCCAATCTCTCCCACTTGAGATCGCTTCAAGTAATAGCAATGTATTCGTTAATTGCAGCGAGATTCCATTTTTTAGGTATTTGTCCCTTTAGTAAACTTGAGAACATTGTAAGATTTGTCCTTTTGCTTTGGATTTGTATTTTATATCCAGAGCTCCAGCTCTTGTGAACGTCAGCGTAATCCTATTTCCAAATAACTACAGATTAGGTTGTTCTCATTGCTATCAAACCTGATTGTCGACCTCTTGTACGAGTCTGTTTTACATTATAATCCTGTCCTCCAGCATTTTCATGGCTGTTAGTGTTTTCATTACTAGTTTGTGGAAATATACTTCTGTATTTCCGTGTAATTCCTGTTGTCACAATTTGTAATATAACCAACTGCAACGGCGCGATTACAGGAAGAAGTTACAAGAATTGCAATACAGTGAGGACGGTGGGAAAACTCGCCACTCTTTTATACATATAGTAACTAGAAATAGTCACATCCACTTTTAATTGCACCATGAACTTTCTTGTTATCATAGTACACACCGGCCATATGATCAATAAGGTCTAGTAAGTTATTTGTGAATCATCCATTGGAAATGGACCTTAGTGGCAAGTGATTGACTTCAAAGTCAGCTCCAAATGGGGTTGTCCTCTACTGGACCTTTGGGAATGTTCTTGTGTCTGAGCCTGGGTGAAGGAACACTTCACAACATTCAGATTAAAAACTCATAATGCAGTTCGATAATATCCTAGTTCAACTGCCTCCAAATGACTTTACAATTTTTGGCCCTGGCATCCCCTGCAGCAGTCTGTTTGGGGTCATTCTTCTGCTGCAAGGTAATATGCTGTCTAGATGGTTTTCGAGACATTTTGTTGAATGTAAGGCCTTGTTCACACAACAGATGTTCAAGCCCAAAAAATACAAGGCTGATTTCAAGAGAAAACATCTTCTGAATCCAAGTCTTTGAGTATTTTTTTTATATTGGGGGTCCAGTTGGTTCTTAGCAAGTAACTGGTTAATTGAAAAATGATCAACATGTGGTTTATATAATGCAGATTCCTTTGACCGTAAATCTCCATATATCCATCTCCAGAGCTATAGAATATTTCTTGGGGATGTCATCACTGCTGTCTGAAAGCAGAACTGCCAGGGGGTTAATAAGCTTCTGTCACTCACTTCTCACCCTAATAAATAGCATATTTCTTTGCACTCAGCATGATAAACGCATTTACAATTTAAATCCAGCAGAAGACAGGTTAATAGCACTCGTATCCAAATCACAGCAGCTGCAAGCTTTCCACACAGGCGGGTGGATGAAAAAAAAAACAAAAAATAGAAACTTGGATGCTTTTATCGGCACCTTTCTGAGCAAAATTTATCTTTCACACCCTGCTTGATGCCATATGCCCAGGATTTGTGAGAGAGAAATATTTCACTGTCAGTCTCCGATCCGAGCACCAACAGAGCCTGTGCCGGCAGGCTGGAGCGTGGGATCATGAGAAGTGGCAAATCGCTTTGACCAGGGGCGTGCTTGACCGCTTGTGTTATGCCCCCAAATGTACACAGACTATAAGCACATATATTAGTTGTTCCATTTAAAACTAAAAATACATTTGGCGCATCATGTAAATGTTCCGGATTTATCTCCAGGAGATGTATCGCTATCGTCACTGGGTGCTATACTTGTATAACATCTGCCCATTCTGTGACTCCAATCTAATCCTTCCATTTCTGATGTGAAAGGGTATGGTCAAGTCATTGCACAAAGATTTCTTAATATGTATTCAATCTGAAGTGCTTAATGCCCAATTCTTGCCCCTTTGATGTGTCATGCCATGTATGGCCTGGTTAAAGCATTAAGGGAATGCTCCATTCAGGCATGTGCCCATATAACTCTAGAAATTAATCGTAAAAAAGGAGAAAACCTAGATGTGCATATCCATATTCTAAAGAACCAAAGGCTCATACACACAAACATATTATAGTACGTCCGAGTTGTAAAATAGCCGCCATGAACTTCAATGGGGCCCGACCGTAACTGTATACCGCTGATTTCATACGGAGGTATACAGAACTTGTTTCAGTTGGATTCTTTATGAATATAACAGGAAAAACAACCCTGGCCTGTTCTATCGGATGCCACACGGAGCATCGTACATCAACGGAGGAATGCCTACGGCTCCACACAGGGACTCTGTATGCCTCTGTCCAGCCTCCCGGCACATGAAGGCCCAACAGGATTACAGGCGCTTAGTGTGGCTCCGTATTATATAGGTATACTCTACTTGCAATACTTCTAGGGCGGAATATCTCCACATTCTGCCACGTTCCACAGCATCTGATGGAACATGGCACATTAGTTATTCTGCGAGATTTTTTTATGAATCTCAGAAGCAAACAGAGGTATACAGAATTCGAAGAGCGCCCCATTACAGAACTTGTACGGAGCCATAATAGGGCAGTGAGCATAAGGCCTTCCACAAATCTTCATAAAATATCACAAATGACACTTTATTTGCATCCTCGGCCATGTGGTACATCAGCGGGCCAGATATGACCTCCCCTACAAAACATCTGCAACCCTGAAACATTCATCACGCTCAATGAACGCCATTACATGCAGGTAGAGGTTAATGCACAATACCCAAAAATGTTTTTTGTTTCTTTCATGCTGTAGCTCCTCATTTTCTGGGTATAACGGAGGTCAGTAGGACTTCTTCGTAATAATTGTGCATTACAGAGAAGTCATTCTGTGAGCACTGACTGTAGCGTAGATGCCCGTTTGGCATTTTCTTTTTACAGTCTGAATTTAAACGTCCATCCGGTCACTTCAGGTGTAATGATCTCACTGCTTTGTTAAATCCTGAAGGAGCGGGTAGTTGAAACCCTCCTTTTCTCGAATGTCTCTTTTTACAATTGCCTAAGGGCAACACTTGCGTGTCTGCACGTACTGGCCGACTCGTAACCTTTATTTTTGCTGAAGGTTTTTTGTGATTTACACAAACCTGAATTTTCAGAAACACAGCCAGGAAAACAGAACATAAGCGAGCCAATTATATCCAGACAAAAATGAATATGATTGAGAAGACATCTTAGTAGCCCAGTAGCTTTGTACTTATAATAGACTGCATGCATTAGTGACAGAGAACAGAAATGAGATTTCTCTATTCACTGGGCGTCTTTCTCACACATTTTTTTTTTTTTCCTTTTTGTTTAATGCAAAAAACGTGTTTGTTGCCCCAGTAGCGGTCCTACCGCTGTAGTTATGTGATTGGTCCAGGGATAGGTTGCCGGGACGACACAAAGATGCCAAAGTCTGAGGACGACAGATAGCAAAGTGCAATTTGTTTAATGGACGCCAGATAAGATTCTTATTGTCCCGAGCTGCACCCCGTGGTTGCGTAGACATTCCACTTGTAATGCTGCATGTCACCGTTTTAGATTTGTGACTCTCTGTCCTGGAGAGATACCGGCTCTCAGTGATCGCTAGAACAGTAACATGCCGCATTCAGGGTTATTCCATGCTGCAGGAGGAGATAGAGAAAGGAGGGGAATGGATGGATTATTCAACAACAAAACACACACATCAGTTACCATGGAGGAAAAAGCAATTGTATCGCTAATAGAAGAACCAGTACAATGTTAATACCTTGGCAATTTGACGTTTGTAAATTAAGTGTCTGGGTTATTTTATCGGTGAAAAATAGGGAGAACTCGGGGAGTCAGACTGGAAACAGTGGCAATGAGGGGCAGATGAAAATCATCAATGCCAACAGGTATTATGCCGAGCGCTGTCCTGTGCACCTGCTGCTCCTCTTTTATATACACACTTTGGATGATTTATTAGTGGGGTATAGGCCTCTATCACACGGGAGCATATTATTCAGTATTTTACATTAGTATTTAGAAGCCAAAACTAGTAGTGGGTCCATAGCACAGAAGAGGCACAAATCTTTCCATTATACTTCTCTGTGTAGGTTGCCCTGCTGGTTTTAGCTTACAAATTGTGATGCAAAATACGGTCGCGTGAAAGAGGCCTAAAATCGGTTGTTCGATTTGGAAAAAATTTAATATTTTCAATTCATTAAGTTAATAGAAGGGGATTCCTCGTTCAGGACCCTTCTCTATTAACCAGAAAGGTGAGTGGCTACAAAGAGTGTCTCACTCTGGAGGACCCGGCACATCCATTGAGTACGCACATTCATTTAAATAGGCACTGTGTAATGCTTCATTTCTGCTGTGGTGGCGCTGCAGGAAAGCTGAACACTTTCTTCAGAGTTTCCTACAGATTACAGCTGATCACTGGGAGTGATGTGAACCATTAGGCCTCATGCACACGACCGTAGCCATGTGCACGGCTGTGATTTTCAGGTCGCCCGGCAGCGGACTGTCAGCCACGAGCCGCCTGCAAATCGCGGGCCGTGCACATGGCCGCGGCCATTATTTTCAATGAGCCTGGACCGCAGAACACGGCCGTAATAAGGCATGCCCGTTCTTTCTGCGGTCCAGGCTCCCGGGCCATGCACGGATCATGAAAACCACGGTCGTGTGCATGGCCCCATTCGGGGGCCGCAATTCTCCCATGGATTTTCGGAGGAATTGTGGCCGCAAAAGCACGTTAGTGTGCATGGGGCATTAAGCATGCAGAAAAAGCTTTGCATCTAAAAAAAAAACCTAGTTGCAATAACCAGAAGCATATCTTAAAGCTCTCGGGCACTGGTGTCTTATGTGACAAAGGTTTGTTTTTTTTGGCCCCTTTAGGTACAGATGTAGCAATCCTTATTCTGACTCACTTGCTGCAACGTGATAACTTATAACTTAAGCCATTGAAAAAGTCAAGTTAAAGTTTCATGCCACTGTGTATTTAACGCATTGAAAGTTGAGGACTGCTACTTCTGTACCCCCTGTAACTACTCCCTTGGCAATAGAGATCTTTATATTTCTCGGTACATTGCCATGGTAACCAGAATTAAATTGTCCAAGGTTTATACTACAGGCTGCACAAAAAGGTTTATATCTCAGTGATGTTTATAACTAAAGTTTTATTTTTAAAAGGTTTAGAACCCTATTCATAATGGCCTTATGAGAGTTCTAAAGGTATGTAGGGGGGCCGGTTGTGCACCATGTTTATTAGCTGCAACATTTGAGACTACAAACACCACCACCACTTTGATATTTGCATTTCTAGAGAGGAGTATCACCGGTGCAGTGGGGCATGACGTATTACCCGCAACGTCTTATGTCTATCCAGTTGTTGTGAAGCTACAATACTCCAGTAACCCTGACAATGTAATGGAAATGCTGGGAGTTGTAGTTTCTCAACAGCTGGAGAACCACAGGTTGAAGACCCCCTGACAATATTGTGGGACATCACTAGCATTGGCCTCCTGTTCAAGAAGGTAATTTTTTTTTTACAATCTACAGTAAAGTTTGTGTCCGGATCCATGAATAATATTAATAATGCAGAGCGGGTTCTTGATGGGTCAGGATGGCACACACACTAATCCTGACCTTTCAGCAGCTGATAAACCACCGGAAACACTAAACTATCAAACGCCTGAAAGAGTTAATGTGCCTCAGGCTCCCTTCCATAACCCGGATATCCTCATACTAAATTAATCTGCACAGAAGCCAAATTTTGAAAAATGCCCAAAATTGGGCAGTCGTAATGTGTCCGGTAACAAGGCAGGTGTCGAGCAAATGGCCATATATCTTTCTTTATGGTGCCTGGAAGCCCATCAGTCCTGTACGAGGATTGTTCTTGCTGCCATCACAATGATGTATCTAGATTTTAATGGAAATTAATGCAGAAAAGGTCTGTCCATTAACCAGGCTGTGATTTTATGTGTTAACCCTTTACAGGATGGCTTCACAAAGCTCACAGCTTAATCCTATATGCAAAAGAACAAGAAGTACAGAGAACTTCGGGTAAAGATCCATAAAGGGGTTCACAGTGACACCCAATTACGAACTGGGGAGTATCAAGAGCATGTGGAATACTAGTAGTGTTGGCTTCGTAGTTCAGGCCCCGGGTCAAGGGGCAGTAATTAGTTTGTAAGGATCAATCAAAAGGTGTATGGAGGGAAATGAAGCAGCAGTGATTGGGCCAGGTGCGTAAAAAATATGGGCAGGAAAAGGTGTATGAAACCGACCAATGAGCGGGGAGGGGGGGGTTTGAGGGGTCAGCAGACTGTGTCTCTTCAATTCTCCCCATAGTGGAGTCAAAAACCATGGAAACTAAAAAAAAAAAGAAGTTAGGACTAAAGTGGGCTTCAATGAAATTTGGTTATGTAGTGAGAAAACACAACCTTTCATCCAGTGGTGGCATAATGTGGTAATTCTCTAAACATCATGGCCAGTAGTGGAACTATGTGGGTGCAGAGGTTTAACCCGTTAGTGACCGCCAATACGCCTTTTAACGGCGGCCACTAACGGGCTTTATTCTGATGCATATGCCTTTTTACGGCGCTGCATCAGGATGAGTAAACAGAGCAGGGAGCCGTCAAATCTCCCTGCTCTCGGCTGCTAGAGGCAGCTGAGGGCTGGGAGCGTCCCTGCTCTGCCATGTGAGATCGATATTAGTATCGATCTCACATGTTTAACCCCTCAGATGCGGTGCGCAATAGCGAGCACCGCATCTGAGTGGTTTTGGAGGGAGGGAGGGAGCTCCCACCGACACCCAGCGATACGATCGCCGAGTGTCAGTGTCTTCTATGGCAGCCGGGGTCCTAATAAAGGCCCCCAGGTCTGCCTGTCATGAATGCCTGCTAGATCATGCCTCTGGCATGACCTAGCAGATGCCTGTCCGTTTTAAACGGACAGGCAGTAATACACTGCAATACAGAAGTATTGCAGTGTATTATAATAGCGATCGGAGAATCGCATAGTGAAGTCCCCTAGTGGGACTAGAAGGTAAAAAAAAATTTAAACAAAGTTAATTAAAAAAAAAAGTGATGAAAAACCCAGCTTTTCCCCTTACAAAATGCTTTACTATTAAAAAAACAAAATAAATTAAAGTTACGCATATTTGGTATCGCCGCGTCCGTAACGACCCCGACTATAAATCTATTACATTATTTAACCCGCACGGTGAACGCCGTAAAAAATGTAATAAAAAACTATGGAAAAATTGCTGTTTTCTGTGAATCCGGACTTAAAAAAAATGTTAGAAAAAGTGATGAAAAAGTCGCATCTACTCCAAAATGGTACCAATAAAAACGACAAGTCTTCCCGCAAAAAAAAGCCCTCATACAACTGCATCGGCGAAAAAATAAAAACGTTACGGCTCTTCAAATATGGAGACACAAAAACAAATAATTTTGAAAAAAATGTGTTTTTACTGTGTAAAAGTAGTAAAACATACAAAAACGATACAAATTTGGTATCGTTGCAATCGTAACAACCCGCTGAATAAAGTTATTGTGTTATTTATATCACACGGTAAACGGCGTAGATTTAAGACGTGAAAAAGCGTGGCGAAATTTCAGGGTTTTTTCTATTCCCCCCCCCAAAAAAAAGTTAATCAATAAATAATATGTACCTCAAAATGGTGCTATTAAAAAATACAACTTGTCCCGCAAAAAAACAAGACCTTATACAGCTATGTCGACGCAAAAATAAGAGTTATAGCTCTTGGAATGCGACGATAGAAAAACGTAAAAAAAATGGCTTGGTCATTAAGGTTTAAAATAGGCTGGTCATTAAGGGGTTAAGTTGCATACAGGCAATAGGGCCAGAAGAGTAAATAAGGTCTATCTGCATAACAGTTGGGGGGCTCTGTTCTAGTTTTTGCTTTGAGGCTCATTAGCTTCAAGTTACGCCTCTGTTCATGTCATTACTGTGCTGGCACAGTCAATGGGCAAGGACATCTCTACGTGTTGGTCCTCATTGCCGATCAGACTCGGATGCTGGCCAACCGCTGTTCGAGGGACCGTCTGGTTACATGTAAGACGCGGCTGGTGCAAGGTGGTGCAGGTATACCTTAGTTTTACGTAGAGCGAGTGTCACGGTTTGGCTGGACTACCAAAAAATTGCTTCGGTACATTTCCCATGTAGCGGCAGCAACAAACCACTTGCGGTGGGTCGGGTTTTCAAATACTGTGAATTGGCCGTACGATTTTGCAGGTAAGCGGCCACTAACAATCTATCTTGATGCAGTAAAACTGCTGTTTACTTGCAAAAATCGTGTAGTGAATTAAGTCTATTTGAAAACGTCGTCCACGGCATGTGGCTGTGGTTTGCAGCCGCTGCTACGTGGGACCAGAGCTTCAAGATGGCTTAACCACCAATATTTTATCAAGTATTGGTGTGTTTATTTGTGTTCTAGTCGCAATAGGGGAATAGCGCACACTCCTAATGCAAATTTTAATTACGCCGAAGACCATCAAGGGTTACTAACAAATTTAAGTTCTCTTAATTACAGACGTGCCTCTTCCTGTATCAACAGTAAATCCTTTGTGAATGCGTATCAGTACGGGTGTCACCGCTTCACGTCTCCAAACATCTCCTTGTTGCAATTAATTATTTTGCTGCAAATGAAAGTCGTGGCCGGTATTGATTTAGCAATGTAGCAATTAACCAGTGGGGTAAAACAACAGTTTGTAATTACACAGCTCGGATGTCTCTGTGTTCGCGTCACAGGGACAGCAAGAAACTTTCGCCCTGTTCACTGAGGGAATTTCTGACCGTGCTTATGAAAATCTAAACACAGTTTGCAAAAGTCTTATGTTTAATGTAAATAATTGTGATACTGGAAACTTAATTTCTGCTGTTTTCTTGCTAGTGGGATTCTAAACTAAAAGTTCTACTTTACAACATAAAACTGTCCAGGTTTCGAAAAAAAAGGATCTTCTGTCCATAGGCTGTGTCTGGTATTACAGCTAAGTTTTTAAAACCCTATCCACGCTTAGCATAATAATTCAGCACAAATATGAGCATGCTGCAGATTTTCATACGGAATTTTACCCTTTCAAGGCACAGGGTTAAATCTGTGGAATTTGTCCTACCAATTTGGATTCAGCACTGACTAGCATTGGAATATGTCTGCCACCCCTGTGGATATGCCATAAGGCCAGGTTCCCACAGGTCGGAGACGCTGCATAAAACTACACAGCGCGTACAACCTAGAACCATTGTGGTGCATGTTTTCAGACTGAATTTATGCTGCGGAATTGTTAGGTTTTTACCCCGGTCGTAGTCATGGCAACACGTCCCCCTGACGTGCAGTTTGGCCCCCTGGGATAACTTAGCAGCTCATGTTACCTAGGGTTGTCACGATACCAGAATTGGACTTCGATATCGATACGTCGTGTAGATTACGATTCTTGATACCAAAACGATACTTTGCCAACACTTCCCTGCCTGGAAGAACAGAAGAAGCGTGGTTATGACAATCCAAGGTTGTAAGTATAAGCTTTTTTTTTTTTTTTTCTGAGTTGCGATTTTTGCGGTTCAATCACTGCGATTCCACCACAAAAGTTACAACACTTGGCTATTTGTTGCGGCTTTTACATCACCATTGAATTCAATGGGGAAAACCTGCAACAGAAAACCAACTAAAACGATGCATAAATTGACATGCTGCAGAGTTAAAGTCCGCACCTCAGGTCAATTTATGGACGTTTTTGCGGCATATTTTTTTTTACGCAGCGTGGGCATGAGATTATCCGAATATCATTCACTTTGCTGCCACTGTAAATGCTACGGAATTTCCACATAATTCTATTGCGGAAATTCCACAGCGTTTAGGCTTTGAGGAAACTCGGCCTAAATGTCTAAAATAGGAATACCACTTTAATGTTTACATGCAGATTAGTTGCAGAAATTTCTGCTACTATCCCTTTTAAACTAATGGGGCATGCAGAAATTTATACACAATCCCATTTAAATATATGGAACAGTCACAGACTTTTCTAAAGTAATCTGCCGTGTGTGAACATAACCTTAACAAGCCCAAAAATTGCTGCATAATACTGTAATTCAGTTCTCAAATAATACCACCATACACCGCTAAATAATACTGGGTGGTTTCAATTTCCTCCTGGGGTGTCCAACCTCGGGGTCTGCATAATAAAGGGTGTCATGGGCAATTACTGAGTTTGCCACCTCGTAAAACTGACCCTGGGGGCTGACAGATAAAAGGCTGTGTGGGAGATTGCATTTACCGGACTAGATATATCTCTGATTATGAAATAATGAAAGATCTCCCTTTTTAATCATGTCTTATTTTTCACAAACAACAATTCCCACTTTTCATAATGCCGCACGTCACACCAATCTCGAGAACCATCTGCAATCTGATTATCACCACTTATTAAACATTACAATGACTCGTTCTCATATGGAGTGTGATAACACTCAGTTTATGAGATGTGTATCTATCCACATGAACCATTGGTAAGATTAGAACTTGCACATATGATCAGTAATCCTATACGTTGCCTGCCTTTGTGATATAGTGGTGTTGTAGATAGCTGATGGAAATCACGTATTAATATTAGCATATTTATTGACTCCATTCGCTCAGAATGTGGAGGCTCTTATCACATGTGCTCCATCCATTGCTTCTATTGGAATCATGGGTAATTGCCTGACATCATTTATCCATATGCGGTATTACATCTCCTTATAGTTTATTTTTAAGACTTAAATCGGAAGTGTAACTCAGATCTCCTGGGCCACAATGCAAAATCTGTAACAGCGCCCCCCCCCCCCCCGACCTACCAGGTGTCATTTAGAATACTGGTAATACAAACAACAAAGTTACAGCACCAGAATAATTGTAAGCATAGAATGGGAGTGCAAGGCCCAACAGAACTGTATCCAGACGTCCGACACAATGGCAACACAAGAGGAATAAATGTTCCTTGTTTTTTGGATGTGCTGCCTGAATTCCTCATTTATAATACTGATGTCGTCTTGTGTCAGAGGAGCCTTTGGGCCACCTTCGGCACCAGGGCCTGGGTGCGACTTCTACATCATCACCCCCAATTTCTACACCACTGACTTAAATCCATCAGCTCCACTTTCCTTCCAGACATTCCATGAGGGGTCCGATGTATACATTAGGATAAATAATTTTATGAGAAAAAGATTTTTTCATTAGAAGTCACAGTACTATCCAACCTACAGTTGTCGCAGCACTGAGTTTGTCCTTTGGCACAACTTGGTGTGATATCACAAAGGATTATCTGTGGTTTACATGGCTTTTGCCCCAAGAGCTTTCAAGTGTAACTAACTTGTCAAAATAAAAGCTGGCGTGTGTGTGTGTGTGTGTGTGTGTGTGTGTGTGTGTGTATGTATGTATGAGGAAAAACAGTATTTCTGGCCATTATATGTTGTGTATTCTGCACTATTTAGTCGTTTTCCCCTCTGCAGGCTCTCTCTCTAATTCTTAGTAGTATCTGAGCTACTGGGCGGAGCCTAACAGCTATCATGTCTTCTATAAACTGATCACATAGAAGAGGAAAAGCCTGCTATTCTATCTCTATACAGTATATCACATATATACAAGCAGAAGCAGCATGGATGAGATTATAGAGCAGTAATGAGAAGCGTAGGTGATAATCCAGCATAAAGATAAAACACTTACCAGTAAGCAACAGCCCGTCTGTCTGTACCTTTCTCGCTCTGCTCCTGCTTACCCTTCCCCTCTCCATAGCCTTGTGGGCAACATGTGTGTATCTTTCTGTTTGCTCCCTCCTCATGTTCTCCATCCCATCGACTTGTATGGGCAGCATGTCTGTCTCTCTCTCTCTCTACTCTCTCGTCCCCTCTCCATAGACTTCTATGGGTATTGTTTCTGTGTCTCTCTTCCTGTTACCTCCTGCTGCTGCCACTCCCCTCTACATAGACTTCTATCGGCAAGCAGTGAAGAGACATACCCCCACTTTGTGTAGTCCATCTGTAACTAGGGAAAGATTTTGACAACGGCTTGGACAGCAGATTACAGAAGACACGTAGTGACCATAACTGCACACAAAATTTGCATGGATAACAACAATTTTAACAGTAAGTAAATTACAACATTGATCTCTATCAGGTATACTATTAGATTAGCAAAAATTGTTTAAAAACTTAGTGTCCATTTCAGCAAATACATTTTTGAGAAGATACTTCTGAAAAGATGTGCATGCAAAATTGCAAATCTTATGGCCTGCTCATCTGTAAAGAACATACCCCCAACCTACAGCATTTTAAATATCACAAATGGTCTAGCTAGGAAACCGATAGCCCTGCATTTGATGGCGGATATTCCACCATCGATACCATCGTGGAAAACACTTGTTAATACTGTCCTCACCTACGAGCAGCTGGTATATCATCACCGAGGATGTCCAGACAAATGTCACAAGATCTGGCATCAATGGTTAGCTACCTTTGATATATACACTGAAGATCCCCTCCCTGCAATGCAATCTTAATTCTTTGATTTATTGATTACCTATGACATAAACGCTTCATAAAATTTGTAATGCAGCATAAGCGACTTGTTCCGTTACATTGTTTACTCTTGACATCTAAGAAACTCTTCTCATATACCCTGTTCAATTGATCTGTATGGTTTAGCAATTGGATAAACTGCATTTCATGGATACGTATATACCTGCTATCACAATCTGTTATGCATCTGCTAATGCGGTTCTTACAGTTATGATGATCTGTCACCCAATTGCTATAAATACTTTCTTTGCAATATTTTGGATAAAACGAATGAAAAATAAAATAATCACAAATGGTGCAAAGTGAGCAGACCCCTAAACCAGACCACTATATACGAACCCTACACCAAAGATCCTAAATAAATACAGACCTCCTAAAGTATTACAGATCGTGCAGAGACACCCCTTTAACTCCTGCAGTGATCTTCATTTAGAGTGCAACTGCAGGCAACGTCCTGACACTAAACCCCGGCGTCAGGAAGTGGGCACCCGGGGAAATCTGCCTCCAGTTCCAGACGTTCGGGAGGTCTCCCCTTTTTTCAGGCGTCTTCTAAAATGTCAGTTGCAAGCTATGCCACTGATCCTAATGAAATAAACAATTTTCACTGCAGCATGGGATGGTTCAAATAAAAACACTGGAATATGCAGTAGGCAGTATAGGCGTGCGCATGGAGACAATGAGGCTCTTTAACAATCACACTAGCACACACACTTGTTTATAAACGGGGGGAAAACCATGTAATTAAGAGACAATTATAACCAAGGGAGAACAACAATCATTTCCATTATCTCATTTTCGACCAGAGAGCACCAGAATTACTGCTGTCACAGAGAGCGCACCTGTAGTGGGGACATTTCCATACACATGTCAGTCAGTCCCAGCCTTCTGTTTATTCTAAGTGTAAGCAGCGCTCTGCACTATACACAGGGGCCCCTGCTGTGCAGGCTGACAGCCGCCATCAGAGTCATTATAATGGAGTCGCTTGTCCCCCCCCCCCCCATTTATAACTTCCTGTTTTTGTATATGAATTTTAAAGAACATAAAGCTGGCAGAATTATATAGCATTAGAGGGAATATTAACGCCTTCTTGTTCCCCAGATAGCAGAGAAGGTAAATGCACTAAGTGAGCTTAAGTTATAATCAAGAAATGGCAGCTTCAATTTGCCACCATGCAATAATAGCAGCGAGACGCATTCTAGGTTATTTTAATAGCTATTTTCTGTTTGTTGTTCTGTCTGGTTATTGTGGGTTTTGTTGTTAAATGATTGCCTTATGCTAGTGATACTGCTATCATTGCTATCACACTGAGCTGTGCAGCTACAGAAAAGGCTGAGAGACCGCTACTACACTCCCCAAACATGGAGTCTAAAGCTTCCCAGGATCAGGGTGCTTATTGGAAACAGCACTGACCCCCTGCCACCCACTCAGACACAGACTGGAGGGTCAGAGGCTCCTGGACCCCAATTCAGAAACTGTTAAAATGCCCACACCCACCAAGTGCTATTTATCATACTGGAATCCTCTTATAGGGTATTGTAGGTAATGAAAATCAACGTGGCCGCTTTTCAACCCACTTGTTGCCACAAGAGTTGCAAGAAATCTGAATCTGCTGGATTTTTTGCGGCTCCTGCAGTCCGCGGCTCGTAACATGACCACATTGGCTTCCATTACCTGCGAGGGTCATATAGCGATCTTTGGCTGCGCAACCTGCAAAACGAGTCAAAATAGTCCGTTAATAACGGAAACACGGCCCGGAATGGATGCAAAATGACCGAGAAATACGGACTAAAACGGCAGTTTATCGGCTGACACTCAGACCCTGTCGTGTGAATAGAGCCTTAGGAGGACCATGTGAACCTTTGCATAGTGGATTTAGAGAGGCGTCATGGTGTCACAGGCTGAGGCAACAAGGCTCAGAATGGCCTAGTGTCCTTGCAGCGCCAGGATGGCTGGGAGGATAATAGATGAGGCTTTTGTCTCCCCTGGGGTCAGGTGTGAATGGGCTGAACGGCAGGAAAAGTAGTGAATGTAATTAGTAGAATGAGTAAAGGAGTGCGGAGCGGTAAGCGATTAAATAAGAGATAGAGAAATAAAAAGCGTTGGGGAACTGGGGTCATGGTGGTGTACCTCCGGGAGTGCAGGGAAGGGTTTGGCTCCCCTTATCAGTTGCAATGTTTTAACAAAAGTTGGTGCATTTATTTGCCAAAAATAAAGCGGAGCGTGGTATTGTTTATTTCACTCTCAATGTGGGTGGTAATTCCTAGGGTTTAGCAGATGTCCTTCTAATTCCTCCCTCCATTAGAGAGCCTGAAACACAGCAGCCAACCTAAACGAGCAGAGCTGCAGTGTAAAGCATGGGGAAGGGTCAGAGAAGCAATTGATATAAAAGTGTGATTTTTAGGAACATGTATGAAGGTGTCATGTACTTATTACGGCTGGCATGGACATTGCACTGCAATATATTAATAAATGCCGCCCGTTTCCCCCCCCCCCCTCCCGTATCCCTATAAAATTGACTAATCAAATATGTATAGTAACACACTTCTAAAAGTAAGCCATATTCTGTATCCTGTATAATTCTTACTTTTGCAAACTTACATGTTAATGTTTTTGTGTTGTGTATACAGTACTACTCCGAAAGCTGCCAGTGTATACATTTGTGGTGCTGTATTATATATGAGGGCAGGTCAGACATTACCCAGAATTCCCACTAATGACTCTCCCGCACACACAGGGCTGAACTATTCTGTGGCGTTCTGCATTGTACAGAGCCAGGGAATTTGTCGGTGCGTTATAAATAATTAATTTTAATTCTAGTCACTGGAGGGAGATATTTTTATTATTCAGCTCCCAGCTGCAAAATCAGCATTATCGCCATCAAACTAGAAGCAGCGGGAAAGAAAAAAAAATAAAAAGTGGAATTTTTCAACTATGAAGCAGGGACTTTTATAGTTTTTTTTAGGGATAAAATAATTGGGGCGTTCATGAAAAATGAATATGACTTTTGTTACACGTTATTGTGGAACATGTCGTATATTCATCGAAGCTCGACATTTTAATACATATTTTAAATGGTGGATTAATTGAACAAGTAATTAAATCCATAATAATAATAGAATTCATTTTTTTATACTCCACGTAGGAGTATTAATTCAGAAGTGTGGCATTGATAAATTACGGTTTCCCTGGACTGTTCTAGTCTGTCACCTGAAAGATTTCTTAAAAGGTAGGCAGCAGATGTGTAGCTTGAAGCTCATGGGCCCAGGTGTAAAAATCAGGACCAGGGACCCCACAACCATGACTTGCCATTTGTTGCACTGCTCTCTTCTCAGGAGGCAGAGGGGTCATTGGGGCCTCAGCTGACCGGGTTACAACTGCAACCTCTGCACCCCACATTTGACCGCATTGTGCTAAGAATTAGTTCAGATTATTTTCTCCGAAATTTAAGTTTACAAAGTAATTCTCCAATGCTTCTACACAAGGTCCCATCTTGTAGTTACAGGGTACGTACACTTTTGAACACAATTGTTCTTATTTCTGTTTGCTTATTGGGATCATGCATTGCCCCCTCCGGCCCTGAACTAGGAATCAAACACTGGGGGAGATTTAATAAGCAAAATTTGCCGTAATCTGGCCCAAATTGCACCCAAAAACTGGCGTACATGACATTGGGAAAATGTATTATGTCTTTTTACGGCTTACTCGTCCATTTCAAAAAGTGTCTAGAAAAGGGGCATGGCTAAGATGAGTTGGGGTTGCACTATTTCGACACCGTGCACCCTCAAGCGTTTCCATACCAATAATTCACTTGTTTCTATGCTAAGCTGTGCGGTCACACTTGTTATCAGGAGTGGGGCAATGGCTGTATTACACAGCCACAGCCCCGCTCTAACCGCGGAGATCAGAGAAACCGCTGATCTCGGTGTTATCCCCTTCAATACCGCGATCAAAGCTGACTGCAGCATTCAAGGGGAAAATGATAAGGGAGGATACCCATTTGATTGCGTCAGGGAGTCCCTGTGACGCGATTGAGGGACATACCATATATAGACAGCCTATATAAACTGGATCCACTGAAGGACTCCAGGGCTGTCTGACCATATTTCTTGTTGGGACATACCTCAGTATGCCCTAACTGCCGCCTGTGTACAATCAGTATATAGATATATGTCGGTACATTAAAGTTTGAAAATAGAAAAGTAAAAAAAAAAAAAAAAAAAAAATTAAGTAATGTGTTGTTTTACATTAAACAAAAAGTCTCAATGCATAAAATACACATTCAGTATTGTCGTGACCGAAATAACCTGCAAAACAAATTTATAGTCATTTATGATGTGTACGCTGTAAAAAAAACAAAACGCTTTCTTTCACTTATTAATGTGGGGCATGAGGTATTATTAATTTTGAACCTCCCTGTGCCTCACATTAATAGTAATTAACCACATCATGTACCTCACACATTAACCCAATGTTGTCCATTACGACAGAAACAGGATGGGCTTAATTACTATTAATGTGAGACAAATGGAGGTTTCAAAATTCATCACACCTCGTGCCTCACATCAGAAAATGGAAGGACTTATTTTATTATTACTGTTAGATAAGCATCGTTTTGGTATGGAGAATCGCAATACTACACAAAGTATCGGTATCGAAGTCCAAATTCTGGTATCGTTACAACCCAAAGAGGAGTTGTAAAATGTGTCAAATTTATTAATGGCGTGCAACTTTTTTTTGCACAAAATAATGGCGTAAAGCGCATATACCAAATCTGGCGCCGTTTTTGCCTCTCTGATCTAATTTTACTCTAACTAAAGAACAGCATTAAAGTGGTTGTCTCACAATGACAACCCCTTTCCATAGGGCCTTTTAGGGAATATGGACATTGTAGACAAGGACCCCAGCCCCAATTATTTTATCCCCCCTACGTGCCAGAATAGAGAGCTGCTCTGTAAGACCCGCCGTGTCCATGGGTGACAGACGACCAATCATTTAAATGGTGGGCACGTAATGTTACATATTTGTGACTGGATGTAACGTACCCAAGTAATTACAGCTGATCATCGGCGATCATACGAGAAAATACAGGAGCACAATCTTTTCAACAGTGGTAATAATTTGCTACGTGGAAAATCATCCTAATCATTGCAGGTGTCTGGAAGTGTATGGCCTTTTAATGACCAGTATCCCAAAAATGCAAAATAGCAGAACACACTAGTAGGATCAGAGACATATTATTCCAGCTATCGCCAACTTAAAGGGTTTGTCTCCGGATAGACGGTGGTACAGCTAGCATATGCCATCATCTCGTAAATTGGGTCTAACCATTGTGACCTCCGCCAATCACTAGAATGAATGGCAGGGGTGTTAGAAACCACAATGTCTTCTGTCAATTCCGCTTAGCTCCAAGAGTCGGGTGGTCCAATGGAGCTAACAGGAGCTGAAGTGGTGATTTCCAAACGCCGCTACCACTTTGTTCTAGCAATTGGTGGGGGTCTTACCACTGTCATATACAGGGGCGTAGCTAGAGGCTCATGGGCCCCGATGCAAAAATTCTTACTGGGCCCCCCCCCCCCGCAAACTTCTCATGGCCGACGGTCCGCTTTCAGCTGCATCGCTGGGTCTCCTAAGTGACCCAACAATGCAGCACTAGCAGCCGGGGGCGTCACTAAGGCTGGGTTCACACACACTATTTACGGACGTAATTCGGGCGTTTTAGCATTGAATTACGTCCGAAAATGCGGCTCAAAAGCGTCGGCAAACATCTGCCCATTCATTTGAATGAGTCTTACGATGTTCTGTGCCGACGGTCATTTTTTTTTACGCGTCGCTGTCAAAAGGCGGCGCGTAAAAAAGTGCCTGTCACTTCTTCAGACGTAAATGGAGCCGTTTTCCATGGACTCCATGGAAAACCAGCTTCAATTACTTCCGTAATGGACGCAGCAAAAGACGCCTGCACATGCCATTACGGCTGAAATTACGGTGCTGTTTTCTCCTGAAAAGAGCACAGTAATTTCAGCCGTAACAGATGCTGCCGTGTGAACATACCCTCAGGGCTTAAAATGTCCGGGAAATAGCCCCAATACATATGTGTATAGGATACAGCATAGCATATCTATAGCACTACGACCCTATAAACTATGGATAGGATTAGATACAGTGGCTGAGTAGACAGTATCACACATGATAGGATTAGATACAGTGGCTCAGAAGGCAGTATCACACATGATAGGATTAGATACAGTGGCTCAGCAGACAGTACCACACATGATAGGATTAGATACAGTGGCTCAGCAGACAGTACCACACATGATAGGATTAGATACAGTGGCTAAGCAGACAGTACCACACATGATAGGATTAGATACAGTGGCTCAGCAGACAGTATCACACATGATAGGATTAGATACAGTGGCTCAGCAGACAGTATCACACATGATCGGATTAGATATAGGGCCCAGCAGACAGTATCATACATGATTGGATTAGATACACAGCTCAGCAGACTGTATCATACATGATTGGATTAGATACAGGGCTCAGCTCGCTGACATTGCGTCTCCAGCGCTGGACCCAGGATAGGTAAGAATAATAATTTTGCTTCTTTATGTGTTACTGATTATTTTTGTGTTTGTGTTTTTTTTACAGGTTTGGTTGTTGGACTTCGGATTCGAGGACTTCAATGACGGCGTTTTTTTTATTCTCAATAAAATGGTTAATGAGGGTTGTTTTTTTATTTCAATAAAATATTTTTTCTATGTGCT
The DNA here is from genome assembly GCF_050947455.1 of Rhinoderma darwinii. Lineage (NCBI taxonomy): Eukaryota > Metazoa > Chordata > Amphibia > Anura > Rhinodermatidae > Rhinoderma > Rhinoderma darwinii. Next base: position 10,927,026 of record NC_134699.1, on the reverse strand, counting down.
TGTATCTTTTTAAACTTTATTATCACCGCCTTAGTAATGGCCGCTGGCTGATTGACAACCTCTATTACTAAGGCGAGGCTTAATGTTAGCCGGTGCAGAGGCTACAATAACCCCCATTATTACCCCGGTACCCACCGCCACCAGGGGTACTGGGAAGAGCCGGGTATGAACCAGTACCCGACCATCTGTAGTGACGGGCAGGCATCGGGGTGGCCGCAGGCTGGTAGTATTAGGCTGGGGAAGGCCAAAAACAGTGGCCCTTCCCACGCTTGTAATGCTGCCTGCTGCTGCTGTGTTGTATCTGGCTGGTTATGAAAATTGGGGGGGACCCGAAATCGTTCTTTCCAATTATTATTATTTTTTTTTAAATGACGTGGGGTCCCCCCCATTTTCATAACCAGCCAGATACAATAAAGCAGCAGCAGGCAGCATTACCAGGATGGGAAGGGCCACTGTTTTTGGCCTTTCCCCTCCTGATAATACCAGCCTGCGGCCACCCCAGTGGCCGACCATCACTACAGATGGTCAAGTACTGGATCGTACCCGGCTCTTCCCAGCACCCCTGGTGGCGGTGGGTACCGGGGTAATAAAGGGGGTTAGTGTTAGCCTCTGCATCGGCTAACACTAAGCCCCGCCTTAGCAATGGATGCTGTCAATCAGCCGGCGGCCATTACTAAGGCGGTATTAATATAGTTTAAAAAAAAAACACAAAGACATAGAAAAAATATTTTATTGAAATAAAAAAAAAAACCCAACACAACCCTCATTAACCATTTTATTAATAAAAAAAAAGCTGTCATCGAAGTAGTCCTGGAATCCGCCGTAGTCCAACGACCGAACCTGTAAGAAAACACACAAAAAATGATTAGTAACACGTGTTAGGGTATGTGCACACACACTAATTACGTCCGTAATTGACGGACGTATTTCGGCCGCAAGTACTGGACCAAACACAGTGCAGGGAGCCGGGCTCCTAGCATCATATTTATGTACGACGCTAGGAGTCCCTGCCTCGCTGCAAGACAACTGTCTCGTACTGAAAACATGTTTACAGTATGGGACAGTTGTCCTGCAGCGAGCCAGGGACTCCTAGCATCGTACATAACTATAATGCTAGGAGTCCGGCTCCCTGCACTGTGTTCGGTCCAGTACTTGCGGCCGAAATACGTCCGTCAATTACGGACGTAATTAGTGTCTGTGCACATACCCTAAGGCTTAGATACAGGGCCCATGTGTGATACTGTCTGTGGGACCCTGTATCTAAGCCTACCACAAGGTAGGCTTAGATACAGGGTCCAGCAGACAGTAATCTTATACAGTATAAGATTACTGTGTGCTGGGGCCCTGTATCTAAACCTACAGTGTGGTAGGCTTAGATACAGGGCCCAGCAGACAGGATCACGCATGGGCCATGTATCTAAGCCTACCATGTGATTGGCTTAGATACAGGGCCCAGCAGACAGGATCACACAATCTGTGATCCTGTCTCATGGGCCCCCTAAGCCTGCTACATCGTAGGCTTAGGGGTTGTGCAGTCCCTAAACATTGATGGCCTATCCTCAGAATAGGCCATCAATAGCTGATGTGTCGCCCGGGACCCGCCAATCAGCTGTTTTGAAGGGGCCGTAGCACTCGTACGAGAGCTGCTTCCCCTTCATTTCACTACTCGCTCACACTGTGAATCGCCGACACGGATTCACAGTGTGACCGGAATGAAGTGACAGGAATGAAGGGGAGCAGCTCTCGTACGAGTGCTGCGGCCCCTTCAAAACAGCTGATTGGCGGGTCCCGGGAGTCGGACCCCGCCAGTCAGGGCAAACCTTACCTTCCTCTTCGGCCGCGGCGGGAGTTCTGTAGTCTCGATGCTGTGCGCGGCGGCATAGCGCTGTGACGTCATGCGCTGCGCACAGCGCTTGACGTCAGGACCTCCGCTGCGATCCGGAACCAGGAAGGTAAGTAAAGTATGTTACTATAGTAACAGGGGCCCGCGGCCCGAGTTACTATAGTAACTTTTTATTGATGTGGTGCGGGGGGCCGTGGGCCCCCCTGGCTTCTGGGCCCGGTCGCAATTGCGACCGCTGCGACCCCTATAGCTACGCCAGTGGTCATATACCACCAATGTCTATTCTGAGAAAAATCTGTTTGGAAATGGATGTGCAGCCCATTGGTTGGGTCGGATCAGACTTGGATGTTCCAGATTTTCAGGAAGTTCTAATAAGCGCCAAAGTATCAGAACTGCTAGACTACTGGGTGTCTGACTGTAGTTTGTATTTGTTTGCATATAGAATTTGTGAGCTACATAAACTCATTATTGTGAGATGGGCCGGAGTGGATAAAACATGTCTAAGTTTGTGAAAATGTCTTTACTACTTGCTAACTTTCAGTTAAGATGAAGAGTAACCATAGACTGACCAACACTGGCAGCATCAGAAGTAGATTAGGAGAGGAGATCATGATAAATTAAAGAAAATTATTAAGATTTATCAAGAGTGCAATATCTCATAGGACACAGTGCAGGGATTGATTTCATTTCCATAAATGGTTTACGATGGCCAATTATTCTGAACGCTTCAAACTCTGTTTTTGTCTGGTTCGGGAAGGAACAAACTGCAAACTTTCTCTTTTCATCGGTTTGCCTTAAAATGATCAGAGCTTATGGGGAACATTTTGAAATCCGCTTGTGTATCCGGAGTCTGTCGTCAAAGCTGTTCTGAAAAATAATTAGAAGTTATTTTCTGGTAAAAGCCAACAGCAGCTTAATGTACTATTGGCCGCACTACTGACCTGCGTTGTAGCTTATTCAGAATCGTGCTTTAGGCCACCTCAACCACAAGACTCAATTAAAACTTCTATATACCTCTATACATTAGAACACCAAGAAAACAACTAAAAAGGGTCTCCTAAGGCTTCGTTCACATCTGCTTTCAATGGTGACCGGTCCGGTGCAAATGGTTTCCGTTTGTCTCCGTTGTGCAAGGGTTCCGTCGCTTTGACGGAATGAATACTGTAAACCTATGGTTGCCATTTGTTTCACTCAGGGTTCAGTTATGACGGAAAGCACAGATGGAACGCCGGAACGGAGCCCTGACACAGATGTGAACGAAGCTTTACCTGGGTTGGAGCACGCCAGGAGACTATCCACCACAAATAGATTAGGTATAATGGAGACTATACCACTGGTCACCAGGGACAGGATCACTACACAGTGTCCGACTGGAGTACCTTAAGCCCACCAGAGAAAATAGTTCTTGGGGCCCATCCGTCAGCTATATAGAAATAATGCAACCACTCTTAATTGTGTAGTAAACCAAAGACCAATATTACCACCATATAGTGGTAGACACCAGTCCTACACAAGCACTCTGCAGACCACATAACTTCAAGAAGTTTTCCCATCTTGGACATTTATGACATATCCACAGGAAATTACAAAAAACGTCTGATAGCTCTGGGACCTGCACCTATATCTAGAACTGGCCGCAAGAATTCAGGCGGAGACCAGTGGAAGCTTTTTGGGACACAATTCTCACTAGAATTATCAGTGTGACAGCGCCTATTACATTAGCTAGGAGATTGGGCATTACTAAACCAGTGACAGATCCTCTTTAAACATGAAAAAAAATTGAAAACAGTATTTTCCTGTGCTCAGCATCTCCCCCTCTATCCTATGCTACAGATAGGTGACCTGAGATTGCCTCCTTAAGGGTATATTCACACACGGCAGATTTGTAGCAGAAATTTCTCCAACTGTCCCATTTATCAGAACGGGGCTTGCAGAAATCCATGCACAACATGCAGTAACAAGCTCATTCAAATGAATGGAACGGATATTCAGCCACATAATTTTCTGCAACAAATTTGCTAAGCGTTTGAGTTTTATTGCCCTTTGAGATGCTAAATATATACTTTGCAAATACATCCACATACTAAAAAAATTAAAAACCACACATTGCAATAACAAATTTGAAAACAAAGGAATTGAGGATCATAGCATAGTCTACAGCTCCTGCTTTCTGTTAATAGAGATTGTTTGCTGTTCTGTAACCTCGTTCAATAAACCGGTTGATGTCAAAATTGGCAGACAAAGCCGGACTAGTGTGTACACATGAAAACAGCATGACCTGCCTAGGTAGAGTCGTGTGTTAACCTTAAACCATACTATCCCCCACCCCCATTTAGTAACGACACATGACACCGAGGTTGGATGTGAAATGGCCACAGCAGCCGTTTATTAATTTCACAGTTTTATAAAAACAATTTAAATCCGAAACATTCGGATAACTAGTTAGGAATCCACCAGAGAATTCCTCCTAATAATTCACATGACCCAACATGGGTCAGAATCATAAATAACCATTAAACGTTAACATTAACCCGAGCAGAGGAAGTCCTTGAAGCCCCTTCAGATGTTCCTTTCAAGAACACACCGAATTAGCCATCTGCAAACCACTAATTACCTCCAGCCGTAAACCAGCTCGGAAGCACCGTTCACCTCTGCAGATGGCTCCACCCACTAGAAGTCCACTTCAAGGGGATAACACCCGTTGAAGCCCTCAAGTGATATACCGACCACTAGAAGTCCACTTCAAAGGGATAACACCCGATGAAGCCTTCAAGTGACATACCTTCTACCAGAAGACCACTTCAAAGGGATAACACCCGATGAAGTCTTCAACCATGTACCTTTTTTGGGGGACGCATACCCCCGATGCGACCCCCCCACCATTTTGTACTGACTGGCCTCAAGGACTCCCCCCGCCAGCTGCCATGACAACAGAACCTACTCCGGAAAAAAGAAAAACATGTTAAATAAACACACAAAATAAAACACAACGCTCATATACGGACGTACAGAAGACCTAAGGAGTAACAAAACAAGGGTGGGAGGGTGGGAGCTTTGCTTCTTGTGTACTACTCCTCCCGCTGCTTCCGGCTCAATGCCGAGAAACAGCGGGAAGCGCAGTAACGGCCCCCCCGTCCCCCCTAGCTCCTCCCCGTCCCTCCTTCAGCTTCTTCACCTTTCCCTCACCTCTTAACATTAACCCTTTCCCTACCAGGACGGTCATGTCGGCTTCCCTCAAGCCTGCAGCTGCGTCCAGCCTCTTCTTGACCTGCCTAGGTAGAGTCGTGTGTTAACCTTAAACCATACTATCCCCCACCCCCATTTAGTAACGACACATGACACCGAGGTTGGATGTGAAATGGCCACAGCAGCCGTTTATTAATTTCACAGTTTTATAAAAACAATTTAAATCCGAAACATTCGGATAACTAGTTAGGAATCCACCAGAGAATTCCTCCTAATAATTCACATGACCCAACATGGGTCAGAATCATAAATAACCATTAAACGTTAACATTAACCCGAGCAGAGGAAGTCCTTGAAGCCCCTTCAGATGTTCCTTTCAAGAACACACCGAATTAGCCATCTGCAAACCACTAATTACCTCCAGCCGTAAACCAGCTCGGAAGCACCGTTCACCTCTGCAGATGGCTCCACCCACTAGAAGTCCACTTCAAGGGGATAACACCCGTTGAAGCCCTCAAGTGATATACCGACCACTAGAAGTCCACTTCAAAGGGATAACACCCGATGAAGCCTTCAAGTGACATACCTTCTACCAGAAGACCACTTCAAAGGGATAACACCCGATGAAGTCTTCAACCATGTACCTTTTTTGGGGGACGCATACCCCCGATGCGACCCCCCCACCATTTTGTACTGACTGGCCTCAAGGACTCCCCCCGCCACCGCGAAACAGGCCTTGACCACCTTAAGCCTGTGAGTTCCTCCACACCACCACCGCCCTTTCTATGCCTTCTGCTATAGCCAAGCTCCAAATATCAATGCCAACCTCGGTCAGATGAACCCCGTCACTCCTCCAGAAATTCCCCAATCCTGACTCCAAATCCCTATGCCTCACGCAAATGCCCCCGTTCTTTGCCACAAAACGGGACACCGCCCGGTTAACTTTTATCCGAGCCTTATTGACTCTCTCCACCGATCTAGCTAACCGCCAATGCTCCCTTGGGACTATGTCCGACCACACTACCACCAACTTGGGATAAGATACCCACAAACACAACAAATCATGTTTGATATCCCGCACCAACTCACGAAAAGGGCGGACTCCTAAGTCATTCCCACCCACGTGCAACACTAAAACCTCCGGAACCCTATCAAGCCGCACATATGTCTGGAATTCCGCCAACACCCTGTTCCACGACATACCTCTAAACCCCAGCCAATGCACAACCGCATCCTGTCGCGGAATGCGCAACTGGCGACCATCCGGGCGGACGTCCGCCCTCAAAGCCCCCCAGTGCACGTACGAATGACCCATCAACCACACCAGACAAGGAGGCGAATCTGAAACGGAAAACACAGTTAGGCACCACCATATAACATTTGCAAGCATAAACAACAAAATTACAACATATGGGGGCGGACATAGGACTTAAACCTTTTTGACTCCCAACGACCAATACGCCTCACCCCCTCATCATCCAACCCCCAGCGCCCTGCTTCCGTTGCTGCGCCAATCCGGAAGGAATGAGATGAATATGAGCCTGCCGCAACCCCAACCGCCGTCAAACATTTTTTAAAAACAGCTCCAAACTGAAACCTGGACAAGAACGACCCGTCCACATGACATAACAAAGGCAAATCTGGAGACCCCCTGTTTTTTGTAAAACCACGCATGCACTCTACTGGGCACATGACCGACCCCGGGAGAGCGAACAAAACTATCAGTTTTCCCTTCCCTAATTGGTCAGTTTTTGATCTACGCAACCATACCTCCAACCGATCTGCAAAAAGGCTCACCTCCCCAGATCTCAGCCCCCCTGCCTGTTTAGTACTTGGCGACACCAACTCACCTATTCTAAATGCTCCGAAGAACGCCAACGAGAAAGCCAACCGAAACAAATCCATTTCATCTGAAGAACGACATACCGATGCCAATGAACCACCCAACAAGCCCAGCAAAGCAAACGACACCGGCCTTCTACTATCCGCCTCCACCCTACCTCTGCGCAACCCCTTCAAAGCCTGCGATACCAGAAATTCCTTCGATACATCCCGCAAGCCCCGCAACTTAAGCCCAAACGCCACCGCGGATATAAACCGGTTCACCTTCGCTACTGAAAACCCCGCCTCCCAGGCATCCCCTAACCAATACAAAAGTGCCACCAACCTGTCTCTATCCGTATTGACATCACCCAACTCTCTTACCCACTCCTCCCACTGCCTCCAACAAGCAGCATAAGCCCTCCACGTCGTGCCCGCCAAAGACCTTTGTAACAGCTGCTCTACGGGACCGATACCAGATCCCATAGATGATCCGGACACGCCAAACCAATACGTTCCGCTCCCGGAGCCAATTGCCGAAACCGGTCCCACTGCGAGCGAGAAAGAGCATCAGCAACACAATTCCGTACACCCGGGACATGCACCGCCACCACCCACGCGTTCAGCGACAAACACACCAACACTAAATGTCGCAACAATTGAACTACCGGAGGAGAGGACGCCGTGATGTTATTAATGGCAAGCACCACACCCATGTTGTCGCAGTAAAAACGGACCTTCTTATCCCTGAGCCTGTCCCCCCAAATGGTAGCCGCCACCACGATGGGAAACAGCTCGAGCAGGGCCAGATTCCGCGTCAATCCACTGGACACCCAGCTAGCCGGCCATTGACCTGCGCACCACGGACCTCCCCCGTAAGCTCCAAAGCCACCCGCCCCAGCCGCATCCGTGAAAATATTCAGATCACTCGTATCCTGCGCTGGGGCCATCCATAGCGAGCGACCATTGTACTGGCCCAAGAAGTCATCCCAAACCTGAAGATCAGCTCGGTGCTCCTCCTTGAGCCTCACAAAATGATGCGGCGCCCGCACTCCCGCCGTTGCCGCCGCCAACCTTCTACCAAACACCCTCCCCATCGGCATAATCCGGCAGGCGAAATTCAACTTCCCCAGCAGCGACTGAAGCTCCCTCAACGACATTTTCTTCCTTCTACAAGCCCGTCGCACCTCCAGCCTCAAAGCACCCAGCTTATCTGCCGGGAGCCGACACTCCATTGCCACCGAGTCAATTTCGATTCCCAAGAAACAAATCGTCGCTACCGGGCCCTCCGTTTTTTCCGGCGCCAAAGGGATCCCAAAATCCCTCGCCACCTTCTGCAGGGCATGAAGCAAGTTACCGCAAACCGGCGAACCCCCCGGGCCAACGCACAAAAAATCATCTAAGTAATGGATCAACGAATCGACCCCGGATACTCCCCTCGTTACCCACTCCACGAAGCTACTAAACGCCTCGAAGTATGCACAAGAAAGAGAACACCCCATCGGAAGGCACCGATCCACGTAAAAGGCCCCATTCCAAAAACAGCCCAACAGCCGTTGGCTTTCTGGATGCACCGGCAACAACCTGAACGCCGCCTCGATGTCGGTTTTTGCTAGCAGCGCCCCCGGACCCGCAGCCCGCACTAACCCCACCGCCTTATCGAATGAGGTATAAACTACGGAACACAACTCGTGATCAATCCCGTCGTTTACCGACGAACCTTTGGGATACGATAAATGTTGAATCAAACGAAACTTTCCGGGCTCGCGTTTAGGGACAATACCCAACGGGGACACAACTAAATCTTTCACCGGCGACTCCACAAATGGCCCCGACATGCGCCCCAACGAAACTTCTTTTAACAACTTTTCCAACACGACTTCCGCATGCACGTAAGCCGATTTTAAATTTCTCCGCGTAACCGGAACCTCATAAGGAGGCGGAGGAATAACAAAACCAACACTAAACCCTTCATAAAGCAACTTAGCCGCCGCCCTATCCGGATACTCATTTAGATAAGGGGCCATCCTTTCCACCCTCACCGGCGACACCCCCTTGACCAGCCCCGTGCTGGTTCCCGGACCTCTTTTTACGCAGACATTTTGCCGCCCCGTGTGATGCACCATTACACTCGGAGCACACGTGCTTGAACTTGCACGTGGCCCCGAACTTACACTGGCCTTCATTGAATTGCCAGCAAAACCCCGCCTTTCCCCCGCCGCTTGGTCCACTCTGACTAGTCTGGCCTCCCTGGCCACCGCTCCCGGGAAAGGGCTGCCTAACCGGAACCGTAACCCGTAACCAGAGAGCAATATCCTTCTGGTCCCACCGAATCGCCGGCCGAACCGCCTTCCGCTGACGGAATTGCTCATCATATCGCAGCCACGACCTGACCCCCATACGCCCTATGAGCCTCCCCAATAGCATCAAAATAACAAAATAACGCCGAACAATTTTCCGGCGCCTTTTCCCCTATCACACTAGCCAATATGGCGAACGCCTGCGACCAATTAACGAACGTCTGCGGGATAAGCCTATACCGCCGCCGTTCCTCCTCGTCCTTTTTACTCTCATCCCGCTTGCTCTTATCCAAATTGAATTTAGCCAGCGGCAAGAGAGAAAAAATTTCAACATATTCATCTTTCCAGATCCGATCACGCACCTCCTGCTTTAAATGCGCCCCCAACGGACCCTCAAAACAAACATACACCTCCCCCCGAGCACGATCGTCCATGCGCACTCGATCGCCGTCCTTCTGTGCCTCAGTCTGCACCGACACCGCGACCGCCTCTCTAACCGCCACCACAGGACGCGCCTGCAACGATCCCACTTCCCTGGAGCCTTCCCAAACTACCGCAGGGGACACTTCCGTTACTACCGGCGCCGCGGCCCTATCCAGGCGCCCCACCAGCTCCCGTAAGCAACCCACTAAATCTGCCAAACCCGCTCCGTCGCGTCCGCCCGCGCCACTACCGGCCCCCGATGCTATGCTAGCAGCCCCCCCGCCGACACCCGACATAAAAATCGCTGGATAAGACAATAAAGGAGTTATACACTCACCGGGCTGCACAGGCGCTGTGTTCCCGTCAGCCGGACCATCCTGACCTCGACGATAGACGTCCAGTTCACCTTCCTCCAGTTCTTCTCTCGCCGACGACTGTCCCTCCCAACGACCTCTTCGGAAAGGGGATGAGGACGCGCTGACCGATGGGCCGGCAACCTGCCGCCCGACCGCCGGGACCCAGACTTCCGACCGGACCTGTTGCCTCGACGTCGCTGCAGATCTAGTCGTCCGTCTAGACGATCCTGACGAAGCCTGCCCCCTGGCCGGAACATCACCATGCGGGGCGGCCGTACCTTGCTCTTGACATCTTCCATCTGATGGGGGAGGGGTGACAGGGAGCCCGGCCTGCGACTCCCTGCTTACCGCCGGACCCCGTCGCGGCCTGGGATTCCTGCCAGGACGCAGGGCCTGGGAAGGGGCGGTCCTCCCAGCTGCCTGGCCTGCAGCGTCCGGGATCGGGCTCCCTCTGCGACGCCGTGTCCGCGGGACTACCTCCGGACTCAGGCGCTCTGGAGGTCGGGACCGCCGAGAGGGACGGGTCGACACAGCCTGCATCGCCGTCACCCCTGCTACCGCTCTCTGCCTGCCCAGCGCAGGAGCGGTTGTTGCCGACTCCCCCCCCGCCGCCATAGCCATGCTCGTAGGGGGGCCGGGGGAGGGGAGCCTGTCCCTTACAACAGACCCCGAACGCCGTGCCCGACGTGGCGAAACGGCGTCCGGGATCCGCGTTAATGCAGCCACGGTCTCCTCCAGCCATCCGGGACCGTGGTGCACAGCAGCGGCACGCAGCCGCTCTAAAATCAGGGCCTCTGCCATACTAAAAAGCCGGGCAACGGGGAGCTTTGCTTCTTGTGTACTACTCCTCCCGCTGCTTCCGGCTCAATGCCGAGAAACAGCGGGAAGCGCAGTAACGGCCCCCCCGTCCCCCCTAGCTCCTCCCCGTCCCTCCTTCAGCTTCTTCACCTTTCCCTCACCTCTTAACATTAACCCTTTCCCTACCAGGACGGTCATGTCGGCTTCCCTCAAGCCTGCAGCTGCGTCCAGCCTCTTCTTTCACTCTGGGTTCAAGGAAGCAGAAGCTAGAGGTCGTAGGTCAAAGCTCTGATTTCTAGGGAGTCCAAGTCGATAAGGGCCTAGCCGATTATATTGGTGTACTGTAATTAATATCACGCTGCCTCATTTTATATTAGCCCTTGTTTTTCCCTTTCCGCTTTTCTTCAAGCACTCTTCCTCAACTGCCACTCGCCTCAAAACCTCCTCTGCCCCCTTTTCCTTGCATGATCCCAAAAATTTTCGATTTCTGGCAAATCATTTCTGAAAGCTTAATGAAGAGTCTGAACGCTTCCTCTTAATTATCCGTATGCCATTTGTCGGGAGCAGTTTTGGCTCGGAGCAGTTTGAAAGCGGGAGAGGAACGTTGAGGTTCTGCAATTAGTAATGCCTTTCGGCAGAGCGTGCCTCGTATACTGGGGGCTGCCTATTAGACAGGATGGGGGATATTAACCCTGAGTGAAGGACTAAGCAGTGTAGAACATTTTAGTCCTGGTAGCCTAATCACATGTACTTTCCAGTAAACAGACTATATACTTTTTCCGGTTCTGTAGTTCACTGTGGGATTTGCTTGTAGAGAAACACAAGTCCAGCAGTACAGCGAGGTGGCAGGGGGGAGATTAACAGAGGAAAAGGCAGACACTGTAGCTACAGGGTACCATTGAATACGTGGATGGTGGAATTGCAAGTTAACTTGAGCAGAGTAAAGTACTGAGAAAAATTACATGGAATTTGGGAAATTATTATTATTTGTACACAAAGAAAAATGACTAAAACAGCAAAATTCTATTTTGCTTTACACGTGAAAAAATAACTCCCCTAAAGTTAGCTTTGAATGAAGTGATTAAAAAAAACTAAGCTTACCATATTAGAGACCGTTATGTCCAGATAGATACAGGCCCGAGGCATAGACTATAGGGGGGGCAGAGGTAGCAGCTGCACCTGGGCTCAGGTGCCTGAGGGGGCCAAATAGTCCATGGTAGGTGGGCGGCCCGGTTACAGATATTGCCCAGCAGTGTAAAGTTACGCTTCTGGGGTTCACTGTTGAGCTAATACATCTAAGGCTTCGTTCACATCTGCGTTGGGGCTCCGTTCATGGGTTCCATCTGAGCTTTCAATCAGGGGAACCCATGAATGGAATCCAAACTGAAACTACAGGTTTCCGTTTGCATCACCATAGATTTCTAGGGTGACTTATCCGGTGCAAATGTTTTCCGTTTGTCACCGTTGTGCGAGGGTTCCGTCGTTTTGATGGAATACCGTAGTCTACTGTGCTGTTCATTCCGTCTAAACGACCGGTCCCTTGCACAACAGTGACAAATAGAAACCATTTGCAGTGAATCAGTCACCATTAAAATCAATGGTGATGCAAACGGAAACCTATCGTTTCCATTTGGATTCTGTTCATGGGTTCACCTGATGGAAAGCTCTGAACGGAGTCCCAACGCAGATGTGAACAAAGCCGAATATTGCGACAGTGCTTCAAGCTCAAAATTTCGACCACTTCCTGCCAGTAAAAAAATGTTTCAATCATACAGTAGCAGAAATGCAGACAAATTAAGTTCTAATCAACCTTGTTCCAGTTACTCACCATTTTCAAGATATTTGCCTTCTGTTCACGAATGGAAACATTAGTTAAACAAATACACTTTAGGAAGCGCGTCTGCTCATTTGAAGCTGTGACGTCTCCATGACACATCTCTCCTCTACTTGTGATGTGCGGCTTAAGCTGCAGTATCCGGACCCGGCGTGGGGCATCACACTTCCTGCTCCGGTGCTTGGTTGTAAGTTTCCTGGCGTTTGTTCCGGTTTCCTGCTTTTACCCGACTTTCATTTTGAGCTTGATTTATCAGTGCACCAACCTCTGGCCTGAACCTTGCCTGGTCTCCTGATACCGGGTGCTGCGTGCCTGATAATGACAGATCTGGTCGACCACAAAAAAATGTCATTGCACTTATCTGCATCCCAACCTTCTATTGGGGACTATCGTGGGGGTCACAACCTGGGAATCTTACTGGCAAAGTCCATACACTATATGTGGGGGTTAAAGGTGAAGAACGTGGGATTCCGTAGACTCCACACCCCATGATAGCCTGCGCCAACTCAGGAACAATGAAAGACTGGGACCGTTCTTGACGGCTGCCAAACCTCTACCGCGTTATGCGCAACACCTCCAACGAGTCTGCATGGTGACACTGAAGTCTGCTCCCGCTACACCGTGCTACTCTACTTCACCGTCGTCCAAGTTCCGACTATACTAGCCTGAGACCGGCATCCTGGTTCCCTCTTGGACTTATAGTCTGATGCGGAGCGTCATGGTACACTGAATAAGCTTTATTTTCTGAAAACGTAATACCTTTTTTTTTTTTGCACCTAAGTAAATGAATACATATACTATCTTCTACTATTGCAGCAACAAATCTACAATACTATATAATGAGCTTTTATATGGAGCCGTATAGCGCGATCACGTTTTTCCTTGTGTTGCTCTTGGTCTCATTGGTGCACAGCCAGGCGCTCGTTTTCATACTGAACAGACTCAACAAGTTACTGTCAACACACAACAAAAGCCTATCACTTATTACCCACAATTCCTCGGTCATGCTGTTGAGAACTTGAGAGCTCAACATGCTGCTCATTTTTACGAATTTTAATTTTATGTAAATGTCCATAATGGGTCCATTTGGAAATTATTCCCCTGTTGCCGAAGCAATTTGCAGTAAATTGGTTTCTGTTTTACATGGTAACGTCTTGATTTGGGGGATCTGTCACTGCAAGCACATAAATAACTGACTAAAATGGAACACTTTTTTCTAGCAGCCTCTACAGCAAATGGAGTTAATATTTTACCCCGATAATCCACCCCAGCAAGAATTATGTTTCCAGCCCCCGCTGAAGATAATTGCTCTGTATTTCAGTTCTGCCCTCCCTCCCCCTTTCTCCTAAATAGCTGCAATCTCTTCCCATTTGTTCCTTTCAGTTAATCGCAGGGACCCTGCAAGTTTTCTGACCTTTTCGGGAGGTTTAATTTTACACGCAAAGTAAAATGCCATCAAATTTTTATGGCATTTGGTATGCAGGGTGAAATGTATCACTGCTCAGCGCTAGCTGACGGGCGCTCCATCCGAGAAGTTAATTAGCTCCCTCCAAAACATTTCGTTTGACCAGGAGGCCCCAGTCACACATCTAACCACATGTACAAATAGATGGTGGAGGTAAATATTTTGCCTGCTAATTCACATAGCGGTTGGGATTATTCAGCAGCTCCTGTGATATTTATGTTCCAGGGTGAGAGCGTCTTTAATGTGCCAGTATTTCAGGATTAAAAATAACTAGTTATTAAAAATGCAATTGCTCTCGCCACAAAAGTATATTTTCCACTTTATTATCTTATTTATAAGCGCTGTGTGGTGCAGCATAGTCTAGGAGCAATGAAAAATCCCAGCACCGAGCATAGTATGGGGTAGACGTACAATTGTCTACTCTGAGGAGTTGCCATTTGTCTCCTGTGATCTGCATATGGACCTAATAAAGATTGTTCAAGGAAGCAGTAAGGCCTCATTCACATGGCAGTATTTGGCCTTTTTCAGACGAGCATAATACGGGTGCTTTTTTGCGTATATATATTGTGGCTAGCAAACCTAGCCCTCCCTCGGTTCATCAGAACAGGAGTTAGAGCAGCATAGGTTTCTATGGTGCTCTAACTCCCCTTCTGATGAACCGAGGGAGGTCAGGGTGTTGCATCTGTAATACAGTAGCAGAAAAGCGGACTCTTGGGGTATGTTCACACGTGCCAGATGCCCTGTGGGTTTTCCGTCCAGATTTGCAGGCTGAAAATCTGCAGGAATTGCAGCAGCAGCAAAGTGGATGAGATAACAAATGTCATCCACACGCTGCAGAAAACTTCCGTGTGAAAATTGACCTGCGGTGCAAATTTTTTAAATCCGCAGCATGACCATTTCTGCTGCGTAATCGTCGTACATTTGTTGTGGATTTTCCCCATTAAGTTCAATGGGAAAATAAAAATCTGCAACAAATGGCAATTCATGTGGATTTTGTTGCACACCCTGCCATTTTCTCAAACTCAAAAAAAATGCCCGGTTGGTCTTCATGCAGCTAGCCTCCTGTGATGACATTTCGTCACATGGCCACTACAGCCAGTCAGAGCCTGCAGTGGTCACATGTGACTTAAAATGCGTTAGAAAAACAGCACGATTTGGCTTGGATGTCCCTGTGGATTCTAGGTGGATTTGCTGCCGAATTTTCTGCAGCAAATTCAGTCTGGGGCGGGGGGGCGAATTTACCTTATGCCCATCTGAAACACGCCTTTAGGTCGGCATTCTGCTTCAGTATTTTGATGCCAAAACCAGGAGAGGAACCTACACAGAGAAAATAGAATAGAAAGATGTGCACCTCTCCTGTATTTTGGACCCACGCCTGAGTTTTAACTAACAATTACTGAAGCAAAATAATGACCAAATAAAAGTGGCCTAATTTTCAAGTTGACATTTTTTGGGGAATGGAACTGCTATTGTTTTCCCCAGGAGCCTGTCCCTACGCCCGTCCTGGTACATGGGGACACAGATGTCATCCACACATATATGCTTATAGTTATTTCAATGGCAGGAATGTCCAATTTCCCAACTACCATTGAAATCGCCTGCCACCATCTTTCATACATCTCACAAGTCATTCGGCCATAGATTGGTCTCTCTTTATGATGTATCGCCTCTGTTGACAAACCTCACGTGAGGTCTTCTCCCTCTACCCCTCACATAAAAGGATTCCATAATTTCCTATGTTACACCATATGATCAGATTCCAAGGAGCCTTTCGTTTCACACCTGCCAGCATGCTACATGTAGCTATCGTTGTCTCTTTCCTCTTGGGCTCGTTACTGAATAGCAGATTTTATAGGTAATTAAAAATGAAGAGGTTAAGGGTTTAAGCCCAGAAGCCTCCTAATGAGGCCGTCAGCAGCTACCTTGTCTACTCTTCTCCAGTCCCGCGGAATCTGTTTACTTAGAATATGAAAGCCTTTTCCTAGCTTACGCTCCAAAGATAAAATGTAGAGTTGGGGTGTGGCTATTTATGTGGCGCGCTAATTACCGGAGGGCTGAGAGACGAATGCAAATTTCACCTGGGATTTGGTGCTATTTAAATACGTCTCAGAGCCGTTTATCTAAGGAGATTTGACAGGGTGTTACACGATGAAACGGTTTATTTTAATGGTTCCACGTTTCCCAGAGTTTAGAATGAAGGAGGTTTGGAGAGCACAGAAAAGTAATGGATGAACGGAATAGATTTGAAAAATATATTAGATCAGTAGGCAAAGCTACGATCCAGGTATCCGGTCATTTCAAGGACAATGATACCGTAAATCAACGGATTATCATTCTCCGTAAACAAAAAGACTTCATATGATTGGACACGGGCTGAGTACAAAGTTACATGGTGGCGTTTCACCTTTAGGTGACTTTGCGGTACGGTGTCACCAGTGTTACAAAATGCATGACAGTTTCTCTTTTAGGGCTTATTTACACAAATATTATATATGTCCGTGTGACGACCGTTAAAACAATGGCCGTTTCACAGATGCATATATTTTAAAGGGGCCGTTGTTTCAACAGATTGTGTGAAGGGTCCGTTGAAAAATGGAACGTCCTAGTTTCTTCCGTTTTCACGGACCCCTCGATAGACTCCGGTCTGAGGGATCCGTGAAAACAGGACCCGCCCGGGTGCAACTCTAACGTGAAAACCGTCCACAACATTGAAGACACTGATTTACACATGAGAAAAGAAAATAATTATATTATATTATATTGAGCACCGGAGGGGTCTAATGTTTTCAGCAGGTAGCATTGGCATCAGGGCACAGCTGCAATAGCTTTTGTCCTTTGGGCGCTGGAGTTTAATTGCAGAGGTGAAAATGGTACAGACCTGGGGAGCTTTATATTACAAAGCTAACCAAAACATAGGTGCTTGTGGAGTGAATAGAGCATCAGAAGGCACAATGAGAAGGTAGCCTGCTTTTTGGTTGGCTTCATTCTGAATAAATAGTAATTAAATCATACAAGCCTTGACAGATAAATTGCTGAGAGACGAATCCTCCTAACATAATTGCTTCAATTCCTAAATGCTGGGTAACTTTCCCCATTGCTTTCTGCAGGAGAAGATGTCACTTGTTCTCACTGGTGGGTGATTTAGTGCTGAATTTGCTGACACTTCCATCCGCACATGCAGATAATATACGAATGTGAGTTTAATAAATATTCATCCCCGGCCCACCGTTCCCCCATCCAGAATGATACTACCAGTTCCACAAGATAATTGCAGCTCTCTGGATGCTAGTTCAGCTTGTCATGGAATAGACTGCAGAGCATTGCACCTCTACAACCAGCCTGAACCCAGCCACTTGCAGAGCGTAAACAGAGGACATTATGTTACACTACCAAAGTCCATATGTATTTTAAATATTATGCATTAGAATTTAATTGGCATAATATAAAGCAACCTGCAATTATTGATCACTGCAACCAAATTTGGAAGTAGTCCGCCATTCCCCAGGTCTCCCGCAAATCAATCCGCCACTAAGAGTTCCATCACATAACACTGGGCCATACTGGTATTATATATTTACATGACCGGGATGCCACTAATGCATATACATGATATTTTATGCTGAGTGGTTTAAAATTCGGCGACAGTGTTACAACTTATTGTATAAAAATACCAAATTCTGAAAAGAATCTTCAATTTATTCAAACATTTACAGGCGGAATAACAGAGGAACAGCATAAGTATTTACTAAAACATACGTGTCCGAAGACGTGACTGGTCCCTTTTATAGGGATGAGCCATAAGGGGTCAGATTTTTCTCCCAAACTTGCTTAAACCTTGGGAATTGCTTCCTTAGTGATATCACGGTCATTCAATCCTATTTTCCATACTGATAAAGTAAAAGTAATCTACTGCCATATAGTGCAAGATATTGGTGGTCATTTTGATTGCGAAAATACAGACTTGGCACCACAATTGTATCAGTCACATAATGCCGGATTGTTGTGTTACTCCATCTGCATGGAGTTTGCATTCTCCCCCTTTGTGTAAGATTTTAGGGCTGATGTTAGCATGAGGCAAATGCCAGGGCTGGCAGATGGCAACCTGGGAAAGCAAGTTCTACACTTGTCGAATGGAGGGTTTGGTAGAACAGGGGCCCAACTTTAGTCCACAAACAGTACACATGGAGCCAGCTTGGTGGGTTTCCTCCTGGATCTCCAGCAGTCCTGACCATACTGATAGCTTAGTTTGCTTCCCAATGGCAAAGCTTAAAGCTCCAAGGCCCCAATGCAAAAACTCTAAGCGGGCTCCCATCTACCACGTGCCGTTTATAATACTGGTGTCGTCTGCTTTAGAGGCCCCTTCTGCACCAGGGCCTGGATACAACTGCCACCTCTGCATCCCCATAGTTACACTCATATGTGTGTATGTCTGGGGTAGATTAGATTGTGAGCTCTCGTAGGCACTGGTGTGAATGATTACAATCAATGTTTGTTATATTGTAGTACATGACGTTTTAAATTTCTTTGTAGAATCCTCTAACCTCTTGTATACACTGCAAATTTACCAACGCTATTTCATCTTGTACAACGATGGTGTCTTAACAGCAAGAAAAGTACAATGATGGGGGTTATGCTACAATGAGAGATTATAAACGCAATCGAATTCTTATGAAAATACATTGTGTCCTGTGTGCCATGTACTAATCACTGATCTCCCTCTGTTTATTTACAGTAAAGTTTAATGGGTGCAATACAGGAACACACGGAATCTGGTATGAAACCAGCAATCCAGATTTCAAAGTTGGAACAGATGGGGAGGTTTACACAGCCCGCAAGGTTCAGATCCCCTCCAAACAAGCAGTATTTGTAGTGGCGGCATGGGACCACCAAACACCAGAGAAATGGGAAGCTGCTATCCGCCTGCTGGTAGAAGACAAGCCACTCAACCATAGTCGGCACCAGGTAATGCAATAATGACGGATTTCACGTGATATAAGTTATGTGTTTAGGTGATATAGATATGAGATATAGTGTTCATAGTGATCTCGCTCATAGTGCATATCTCGCTCATAGGTGTCTATCGGTCTATAACCAAGGTTATGTATAATTATTTCTGCCGTCCGCTGATTGGATATTGAGATATTCACATTCCATGTGGAGAATGATGTGTCAGAGAGATGACTGTAATTGTTTTACCAGCTCATCTTATAATTATTCAGATCCTTTTTCTTTATGAAGTATGGAGGTGACTTTATCCCCAGGGCACAATCACATTCATGTTTGCAAATCTCACAAATGTAATTTAAACATTTTTTTTGGGGGGAATACGGAGCAGTTGTATTATTAAAGAAAAGGAAATCCTGCAGGAAGATCTAATAGGGAAATATACACGCTGAATATATAGTGGTTGTTTATGATAAAATGAATAGTGAGGGATTTCAACAAGTATTATTGAAGACAGGAAAAAAATATTTTTGTGAAATTACAGGGGTCATCTGGTTTAGACGTTCCCTTTATATATGCCTTGTTCAGGCACGTCGGGCTAATAATGGTGTTCCTTCTGCGTAGATGAGAGCTGCGCCCTTTACGGATCTCACTGAAGGGGTTTGCAGCGTGATTGACAGGGGTTCCCATCTGATTCAAGGGATTCTGAGTGGATTGAAGGGTTTCCCATTCGTACTTACTCTTGATAATTACAACATATTTCATTTGTTTAGAATCTATAACTTTATACTCTTAATATATAAGATAATTTGTTGGTTTTTTTCGTGTGTTTTTAATTTTTCTTTTATAAATAAAAAAAAATAATAATCCTGTTTACCTAAATATCTTCACCCATATTTTTATATAAACATGTAAGAGGGTATTTAAGATTTATTGCCATACAGCCCAGCATGTAAAAGACATTCTGTAATAATGAATCACTCCTACAGGTCTTATGTAGGAATGACATCCTTACTCTCAAACATTTAGCAACTAAACACCTACATTTAAAGAGGCTCTGTCACCAGATTTTGCAACCCCTATCTGCTATTGCAGCAGATCGGCGCTGCAATGTAGATTACAGTAACGTTTTTATTTTTAAAAAACGAGCATTTTTGGCCAAGTTATGACCATTTTCGTATTTATGCAAATGAGGCTTGCAAAAGTACAACTGGGCGTGTTGAAAAGTAAAAGTACAAGTGGGCGTGTATTATGTGCGTACATCGGGGTGTGTTTACTACTTTTACTAGCTGGGCGTTGTGTATAGAAGTGTCATCCACTTCTCTTCACAACGCCCAGCTTCTGGCAGTGCAGCACTGTGACGTCACTCACAGGTCCTGCATCGTGTCGGCACCAGAGGCTACAGTTGATTCTGCAGCAGCATCAGCATTTGCAGGTAAGTAGCTACATCGACTTACCTGCAAACGCCGATGCTGCTGCAGAATCATCTGTAGCCTCTGGTGCCGACACGATGCAGGACCTGTGAGTGACGTCACAGATCTGCACTGCAAGAAGCTGGGCGTTCTGAAGAGAGGTGGATGATACTTCTATACACAACGCCCAGCTAGTAAAAGTAGTAAACACGCCCCGATGTACGCACATAATACACGCCCCGATGTACACACATAATACACGCCCAGTTGTACTTTTACTTTTCAACACGCCCAGTTGGACTTTTGCAAGCCTCATTTGCATAAATACAATAATGGTCATAACTTGGCCAAAAATGCTCGTTTTTTAAAAATAAAAACGTTACTGTAATCTACATTGCAGCGCCGATCTGCTGCAATAGCAGATAGGGGTTGCAAAATCTGGTGACAGAGCCTCTTTAAGTTGATCATCTGTGTCCGGTCAAGAATGTAGTAGGGTTAGTAGTGGGATCATTGACAAGTGTGGGAGCAGAAACACTGAGCACATGTAATTAAAGGGGATGCCCAGTTTAGAAACCCATTTTCAAATACCCTAAATGTCTAGTGCCAATTTGGTAGCGGAAAATGGCCAAAAGTCCCTTATTTCCAGTGAAGTGAAAACAAAATGTTACAGTCCACAATGCCATTCTATAAATTAAAAGGGATTTCCCACTGTTACAAGTGATGGCATATAAATAGGATATGCCATCCATCTGCCAGGACCCCAACTGATCCTTAGAATGAAGGCGCCACGGCCCCTCTAAAGAAAGAGGGAGAAAGATACAGGATGGACCCCACCAATCATAATGTTATGACATATTCTAGTGATATGCTATAACATTGTGATGGGAATACCCATTTAACACGCATACAAATTTTGTTGCAAAAGTTTGGGGATAGTGTGATAATGCCCCAGCACGGTCAGATACTCAACCTCATTGAACGTCTTGTAGCTGACCCAACAGCCATATCCAATTCCACTAAATAGACCAACTTCATCTCTTTACCAATGGTTTCGAAATCAGATGGTCAGAAGAAGGCACATTCATTGGTCATGTAGAATGTATGTGAAGGTATATAGAATTTTTTTGTATTTGATTATATAGTATATATACACTAAAAAACGAATTTATTTTTTTCCATGTTTAGACTTGCATGAGAATTCATGCTTAAGTTTATGCAGCCAGAAGAGCCACCCACCTGATGCTACATGTCCAGATTTCTTCCAGTATAGTGCAGCACTTTTTGTTTTTGGCTAGGTTCATTTACTACAGTGGTCAGATAGGCAATGTTAGTGAATGGGAATCTAAAATGTCCTATTCACACATTGGATTAATTCTGTGTGTGATTTTGGGGCTGTGTTAGACCATGCTATATTTGCTAGCACTGGGAGGTTATGAGGCATAACCTATGGGAGAAATTTGAGAGAAAAAAAAAAAAAAGGCGCACAAACTTTATACAAATGGTACTGTACATGCAGATTTCAATATAAAACCGTTATAACAACATTACTTGAAAATAAAGCTGACATTAATATGACAAGTTACTTTACGAATATTTGTAAAAAAAAAACAAAAAACCTTGACTGCCTTTTGCTGTCACTAGGGGGCGATCTGTATGTGTCTACTATTTATGTCAATAAGAGCCAAGTGTAGTACAGCAGTTAGAGATTGGCCCTCTAGTGGTGACAATGGACAACTGCTTTTTTTATTTTATTTTATGTGCTGGAGTGGAGCTGCGCTTTATACCAAAGAAATGAAATACCAAAGCCGAATGCAATATATGAGAGGGGGAGGGGGAGAAAAAAACACTACAAAGCTGATCATTTCTTATTATTTTAAAAAATGTAATTTAATTTTGAAGAAATTGCTTGTACAATCTTGTGGTTTTACCTGCATGTTTTGTCAAGATCGCGGCGCAGTTAAAGGAATAATAAAGCAGAGAAGCCGTAGTTATTTTTGTAGGATTTGCCATGAACGTCAGTTACTTGAAGGCTAGCACATTGTAATGACATACCGTTGTCATCAGAAAGAACAAGGTAGTGATATCTTTCACAGCATTTTACACACACATTGAGATCACTCATGTATCATAGATTTGTTACAAAAATCACGTTTCTGTGGCATATATGCCTCTACACCCACAACTAATGCTGACAGTGTTTTTACTCACTGGAAAAAAAAAATCTCCCTTCACGCATTTCAGAAATGAAAGTGAAAAAAACTCAGAGAAATCGAGAGCCAAATTGTAAAGTGGGTTAGGTTTTGATTGTGTATTCGTCAGTGTTACATGGCTGAGCGCTTTCCATTTAGTGCGGCCCGGGGATATTCTGCACACCTCCTCCTCTCGCCGAGTAAACTTTGCCCACTGCACACACTTTTGCCTTTGAATCAGCAGAAACTTTGCCTGCGTTGTTCATTCTTGCGGTAAACCTGAAAGCATTTCAATTAGAATATGCAGATGAGGCTGAATGTTCCCCACAGGAGCACACTACATCCCCAGAGGCATCTTGGATCCATCTTGTCGAGAAAAGACCCCCCCCCCCCCACCACTTCATCTTCATTCAAGACACGCTCTTCCTCCCTCTTATACATTTAGTAAGTGGTTGACTACGCATCCAAAAATATGGTAAATATGAGTTTTTTAAAAAAATGCACTAAAGTTTATAGTGTACTTATAGTTAGAATTTGTATGAATCAGCAGAACATTTTAAATATTTGTAATATGTCTTCCAGCAGCCTGTAGTTCCCATTTCCCTGCCTGCAGGCTCTATGTAAATGTTTAGAAACCTCCTCAGTCACCAAAAAAATCCATCTAGTGTAAAACATTAAATAGAAAACGGCGAGGAGGGGAGAGGAGGGGGATGCAGCTGCATGCTCTCATTCAGTATTTCAAAAAGCATAGAAAGAGAAAATGTGCATTTACAGAAACCAGAAGAGAGGAAAATACATTTCTGGCTGCACTGCATCTAATACATCTACAGCTACCTGATGAGGATGATTTTCGTTTTCTAAAGATAAATATTCTATAAAATGGCAAGCTTACCATCTACATAGATCGGGGCATACATACTATAGTGGACACCCATACAATTGCTATGGCCCCATATAAAAGATGGGGCCCAGCTCAGGCTTGCCCTAGTCTATCACAGCAGTGTTCACAAACAAGTAAAAGGTGGAAAAGGCCCCCGGGTGGTACAAAAGGAGGTGGGGAAGGGCAACAAGCTGATGGACGTCCTGTATTGAGATGTGGCGTGTGACTGAATGAACCAGCGCCATCAGGAAGCCCCATTGTTTTGCATTAGTGCCCTCTCCATGCCAAGCAAACTTCACACTAAAAATTTTATTTCTGGCCAGTGGTGCAGTTAAAGCGCGATTGATCATTGAGGTAAATCTACAACGGGGCCTGCAGACTTGTAGAAGATCCAGAGGCCAATTTAAGAGGAGTGTGTTGATTAATCTGAATTATTCTCTAAGTGTTGTGCCAATATTATTCTGGCTTTTGCAGTTTACTTATTTAATTTGTACCTTTAGAAAATGTCCTTCAAAAACCTTTAACCATAAGCCATGTCCTATATCAACAGACAGTGAAGGATGGGTTTAGAATGTAAAATACTACACACATATGGCTACAGCCAGATAACAAGCGATGCTGCATCCCATAGGGATGCACTGAGATGGACAAAGGTTGTAAATCAATACCTGCTCAATGCACCTGTCAGAGGAGCCCATAAGGTGGCAACTTGGCCCCCGCACAGTATAGAATTCAACGCGTGTGATTGTATAATTTAGGAGTCACATTATGCAAATCAAGTTGCACAACACCATTTTAGAAATTCTTTTTATCTGAAAAAAAACTTAGAATGACAAATCCTATTCATTATTATGGGACTCTACATCAGTTCCAACATAATCTGGTTTTAAACACTGTTCACATCTGCATTCGGTGTTTCCATCAAGCTTTCCAGTATTTTTGAGGACAAGAACAGCGCAATCTGCATTGCTATTCTTTGCCTCAAATATAGCGGAACCACGACGGACCCCATTAAAGACAGTAGAGAATGTCCGTATCCAGTTTGATCCGCCGGAAAACTGAAGGCTACCATTCTACATGGAAACCATGACGTTAGTGTGTACAAGATACTAATATGCCTAAGGCACAATGAAACCCAAATTTCCAACTACCAACCAGAAATCGGATAAAATATAACTTTTATTGACATAAATGCAAAGATTCCAAAACAGACACAAAACACATTGGGTTAAAAATAGCCAACGTGGCCTAGTAATGTGTTAGTTGCAAATGTGTTGCTAAAGTATTACGGTGGATACATTAATTGTGTAGTAGCAGGGGTGTATCAGTCAGCGACTGCAGTATGCTGAACAGGCAACCAGAACTTATTCAAGATTCACATGTGATTGCTAGACAAACATTGATATTAAAAGCAAAATAGCCACCCCCCCCCCCACCCGACATGTTTTGATACAAACGTAGCGTCCTCAGGTGGTATATTGGGGTTAGTGTGTACAAAGCCTACAGAATCTATCACAATTAGTTTTTTGTTTCTCATTGAGGTCAATCGGCGATAAATTAGTTGCCTCGATCAGTGTCAGTCCATTGCGGAGCAAAGAATCAGCAACTGGGAACGCAGCCTAAAGCCCGTGTCATAATACAACTGCATTTTAACATCTATTATGGCCACAAGACTCGGACTCCCAGCCGTTCTACTGAAGCGGACTTAGGATGGTCTGTTTTTTGAAGGCCTTACTTGCTTCTTCAGACTTAAAGGAACACTCCAGGAAAAAGTGTTACACTGTGTTATGCCTAGTTCATGGCCTGAAGGGCGGAGCATGACACAAAGATTCAAAGAACACCAAAGATACATGTCATGCACCGACTCCTCAGGTCCTGCACTAGGCATAACACAGCGAATCCTTTTTGCCTGGAGTCTTCCTTTAGCCATGGTGAATTATTGACAACTCCCATTTTTGCCATACATGTGGTCCGTAGCACCATTTATTAGTCATATTACCTTATATCATATCAATAATCTTATACTTTGTAGAGGATAGTAGCGATTTTGATCCAGCATTAATCCTACGGGCACATAATTCATTTTACGGATGTATATAATTTATATGTTATCTGCCTCCAGCCAAAGAGTTATGTAAAACTTGTATATTACAGATCCATGCGGAGATAGTGCTGAGAATAATAACACCATAAAGAAAGACCTTTTCTGATTCCGATCAGTTACGATTCATGCCGGTCTCCTATCAAAGGGACTGCTCAGGATCTAAAGCGTTCATTCTTTTTAATTAGGGCCACAGTTGAAATGAAAGGAAATCTCCACCATAAGATTTTCTTTACGGATGTTTGAAAGTCCTGCAGTCATGTCTAGCAACCCGTCCCCACAATGGCACCGCATTAACATGCAGCGGGTGATGACTGTGCCGGTGCCATTGATCTCCACAGTGTTCCTGTACACAGTAATAACAGAGTTCTGGAGACGCAACTGCTCGATCTTCAAAGTTTCATGAAGGCAATCTCCCAAGAGGTGGATATTACCTTTACAGGAACAACATATGTCTCCACCCTATTTTAACAGTCAATAAATGAATAGTCCACTGTTAGAGAGTTAGTAACCCCCTGCTATCCTCAACATATATAAATACTGTATATATAATCATCTACGAGTCGTCATTTTTTCAACATGTCAAATTCGATTTACCCGTTCCTTAGTTATACCTCTTCCTGGAAAAACTGGGTGACAACCAATATTTCTGCCATTAGCGCTTTTGTGGGGGTTGTCACCCAGCTGCTTCAGACTGCTGAATTGCAGATATGTCTAGTTAAACCTAAATATATCCAGTTTACATCATTTTTCATTATTAGGTAAACTCGCTGGTCAGGAATCAGGAAGAAATGAGTGATCGCAGTAATGGCGGCCATATGGGACGTCAATCAGATTTATCAAAAATAGATAGCAGTTTTACAGGATAGGAAAACTGAAGGACTTAGTATTTCAAACACCTCTAAATACAAGTAAAGAAGCTATCCCATCTGAATAACCCTTTTTCTAAATAGAGACTCTGCTGGCGATCAGCTAATCGATGCAGGTTTGGCAGTCAAAACCCCAAATGATCATCCGTTCTCACCAGGGGAAGCAGCTCTATGCTCTGGTTGTTGGAGTAGAGTTCCTACCTGGGAATATGGCATATGGACAGAAATTGTCCTAACAAGCGCTGCTGGAATGGTTTTCCTTTACCCTTTACGTGGGTATTAGGTTATCCATTGATGCTCACATATTAGGAGTAGGTCACACTGCGTTCTTTGGCGCTAATTCTAATGCATATACCACCGCAACATCAGCGCCAAGAAACACTCCCATTGATTTCAATGGGAGGCAGAGACGGGTTTTTTTCCTGGGCGTCTTCTGGCCGCTCTGAGAGAAAAAAAAGCAGCGTGCTTGTTCTATTCAATGGAAGGTCAGAGGGATAAACCATTCAATCAACGGGAGGCAGAAAAAACCTACGACACTCATTTGGAGATTTTTTTGCCATGTTTAATGCCCGCATTTTTTTTGCAATAGAATCACATGATAGAGATATATATATATATATATATTTATTTACAGTCCAATGGTAAATAAATACCGGACACTTTGTTTAGTTTGTTATGGCTTGAGAAAGGTTCCTGTTGAACCGAAACGTTGCTGTATTGAGGTGAATAAATCCACTTTTTGCTTTCATCTACTCTGAAGTCCTGGTGCCGTTGCTGTGGTCTATGTGTTTTTCTCTATTTTATTGGGGAATTGATTCACCCCCAGGTAACGAGCACATGGCCTGATTTTTTGGAAACCATTGGAGTGCTGTGTTCATCTACCATTGGACTGTGTTTGTTTGAATCGAACGCGTGCACCCAGTGTTAATCATGTCTACTGAAGATGAGCAGGACATAGGTGTGATGACACCTCAAGTTTTCACTTACACCAGAGAGGACGCCGACCGTATCCTACAGGGTCTATCGGGGGATGTGGCCTTCCTAAGTGTCCCTACCGTTGAAAACGTAAGGAGAAAATGGGAGGCAGATTCTAAAAGATGCATTTCCCTTGAGCTACATCTGTCAACACTTGGCGAGTATTATCGGTGTACCCGTATACCGCGTGGCATGCGTTCTCATTTGAGACCTAACCTCTTCCCTGCAAATACAGCATTTAAAGAGAGGTTTGAGGCTATCTCGAATAAATATTCACAAGATCTTCTGTTGCTGAACCTGGAGTTCTTACAGAAAGAGATTGACCTGGTTAAAGTACGCCTGAGTGAAAGAGAGGCTCAGCTGAAAGAGATGATGTCTACACAAGATTTCTCAATTTTGAAGGAAAAAGTTCTTTTATTTCTACAAAAATTTCGTAGTGACATCGAGAAGACCAAACGCCAGAAATGGCAGCGAGATTTGGATGACTACGCTACTGGTAAAATCTATTGCTGGCAGGCAGAAGATGCTGACCCAAGGTGTTCCAGGAGGATCGAAAAGGGACCCAGGAGAAGATACAGAGGAGCTGAACCATACGTCACGGATTCGGAATTCTCGGATGACCAATATAATGTTCCTTTTTTAGGGGACAACACGGACACCCCTACTATGGGAGAAAGCGAACC
The DNA here is from genome assembly GCF_050947455.1 of Rhinoderma darwinii. Taxonomy (NCBI): domain Eukaryota; kingdom Metazoa; phylum Chordata; class Amphibia; order Anura; family Rhinodermatidae; genus Rhinoderma; species Rhinoderma darwinii. Next base: position 10,898,947 of record NC_134699.1, on the reverse strand, counting down.
CGCAGGGGCAGGAGGAAACATAGGAGGAAGAATGAATGCCAACAGAACCAGAGGCAGATCGACTCCAGCACGGGGGATACGGCAATATCCGACCAGGAAGAAAAACCCCCAGACCTAGTGGTGAATATTTCGTCATGTATATTATCTGACCCACAGGTCAAAGTGCTTAATCGTGGTCTGTCTTTTTGTCCAAATAACCCTATAGATTGGTTTAAATTAAATTTAGATCTTGAATGTTTTTTTAGGTCATTGAGACTTAAGGTACATTTTTCTGAACAGTCTCCACCTGGCAATATCATCTCTATAATTCCAGTTAGTGATATGTTTCATCTTAGGGATTATGGGTTGTATAATAAGAGCAAATTTCAACCTCCCCAAAATATACATGCTGTTGAAACATATATCTCACTTGTTAAAGAACAGATCAAATCATTGCGGGAAGTGCAGAGGGGTAGTTTCAGTCAGAAAAATTTGACACGTATAGAACACATGGCACTTAAAGAACTAATGGATAATAAGGATCTTACTATCAAGCCGGCAGATAAGGGGGGTGCCATAGTAGTTATGGACACCTCCCTTTATCTGGAAGAAATGACAAGACAACTGAATGACATTAATGTTTATGCTGTTCTGTTGGGTGATCCTAAGTTCACGTATTTACGTGAATTGGATAACCTAATAGATAATGCATTTAAGAGCAAAATCATTGATAGAAACCTGCATGATTTTTTAAAGGTGAAATTCCCTGTAACTCCTGTCCTTTATTTATTGCCCAAAATTCACAAGGATCCCATTCGGCCCCCTGGACGTCCTATTGTTTCAGGGAGCGATTCCCTTTTTGTCCCAGCAGCAGTATTCCTAGATAAAATTCTCAGGCAGTTTGCCATTGGTGCAGACTCCCACATCAGGGACACCTCGGACTTCCTGGTCAGAATTCAGGATCTTTTGATCCCTGACCGGTCGGTTCTGGTTACCCTTGATGTGGGTAGTCTGTACACCTCAATTGCCCATCAGGAGGGGATTGATGCCTCGCTTTTCTATTTGGAAAAATCTGGCTTTTCTAAGGATAAAATTGGGTTTGTACGATCATTACTGAAATTCATTTTGGAAAAAAATTATTTTCTGGTGGGTGATACATTTTACCTACAGAAGAGAGGAACGGCAATGGGGTCCAATATGGCCCCCACATATGCCAACATTTTCATGCGGCGGATTGAGGAGGATCTTGTCTATGTGTCCCACCACTTCAGTCATGTACTGCGGTGGTGGAGATACATAGACGATGTCTTCCTCATCTGGACTGGCTCAATAAGTCAACTACAGGAATTTGTCACATTTCTTAACGGTTTGAATTCCACTATTCAATTTACGATGTCATTTTCTACATGTTCTATTGAATTTTTGGATACTCGAATTTCCATTGTCAATAATAGATTGATTTCGGATCTGTTCTCTAAGAAAACGGACAGAAACAATCTCTTGCACTTCACCAGCAGCCATCCAAGCACGCTGCTAAAATCACTGCCATACAGTCAGTTAATTAGAGTTAAGAGGGTGGTTAGTCAGGAGGATGAATTATCGTCAAGACTTGACCAAATGTGCAAAAAATTTTCTGATCGGGGTTATCCGGACCATGTGTTGGATTTTAATAGACGGAAGGTTGAACTACTGGATAGACAGGATCTCCTCGCCGGCCAGGTGGCTGTGAACAAGAATGTTCGCTTACCCTTCATCTCCACTTTCTCCTCATTAAGCCCACAAATTGGTGGGATTCTGAGGAGAGATTGGAAGATGTTAGAGAGAGCCTTTCCAAAGGTTACTGAATTCCAGGAGGGGCCTATGATGGCATATAGGAGAGGCATCGTCGCTTTCCAAGAGCCGTAATTTTTTTATTTTTCCATCAATGTAGTGATTTTTTGGGCTTGTTTTCTGCGGGACAAGACGTAGTTTTGAATGGTACTGTTTTGGGGTGCATGGGACTTATTGATTAATTTTTATTATGACTTTTTTGGGGGGCAATGGAAAAAAATTGCTATTTCGCCATGCTTTTTTGCGTTTTTTTTTTACGGTGTTCACTTTGCGGTTTAAATTACATATTAACTTTATTAATGGAGTCATTACGGTCGCGGCGATACCACATATGTGTACTTTTTTTTTTTTTTTACACTTTTACTAAATAAAACCACTTTTTATGGAAAAAAATGGTTTTATTTTTTTTTTTTACTGTACTTTTTATTAATAATATTTATTTCACTTTGATTACTGATTTTATTAGTCCCACTAGGGGACTTTACTGTGCGATGTTCCGATCACTGCTATAATGCTCTGGTATACTTTGTATACCAGAGCATTATTGCCTGTCAGTGTAAATCTGACAGGCAATCTGTTAGGACGTGCCTCCGGCGCGTCCTAACAGGAATATGTCCAGGGCAGACCTGGGGGCTTTTATCAAGCCCCCGGCTGCCATGACACCCCATCGGAGACCCGCGATTTCATTCGCGGGCCGCCGATGGGTGACAGAGGGAGCTCACTCCCTCTGTAAACAAAGTTAAATGCCGCGGTCGCTATTGACGGCGGCATTTAACGGGTTAAACGGCCGCGATCTAAGTAAACTTCGATCGCGGGCGTTGGAGCAGGAGCTCAGCTGTCATCAGACAGCAGAGCCCGGCTCCTGCCTGCACGGGAGACCCGTGCAGCACTTAGACTAGGCTGACGTGAAAAGGCGTCAGCCTAGCCTAAAGCCCATTAGTGACCGACGTAAAAAGGCGTATTAGTGGTCACTAAGGGGTTAAAAGAAAAGAGCTTGAGTGGATCTTTAAATTAGAGACCATGTCTCCTAAGGGATTGAATATAGAATATCCTTGTGGTCCACATATATAAGGATGGGCCATTTATTCTCTCCCTAAGATCGATAGAGATATGATTGGTTGACGTCCTCAAAGGTGTAATTGTGTGTTCTTGATGTATGTTTTTTGAGGTCCTATTTTGACCTCTTTCTAACATGCATTTTTAAATTTGTTTTTATATGTCATATACATTGTGTATTTCCTTCTTGTATATTTCAGATACACAATCACATGTCAAGCAATTTTTGAGAGATATTGGAAAGCGGCAGAAGTCTTCTTGTTTCTATTTACAAAAACGACAAATTCATGTTTGGATTATATATATGTACTGAGCCATATGAGATAGCTTATTAAAAATAACATGGGTCGTGGAGAATTATATATTTGGATTTTTTGGTCCTTATACTGTGGACGTTCGTATCTGCATTTTATATCTATGTCTTATTATTTTTTCAAAATGTGGGTGCAGCATTTATATTTAACGCATACTGTCTTTTTCAGACAGATGCGTTTCTCCTTGAAGGTGACACTCACGTGGGAATGTGTTTTATTCCTGTTTGAGTGCTAACCTTCCTTATAGCACAATATTTTCATTTTTTACCCCATTGGTGATCATAGTTAACAATAGTGATCCATTATGACATACAATTTTTTGTTTCTATCAGTAGGGGGCGCCAGAGTACACTATCAGTAGTGTCCTTTCAGCTCCCTTTATCCAAATCTCCCGATGTGTGGAAATTTGGTTCAAAACCCATATAACTTTGTGGGGGTTGAACCTGATAATCCACGATATCATGTGTATCATGACAAATAATAGGCTTGTTCTTAATACTAAGCAATCTCTGCTCTGCGTTTTTTATAGATCCCAGCTGGCGCATGCGCAATAGAGGTGGAACGCATGTTCCGATGTGGCGCATGCGCAGTGGGGATTTATTGCCAGATGCGTTCCACCGGACTTAATATCCGGTTTGGGCGCCATCTTGGGACATGCGCAGTTGACACACGTGTGTGTCGGGCGCAATTCCCTATTCTCGGCATGGATTAACGTCTGTACAGTAAGTACACTTCTACTTAGATTTAATGAGTCTCTGCCTGCTTCCAATTATCCATTATTGCCCCTAATCATAGCACTTTGTTTGTCTATTACTACACTGTTGTATGTATTTCATGATATTTATATGCTTTACAGTGGGAGAACTATGCACATGTTTTATATGTCTTTTTATATAACTGACACATTTGTATGTATATGTTTTGATGGTATTATGCATTTAATTGTGTGATTGCCAATTTATGTATACTCTTCCTATAAATACCGGACACTTTGTTTAGTTTGTTATGGCTTGAGAAAGGTTCCTGTTGAACCGAAACGTTGCTGTATTGAGGTGAATAAATCCACTTTTTGCTTTCATCTACTCTGAAGTCCTGGTGCCGTTGCTGTGGTCTATGTGTTTTTCTCTATGTATTTATTTATATATTTATTTATTTAGAAAAAAATCTATATAATTCCTATAGGCATTTTTAGGCAGATTTTTTTGTGCCTGACAACAAAAACGCTCTGTACTACTAGACATTTTATAAATGCAGGTGTTACACATTAGGATTTTTGGTCCTAATACATTATAGGGAGTCTGTCACCAGAATGTCCGTGTTAAACTAGTAACAGGGTATTGTAGAGGAGACTTACCTGTTTCTAGCATTTATTTTCATTTTCTGCTTACTGCCTCCTTTGTAGAGAAATAAGTTTTATTAAGTTTTTTTGAATGAGCATTTAGGTGCAATTATGACGTTACCATTGCACCTAAATGCTCTTACGTCGCTCACCAATTCAACCCCCCTCCCTTCTTACATTGATTGACAGGGCCAGGCAGCGTAATCGGCGCGTTCATGCCCGGCCCTGTAATATCTGTAACGGGCACGCGACCCTGCTCTTCACTCGGTGCACGTACGATCTTTCTGCTCTACGTTCTAATCTGCACTACTGCACATGCGCCAAATAAAAAGCAAGAACGCTGCGCGTGCGCGGTAGTGGCGATTAGAACGTCGAGCAGAACGATCATACTGCGCATGCGCCTAGTAAAGAGCAGGTACATGCGCACGTTAGATAGTACGGGGCCAGGCATGAACACGCCGATTACGCTGCCTGGCCCTGTCAATCAATGTAAGAAGGGTGGGAGGGGGGGTTGAACTTGTGAGCGACGTAAGAGCATTTAGGTGCAATGGTAACGCCCTCATTGCACCTAAATGCTCATTAGCATAAACGTAATAGAACTTCTGTCTCTACAAAGTAGGCAGCAAACAGAAAATTTAAATAAATGCTAGAAACAGGTTAGTCTCCTCTACAATACTCTGTCACCAGAATGTCCGTATTAAACTAGTAACAGACTCCCTTTCAAACCAACATTCCCTTTAAGTCACGTGACCACACAATGGGGCTGGGGCGTAACCTAAGCTCCTGGGGCCTAATGCCAAATCTGTAACAGGGCCCTCATCTATTACTCACAGTGCTGGTTTTCTTATGGGGCCATTGGGCCACTTCAGACACCAGTGCTCGGGTGCGACTGAAAACTCTGCACCCACTTTTATTACATTATTGCAACAGGGGCTCTAAAACTGAGCATATATAATAGTTTCTGCATCTGCTGAAATATTTGACTATAATGGGTTCTATGGGTATGAGTTATTTCTCCCCACTGGTGCTGACAGATCTGTGTAACGACGCGGTCAGTGACCAGTGTTATTTTGTGTGTGCTGGAAATGATCCGTGTATAAATACCATGATGACGGGCGGCGCACTGTGATCTTATGGCAGGAATTATTTCCTGGTGAAGACCGGAGAGGAGGATGTATGAGGCGGATTGTGTTTACTGACATTTAATAAAGTAGCAATCTATCGTTCTTTAATTCTCCAGCTGCATCTGCCACATCCTGTGCACCCATAACCCACTAAACTAAGAGGAATGTACAGTATTTTACCTCGATTTGCTGATTTAATTACACAATTGCTCCGTTGTGTAATTGTATTGTTTCTGTAAAGGGAGCAGTAATTTTATTTAATGGCCTGTTAATCAAAGCCTGTGTTTCTAGATGTGGAGAGCCAGATAAAGGTCACACAACCCCCTCTGTGCGCTGTGAATTTAGCGAATGTTGAAAACATGGTAAGAAGAAATCGTGCACCGACTAGGGCCGGCAAAAAAAGCCTAGCTTAATGAGAACCTGACACCCGCATTTCACCTATTAAACCAGCAATACCTGGTGGAAGCGGGTGAAAAATCATTTTTATGTAACCTATAACTATCTTCTAAGTAGCTCTGTACATTTAGTATTCAGTTTTTTAGTGTTCCCGTGCCGTATGTGAATGAGCATAAAAGTCATATCTTCATTCCTCAAGCCTTTCCGAGTTAATCCTGCCTCCTTACTGTTAATTGATAGCACCTCATCTCCCCCCAACAAACGAAATCCTGCGCTTGTGCATCGATATCCTGTTCTGGCGCATGCGCACAACGGGACACCATAGCGACGCATGCGCAGTAACTAGATTAGTGGCCCGGACAAAGCAGAAAAGTATATTGGACCATACATGACGGGCGCATGCACGCTCAGACAAGATTTCGGCATTCAGGGCCGGCCAGTTTTTGGTGGTGGGCAGGCATAAGGGGAGGAACTAACGATATTGCCAGATTATTATCATAAAAGGCGCAAAATGTTCTTTAATGTTTACACCATATGTGCAATGGTGACCATGAGGTAGAATCCGAGAAGAATCACAACCATAAAGAATCAGAGCGGTTTCCTCCAATAGCTTGAATATATGATTAGATTAAATGGTTTCCTAGGAAAGTTGCCATAATGTGTGCCTCTGCAGTGGGTACAGGGGCAACAACATTGAGGGCAGGGATTTATAAGGGCGATCCCTCCAGGGATTTATCTGCTGCACTATGAAATACTCAATTTGCCAACACCATTGTCTTGCCCCACTGATAGATGCACCTGGCTTAGCTAGCTCCATTATCACAGAATGTTTGCTTCATGGCTAGGAAACGGGTCCACTTTAACGGAGCCGCTAAGAATTGCATCAATTTACTCCAATTATAATAAATGAAAATGGCCTCGAGTGCAAACAATGAGAGTTCACTATGTGGCCCCTCTATGTCACTGGTGCGCAAATCCGTGCAAATATACTAGTGTGACATTCCCTGTGCAATTTTTATATTTTCAGAAATATCTGTTTAGTGTTTATTCTCTTATAGTTGAATCATATGTGATGTCCCCGCCGCGCTGCTATGGAAACCACGGAGCATCATTGCCGACAAAACCCTCATTAACTAGCTTAAATATACATGATGCTGGCAGGCACTACACAAAACCATTCTTCAAAGGTGCACTGATGAGGTCTGAGAAAGCACTTTGCTTAGCAATATTGTTTAAAGACACAATGTAATTATTCTCTGTTAGAGAGCAGATCAGGATTGACACTTGAGACAAAAGGACATTATTTGTTTCTTAAGCGATTATTTAACCCAGAGCTATACGTACCTGAACAGCAGCACAAACAGGAAGATCTAGCCTGCAAACCTTTACTGCCACCAGGTTACTTCAACACAGTGGAGACCACGTCTAACTTCCTGAGGGTGCGCACATTAAATCATGTTTGTTTACATTAATGTGGCGATCTAAAGATACAGATACAGGTGAAGGGTTAGACTGGCTCGCCAGAGGATCTTCCGATGTGTCCCAAAGGTCCACCAAAAGACAACCCCGTTTTGGGACCAATCACTTGCCACGAGGGTCTATTTCTCATGGAATGATTCACATGTACAGGTTCTTAATGAATTAGAATATCAAAAAGTTAAATTTCAGTAATTCAATTCAAAAAGTGAAACTCATATTATATAGATTCATTACACACACTGATCTATTTCCAGCATTTTTTTTTATTTTAAAGAGGCTCTGTCTTCAGATTATAAATGCCCTGTCTCCTACATAATGTGATCAGCGCTGTAATGTAGAGAAGTGGTTTTTATTTTGCATAACGATCATTTTTGAGCAAGTTATGAGCAATTTTAGATTTATGCTAATTCGTTTCTTAATGACCAACTTGGTGTGTTTTTACTTTTGACCATGTGGGCGTTGTAAAGAGAAGTGTATGACGCTGACCAATCAGCGTCATACACTTCTCATTGTTCCAGCCCAGCTTCTTTCACTGCACAATCACACTGTGTTGTGGATCATGCAGGGCTGGAACAAAGAGAAGTGTATGATGCTGATTGGTCACAGATTGGTCAGCGTCATACACTTCTCTTTACAACGCCCACATAGTCAAAAGTAAAAACACGCCCAGTTTGGCATTAAGAAATGAATTCGCATAAATCTAAAATGAGTGGCTTGACACCGGGAATTCGACCGTTGTAGCCCATGTCCTGGATACGGCTGTGTGTGGAGGCTCTTGAATCATTGACTCCAGCCGTAGTCCTCTCCTTGTGAATCTCCCCCAGATTCTTAAAGGGAATGTGTCGCGACTTAAACCTTTTTTTTTTTTTTTTTAAAGTTAGTTACTTATTTCTATTATATATTTTAAGTTTTTTGCGTTTTTTTTTTTTCTTCCACATGGTGGAAAGTATTAAAAAATAAATAATAATTTGACATGTTTTTCTATGTTGGCCACCAGAGGGAGCACTGCCCAGTATTACAGCAAGGCAAAGCAACCTGACTCACAGCTGCCGTAAATGTGGGAGGGAATCTCACTCCCCCCTTCTACAAGCCAGGAAAAGGTGTCTTCAAACTGCTAAGCAGTGTCCGGCTGCCATTTTGGGTGTGATTCTGCAGCTGGCAGAAGCTATAGGACACACCAAAAGGCTAAGTGTATGTTCACACGCTTACTAAACAAAGGGAAAACAGCTCCCGATTTTCAGCCATTTTTTAATCAAACTCGCGTTTTTGGAGCTGTTTTTCTATAGAGTCAATGAAAAACGGCCACGTAAAAAACGTTTCCGATTTTTCAGCCGTTTTTTGTGACTTTTACGGCCAGAAAAGCGTCTGAAAAAACTGTGTGCGAACATACCTTTAGGCCCTGTTCACACTGAGTTTTTTGATGAGTTTTTTGGCGCGGAAACCGCTCTGCAAAACTCGTTAAAAAACGCCTCCCTCTTGATTTCAATGGGAGGCAGGATGCCTCTGACATCCATGTCCACATATGGACCGTGATGTCAGGAGCAGAGCTGGAATACCAGGCAGAGTGCTAGAAGTGGCTCTGCTCTGGGACCCCAGCTCTGGGCAAGCCCATGACGTCACTGTCCATATATGGATACTGATGTCAGTGGATTCCCCAGAGTTCCAGCACAGAGCCTATACTAGTGCTCTGCTCTGGGACACCGGCTCTAGGGTTGTCCCTGATATCACATTCCCGTCCAGGAGGATCCCCTGAGGTCAGTGTATGGACAGTGACATCAGGGGCTCCAACAGCAGAGGAATCCCCTGCCAAAGCATCGTAGGCAACGCTCTTGCTGAGGATTCCACTCCTAGAGGGAGCCCCAATGGAGCTATCTACTTTGGGTGTGTTTGGCAGCATCTGCGGAGGGCACTGTGGCAGCATCTGCGGAGGGCACTGTGGCAGCATCTGCGGAGGGCACTGTGGCAGCATCTGCGGAGGGCACTGTGGCAGCATCTGCGGAGGGCACTGTGGCAGCATCTGCGGAGGGCACTGTGGCAGCATCTGCGGAGGGCACTGTGGCAGCATCTGCGGAGGGCACTGTGGCAGCATCTAAAAAGGGGCTGCACAATCTTGACGTGTCTGCCAAACGCTGCCGGACTGTATTTAGTGACACTTAAACTGGAAAACTGGATTGTTGAAATAATCACGTGGAGAATTCTCTCAAATTTTAAACCTAGCGGTATTATTATAGTAACGTAGTATTATTATTATTATAGTAATATAGTGTTATCGTAGTTCAAATAACTAATTGATTAACAATAATTTTGTATTGTAACAAATTTGAAAGTAATGCGGCCCGTCAACTTCCCATTTTTTCTATATGTGGCCCACTTACCCGGCCGAGTTTGAGACCCCTGGTCTATTGTGTATGGCGGCGTCCCAACTCTCCCCCAATGGCAAATGTCAGGGTAGAAAAGGAACAGGTATATTGAATTACATACCTGATCCTTTTGTTCATTAGTAGATAAGCCGCTGCCAGAGAGTCTGGCAGCAGATTTCTCCCCTCTACCTATTGAAAACACATGCAAGCTTGGCCGAGCGTATATGGGGGAGTTGGGAGGACTCGCTGTCAGTTTAACGATCTTTCTAAAGTGTATAGTAAGTATAAGGGCTTATTCAGACGAACGGGATATAGGTCTGTGCAACGCGCTTGATTTTCACGCGCGTCGCACGGACCTATATTAGTCTATGAGGCCGTGCAGATATGTGCGTGATTTTTACGCGTTGGTCCGTTGCGAAAAAGTCACATGTCCGTTGTTTGTGCGTATTTCACTCATCACGCACCCATTGAAGTCAATGGGTGCGTGAAAACCACGCATGCCACACGGAAGCACTTCCGTGGGACTAGCGTGATTTGCGAAACAGCTGTGAAAAGGATGAATGAAAACAGAAAAGCACCACGTGCTTTTCTGTTTACAAACATCCAAATGGAGTGTCATAATGATGGCGGCTGCGCGAAAATCACGCAGCCGCGTATCATACGGGGCTGTCACACGGAGCGGTCAAGTGCCCTATGCGCTCGCAAAACGCCACGTTTTTGCACGTGCAAAACGCACACGCTCGTGTGAATTCGGCCTATGTCTTTCACTTATGCTTTGCCTTCCTTTTGGATCCACTGTTGGCTTTAGCTAGTAATAGAGGTGAATATACACCTTCTCCATCATTAAGGAGCCAGGGGTTCAAGCAGCATTTTTACTATTTCCTAGCACATATTACATCACTTCCACCCTGCCTCCACCCTGTTGTACACTGGTTCCCTTCTATAGACACATCTAGCATGGAGAAGTAAAAACAAAAAAAGAGTTAATTATCCCAGCTCTTTCTAGCGAAATGCTGACCACAGACATTGCTTTGAGTCTGAATAAACCTTGCGTGCAGCCAGGGGGGGCCTCCTCATTAAATTGCCTGACATTTTATTGCTTCTGTTTAGCAACATTTTCTCTTTCTGCGGCGTGATGAAAATCTCTGCAGGTTTAAAACTTTTCTTTGGATTGGTTTATCCCCTGATAATTAGAACTGGTTTTGGAGTTTAGACATCAATTATTTTTCCCTTGTATCCAACGACTGGCTTTAATTTACATTTTACGGGGTCAAACCTAGAACAGCGAAGTACAAAAAGTACAGCAAATACCAATGTAAGATCCTAATTTTATCCCATCCAATACTTAGACTGAGACATAGGCACAAGAGAAATGTGTCTCTGGTTCATCTATTTATTTAAAATCTTTATTATTGAAAAAACATTAACAAAAATACATACACAGCCAGGCAAAAGCTAAAAAATACATAGCTATATGTAATATACAATAATACAACGCAAGCCATATGATAGAGTCATAAAATCTTTCCAGCGTGCAACATGTGAAGCCAATATCACATTAGAAACATGTAACATGAAAAATAAAAATAAAAAAAATATAGAAAAAGGTACTCGCTACTTGCAGCTAGAGACCCTTCTAAAGCTATGATCAAGGTGGAAAAAACGCTGACGGAGTTAGAGAAGTCAAAAAATGTACAACACAATAGAAAGGGAAAGCACTAGATCACGTTAGATGAGTCCACGCCCAAGTGCACCACGGGGCCCATAACATCAGAAATTGGTCATGTGTTCTAGCTTCCCAACTGGACAATTCCTCCAACCGTATATATTTGCCTGACTCTTTTGAGCTAAATTGAGACATCATGAGGTACCTTATCCAACCATTTGATCGGAATGAGGAGCTTAGCTGCCATGGTAAGGAGTGAAGACAAGTCAAATCTAGTGAGGCTACAGTCTGATGAAGGTAGATTAACCAATATTACAGTAGGAGTAAGTGTAATGGTCTTATTACAAATAGTACTAACCGTCGACTCAATAGATGACCAATACGGTTTAATTATAGGCCACTCCCACCATGTATGAATTAAAGTACCTGGGGAACGCCCACACCTCCAACACACATAGGATGAAGATCATACATGGGACCTATACCACCTCGTAAGCAACTTATATGCATTCTCCTGAGTTCTAACACATCTAGACAGACCATGAGATCTTTTAAGTATAGCGGAATTGTCTCGGGGGGAGAACACCACTTTCAAGTCCCGTTCCCAATGACAAAGAAAGAGAGGCTTTTCTTGCACATCAAAGGTAAGTATTTTGTTATAGAGGATAGAAATCAGTTTTTTGGGAAAGGGTGTAGAACAAATCAGAGCCTCGAACCAAGAAAGTGATCTAGTATCCCAAACTAGTAGCGTTGAAATGGTCGTACTGCGCTTTGGACCAATTTTGTCCTATTCCTAATTCATGAACAGCATCAAGAGTGGGTACCGTACCCCCTTTCTACAAGTCCCCTAATGGGATATATTTCAATGAGCTCTACAAATTCAAGGGGTCGTCAAAATGCAGGTTAAGAGCGAAGGGAATCAGTGTCGTCGGAATCAAAGGTGAAGGAAACGGAATACTGGACATATGGGTAGAACTAAATTTATGTAAGAACAGGCCCTTTATCAAAGTACTCTCACTATCAACCCTCCCCATCCCACCCACCCACCCCACCAAGTAATCAGGACCTGAGTCTTGAAACTCCCCAAAGCAATTTGTTTAGTCAAAGTCGAATGTGAACCAGACAATAATTCAAGACGTGACCGAAGTTGTATAACTTGATAATAGAGTAGTATGTCCGGTAGACCAAAGCCGCCTTTTGCCTTGGTGAGAGTCAATAGTCTATATGAGATTCTAGGTCGAGATCGGTTCCATAAAAATCTAGAAAACAATCTCCGTTTCCGTGAAAAAGGAAGCGGGGATGAAAACCGGGGCAACCTGCATGAGATATAGAAGCTTAGGTACTATAAAGGATTTTAGTAAATTCTTCCTCCCCATCCACGAGATCATCGGAACCCTTAGACCACGTAGCTGAGCAGAGATAGACTTCAACAAGGGGGGAAAATTAAGGCCGTAGATGTCATGTAAATTACTAGATATTTAACCCCCAGATAAGTGATGAACACTGATGCCAACCTAAATGGGAAGTCTCTCGAGAGACTACAGGCGGAGACAGAGTAACATTTAGCGCCTCACATTTGGAGTGATTGATTTTAAAATTGGGTAAAGCCCCAAACTCCTCTAATAATTTCAGTAAAGCAGGAAACGCGGACTTAGGATTGGAAACAAACAATAACATGTCATCTGCGAAAGCCACTACCTTATGCTCTCTGTGCTCCACCTGCTCTCTGGTTCATCTAGACGGTAAGAGGGCACGAGTCCAACACAGATTTTGTATTTATTTTTTACTTCAGAGAACAGGTGCTTAAGTTCAAGAAGTATTCTTTTGTAATAAGGGAGGGGAAACAAAGCAGCCAGTGGCAAGCAAGATTAAGTAAGAATGCAATCATGATAGTAAAAGGGTCGGTGTCATGACAATTCTAAATTTTCATGAATAGGATAATACATGAAATAAAAGGTGGATTAGCTGTCACTACAGAGATATAAATTATACAATCAGATAAGGAAGTGCATATTAACATATTAATGGCAGGTGTGTGTGTGTGTGTGTGTGTGTATATATGTATATATATATATATATGCACATACACACACGTCAACTTTTGCACAGCATATTCGCAACATTCAATTGTTTTATATGACTTCACAGAGCAGGGAACAGAGGACATTACAGAGCAGTATATGAGATCACAGAGCAGGTAGTGGACATTACAGAGCAGTATATGAGATCACAGAGCAGGTAGTGGACATTACAGAGCAGTATATGAGATCACAGAGCAGGTAGTGGACATTACAGAGCAGTATATGAGATCACAGAGCAGGTAGTGGACATTACAGAGAAGTATATGATGTCACAAAGCAGGGAACAGAGGACATTACAGAGCAGTATATGACATCACAGAGCAGGTAGTGGACATTACAGAGCAGTATATGATGTCACAAAGCAGGTAATAGTGACAAAGGACATTACGGAGTAGTATATAATAAAGCAGGTAACAGTGACAGGGGACACTACAGAGAAGTATGATGTCACAGAGCAGGTAATAGTGACAGAAGACACTACAGAGAAGTATGATGTCACAGAGCAGGTAATAGTGACAGAAGACACTACAGAGAAGTATGATGTCACAGAGCAGGTAATAGTGACAGAAGACACTACAGAGAAGTATGATGTCACAGAGCAGGTAATAGTGACAGAAGACACTACAGAGTATGTCACAAAGCAGATAATGAGAGGCCATCGCAGAGCTGTGTATGACGTTACAGAGAAGTTGGTGGCTGTCAGGCTTCTTAGGTGTATGGAATATTAACATAGAAGTTTTAAGAAATATTTGTTTTTTGTGAATATATCTTGCAGAGTCGCTGTACGAAATAAATACATATAATTAAGGAGAATCTGTCATCTCTTCTGCTGTGATGCTTTAGTTAAGGACTCAGATGAAAAGACTGGGATACATTTGTAGCAATTTGCAGCAGGTATTTTAATGGCATTAAAAATAATACTTCCAGGATCGCTAGAGCTGAGCGGTGTATACGGTTTCAGATGACTTTAATGGTCACCCCCTGCAACATCATCTTTTTTTTTATCATGGAGTGTTGTTTAGTTTTTTTGTAGAGGAATTGAACACATTGTGTGTAACTATATTGGATACATTTTACAGGAGAAAGTGTTTGGTTATATAATTGGTTACAAAATGTAAAATATCTGCATAAAACAAAGCGTGGAAATGGAAAATGTATGTGCTGAGGGTTACAGGAGAACACAGTGCAAGATAAAATCATTTAAAGGGGACGTCTGAGATTAGAAAAAAAGGGTCTGCTTTGTTTTTAGAAACGGCACCACTCAAATCTATGGGCTGTGCCAGGTATTGCAGTATTCAATTGAATGGGGCTCAGGTACAATACCAGACACATTCTTGGTGCTATTTCTCGGGGGGAAAAGTAAACCCTTTTTTAAATGCCAGAAAACCCTTTTTTTTACAATTTAGAAGCTAAAATACCCCTTTAATTTTGCGGCTTTGTATATTCAGGAAGATGGCAGATGTATTGACTTCTCCATTCCTTATGAATATCTTTATATGTTTTGTTTTCTTATAAAAAGATGTGCCACCCTGATACTCAAGCCTTGCTGACTAATCACATACAGGAGTTCCTGAAGCCTAGGCAAGACAGTTTGGTGATAAGGATGTCACGATATCAGAATTTGGACTTCGATACCGATCTTTGTGTAGTATTGCGATTCCGATACCAAAACGATACTTTGCCAATAGTAATAAAAAAAATAAAAAAAAGTTCTTCCATTTTCTGATGTGAGGCGCGAGGTGTGATGGATTTTGAATGTGCCTCACATTAATAGTAATTAACCCCATGATGGGGTTAATTACTATTAATATGAGGCACATGGAGGTTAAATTCATCACACCTCGTGCCTCACATTAATAAGTGAAAGAAATCAGTTATTATTTTTACAGCGTACACATCATAAATGGCGCAAAAAAAATTGTTGTGCAGGTTATTACGGCCGCGCCAATGCTGAATGTGTGTAGATTTTATGTATTGAGACTTATTTTAATGTTAATTGTAAAAAAGGTGTATGTGTATTTTTTTAAATTTAATATTACTTTAAGTTTTTACTTTATTTTTAAACTTTAATGTACTGGCATATATCTATATACTGATAGTAATGTACTGGTATATATCTATATACTGATAGTAATGTACTGGTATATATCTATATACTGATAGTAATGTACTGGTATATATCTATATACTGATAGTAATGTACTGGTATATATCTATATACTGATAGTAATGTACTGGTATATATCTATATACTGATAGTAATGTACTGGTATATATCTATATACTGATAGTAATGTACTGGTATATATCTATATACTGATAGTAATGTACTGGTATATATCTATATGCCAGTACATTAGCCTGTTTACCGATAGTACACAGGCAGTTGTTAGGGCAGACCCAAGTATGCCCTAACAGGAAATATGGTAAGACAGCCCTGGGGTCCGTCAATGGACGCTGGGTTGTCTGCCCATATATGGTATGGCTCTTGATCGTGTCACAGGAATTCCCTGTGACGCGATCCAAAGGGGCATCCCCCCCTCTCATTTTCCCCTGAATGCTGCAGTCAGCTTGATCGCAGCATTTAGGGGAATAGTGGCGGATATGAGAGGTTTCTCTGATCTTCACCGTTATAGAGCGGGGTTGCGGCTGTGTAATACAGTCATTGCCCCGCTCCTGACATAAGTGCGTGGGGTCAGCATGAGGTGATGCGGCCGGCGCTGCACTAATGAGCGCAGGCACTGAAGACAGAACATGGGGGAGTTTTGCAGTACGCCCGCCATGTTCAGTCTTCAGTGCCGCCGCTCATTACTGCAGCGCCAGCCGCATCACATCATCCTTCTCAGGACTCCGGAGCGGGGCAATGGCTGTATTACACATCCGCAGCCCCACTCTCATACATTCAGCTAAGTATCGAAATTCATGAACTAACAGTATCGAACCGTTTGGGGATGCGCAGTATCGAAGTTTCGATGCGTCGTGCATCCCTTGTTGGTGAGATGCAAGAGTTCATGCCAGCTGGGCAGCCTTGGCACTGTCAACCTAAGCTAGAGGTGATATGCAGTGTCATTTCATACTGGCTCATTTTATTGGCTAGGCAATACAAAAAAGGAAAGCCGCTGACCCGATGCTTCATGGCTCGGAAATGGTCATGGTTGCTTTATTTGAGGCTATTACCTGCTAATTGCTTTATGAGACATGAGTGAGACCTTCACAGAATGGGACTGTGCCCCGGACCAAGCTAATTTGATGGATCACAGAGCAACAATAGCTAAACGGCGCGCTGGCAAGAGTAAGTGAATAGCCCCGGGCTGACTAGTGCTGTCCAAGAGGACATTGAGCATCCTCAAGGGCAAGCGTAGGGCATAGAGTAGCTCACTTGTATGAATAGTCACGGATATGAATATTGTTCACACACGCCTGTCTCTAGGAATTTCAGGAGTTTAGCGGATTGAAGGACAGACGGGTTGAAGCTGGCAGTGAAGGAGAATTACATAACTATTCCTGCTCTCTCAAATTAACCAGGTCCAGGTCAAATATCTTTATGAATCTATGTAGAATAACATATCCTGATTATTATTTCTTGCCAGCAGAGGAGGCATTCCAATCCTGCATTTAGTCAGGGGAAACCTAAATCCAATCATTAGGCATCTTAGAAGAAGCAATCGTGTCCTCCCAGCCTATTTCAATAATCCTTTCCTGCAAAATTAAATTTTCCATTTCAACACTAAAACTAAAATGCTCTCGTCTACCTAATCCAATTGTCAGGGAACACCAAAGCTACTAACCTCAAACGCAGCACAAGCTGCACGTGTTTGCAAGAGTTACCTTACCGATATGCAAATCTGGATCCATCTAGTATAAAAGGGTAAATGTGTGCAAAATTGGGTACATGCCCTCGTAGCATGATGGATATATACAGCACAGATCTGCACAGTCCGAAACATTAATCAGCCAGGCACATTTCCGAGGAAATTGCTTATCTGATAGATTTATTACATGGTGCTAATATGTTTAACCATCCTAACACAGATGATTCCAACAATTGTTGTCTGAAGTGCCCACCCTTGAAAATGCCAATGAAATCTATTTCAGGAAAAGTTGAAGCCATGGTATAGAGCCATGGCGCTTAGTTCTCACTTCCAAAGGACTATACAAAAATTTGTACGATTACCCCTCCGTCTAAGGCCTCGTGCACACGACCGTAGCCATGTGCACGGCCGTGATTTTCGTGTCGTAATAAGATATGTCCGTTCTTTCTGCGGTCCAGGCACCTGGGCCATGCATGGACCGTGGAAACCAGGGAGATGTGCTGCCGACATAACGTATGGGTACGAGCGATCGGAGTAACAACTGCTCGTCCCTATACATAGCTCCATGTGACAGGTGCAAACGAGAGCCGACCAACAATGTCTCATTGATCGGCGCTCGCTGCACCGGCCGATTATCGGCCGGTGTTAAATGTCCTCTACACTATACACACAGACAAGGTTCGGTAAGCAGCTCTTTGCCACTTCCTGGTCTCTGGGTGAGAAATCTATACTCCACCACTTCCTAGAGATTATTAGATTATGGACACGTTTCTGTGCATTAACTTCCATTCATTGCAGCTGCCATAAAGCGTGCACACACACCCTACTGCACTATCTATACCATCAATTATGTTTGTGCCTTCAATATGTCCACACTCAGGAAAGTATTAAAAAAAAAAAACATTCTATAGACTTAAAATACATGAAACATTATTCCCTTTAACCCATAGATATAATAGAAGTCATTTGCCCCCCGAGCCCATCCCTAAGTACTCTGCTTCCCAATATGCATTAAAGTCCCCCCTCCCCCTATCCCGCCTCTTCGATTATCCAGAAATGTGGATGTGAAAACAAAATAAGCAGCGTCTCGGGGGTTTCATTCTCTCCATGAAATCCTTCATTTATCTCTTTTGTGTCTGTAGCTGTAGAATTTCCCGTGCCCAGAGAGCAGCGACGTCCCAGAGAGGGGATTGTGTGATTCACTGACGTGCATTGTGAATGATCATCAAACCTTCCGTGTATAAGCAGTGACCTTGCGGAGAGTCCATTAAACAATAATTACTGATTTGCAGATCATTAGCACTACGTGAGTGACCCGATAAACAGTTATTTTAAAAGGAGCTTTTGTAACGGCTGGCGCCCGACCAGCTACTTTACCTGGCTAGTAAACTTCCACAAACAGATCATTAACACAGTTTCAAACCTGTTAATTATGGAAGGAAAAAAACGGATTTGCAGTTAATCGTTATTGCGCAGGTTAGTACGCGTGTAACAAATGGTGCCGTCGCTGTCACAGCCATTATCTCTGTATTAATGTGTGTGACAACTCGTCTGGTGTGCAGGGATATTACACGCGTGAGAACGGCTTGTAGCTGAAAAATGTGTGCGCTGACATTAGGTACACACGTAAAGAGCAAATCCAGTCCCAATTGATATGCCTGTCATTGCTATAGTAAGCATTTTCTCCCATCATGCCTCAGAAGCAAAGATTAATATTTCTGGGAAGGGCTTTCTTGTTCTCATTGTCGCCCCTTGCTGACTAATATGCTTTGTATAGACTGCCAAGAGGAGTGGGGGAAGGGAAGTGACAACTACTCCGAGAATATTTCTGGATGAAGTCCATTCATTCATTGGCTTGACAAACTACGATAAATAAATATACTCTACTGCCCCCAGACGACAATAATATGCATGTGAGCTTGTGAATTGGAAATATAACCAGAGATCTAGGTATTTGGTGGTCTTGACAAAAATCAAATCAGATATCAGGTGCCCTATGGTGGTATATGAGGGGTTTGTGATCAGTATGGCATGTTAAAGGGTCATTTTTGGAGGCCTTCCCCTTTCAATATAAAACCTATTGAGCCCAAGCCCAGATGGGTTGTCCGTTTACTTCCCCCACACAGACCTGAAGGAGAAAAGAGCCTCTTATGTCTTTTTAGGATTGGTATCCCGCAAATGCATGTCAATGGGGTCATGAACGTCACTGTATGAAACTTTGGAACGTTAGGGTATGTGCACACACACTAATTACGTCCGTAATTGACGGACGTATTTCGGCCGCAAGTCCCGGACCGAACACAGTGCAAGGAGCCGGGCTCCTAGCATCATACTTATGTACGATGCTAGAAGTCCCTGCCTCGCTGCAGGACAACTGTCCCGTACTGTAAACATGATTATACTACAGGACAGTTGTCCTGCAGCAAGGCAGGGACTCCTAGCGTCGTACATAAGTATGATGCTAGGAGCCCGGCTCCCTGCACTGTGTTCGGTCCGGGACTTGCGGCCGAAATACGTCCGTCAATTACGGACGTAATTAGTGTGTGTGCACATACCCTTAGAAATTTTTTTTATGCAGAGTCCACATAAAAATATCTTAGGAAGTTCAGATGCTGCATATCAGACAAGGTTTTGTTCTTTTCCCCTAGAAGCATTGTACATGGAACTATGCAAGATAAAACAGTCATGTGCATGAGGTCTTATTTGGAGCGGTTAGGCGGATTTTTTTATTTTTTTTTGAATATTTTTTTTTTTTTTTTAGCATTATTTTGTATTCACCCCTTAATGCTGCATTTAGTGACCAATTTTAGATATGAGCTGAACATCACTGATAATCTGTGTTTACATGCGGAGGAGAGCCTCTAGCATATCTCTGTCCTGGGCACCATAACATCTTGTACCACCGTCACTGACTATAAAGGCCCTATTACACCAGGAAATTTTGGCCGGTGCAATGAGCGCCAATCAATGAGACAGCTCATTGATCGGCGCTGGTTTTCTATGGTCACAAGGGGCTAGTATGGGGATGAGTGGTCGTTACTCCAATCGCTCGTCCCCATACATCATCATCATCATGTCGGCAGCGTGTCTCGGTGTTTACACAGGGAGATGTGCTGCCGACAACTATATTTCAGTTTTTTAAAGCTATACGAACAGCAGATGAATGAGCGTTTGCACGTTTATCCGCTGATCGCTGCGCTCTTTACACTGGGCAATTATCGTCAATTAGCGTTCTATGAAAGCTTCTCTGCCCGATAATTGCCCAGTGTAAAGTGCCTTAAGACTCTGGGAAGTTTTGGATAGAGTTTGCAATTAGCACTTAACTCTGTACCACTAATGTGCAAGTCCTAAAATAAGACATGTAAAAGAATGAGGGAATAGAAATTCTCCCACCTCTCTCAGCTCATAAAGTACAAATGTTTTCCAATGCAGAGTTAAGCCAGAGCCCCTCCAGTATGTGGCACAGCGCAGAACTGTCATGCTTAATATCACAGTGTGACTTGGAAGCAGAGGAACCCGTCTCATCACCAGTGACAAGTGAGCAGGACGAGATCCAGCCACCTGCCAGCCGCTATTTCTCAGACGCTGAGAGCAAGATCTGCCTGTTCCGAGCCGACATTAATTATGCCTGTGTGCAGAAAGCTGGGGGCCACAATCTTTCTTTCCTGCCGCAAGTCACACACACTGCGCTCTGTGCACTCCATTGGAATGGAAGGCTCTGACCACTATAAACTATTGCCCCATCTTCTCATTTCTTGACCTAAATAAGAAACCACTGACAACTCTTCCTGTCCCCCGAGAATCAGTCCACACATCAGATTACCATAATTAAGTTGACGTCTTCCTAACTACATGTACCTGCAGCACAGTGTCCACATAGGATTAGACCTCCAATTACTCATGGGGAGGGGTCTGAGTCTTGGTGTCGTCTGAAATCTCATCTCTCAGAGATCTCCCATTATTTTATTAATTACCTTTTAAATGGGATTAAGGGCGTTCACATTACGTTATTAGTGCATTGATACAATAGTGTCCACAAGAGTCCAAAATATTCCTTGTTCTTAAGTTTGAGGGTGTCAGTATGCAGATGTAGCAGACCTCTGTGCACCTCCTATTATGACCATATGCAGAAATGAAATGATAAAATGAGTGAGATTCTTTGTCTGGAGCCAAAGATGTAAAGTGTCACACTCCTGTGTTGGGAAGGTGAAAATACAACTTTACTAATTCATAAAGTGCAGTATTCAGATGACAGAGCATTCTCTGCACTCAGCGCTGATAGCAGCAGGAGGAAGCTATAAGCCTCTCATCTGTTTTAAGCTCATTGCGTGCAGCCTCCTGTCAATGGGGCAGACCTGCTATAACATGGGGAACATAGATGTGACAGTCAGGACCCACTATGCTTGCTGTCAACGAGTAGCTGACAACTCTAATGTGCTGCACTACACATGTAGTGCCGTGTATTAGAATAGAATTCAGGGCCTCCTGCCCTAAAGTCCCCTAGTGGGAAAAAGTACAAAAAAAAATAAGTTAAAAATGTTGTGTAAAAATAAAAAGTTTTAAAAGTAATAAAAAGTAAAAATGCCCCTTTTTCCATTATCAGTCCTTTATTATTAATAACAATAAACAAATAAACTATACATAATTGGTATCGCCGCGTTCGTAACGGCCTGAACTACAGAAGTATTTCGTTATTTATCCCGCACGGTTAACGCCCTAAAAGAAAATAATAAAACTATACCAGAATCACAATTTTTTGGTCAATTCACCTCCCAAAAAATAGAATAAAAAGAGATCAAAAAGTCGCATGTACCTAAAAACTACAGTTCGTTACGCAAAAAAACAAGTCCTCACACGGCTTTCCTGATGGAAAAATAAAAAAAAGTTCTGGCTCTTAGAATCAGGCAACACAAAACGTAAATGATTTTTTATAAACAGTATTTTATTGTGCAAACACCATAAGACAAAAAAAACTATAAACATATGGTATCGCCGTAATATCGTATCGACTCGCAGAATGAAGTGAATGTCAATTACAGCGTGTGGTGAACGCTGTAAAAAAAAAAAAAGGTATAAAAAAAACAATAGTAGAATTGCTGTTTTAGTCACCACGCCTCTTAAAAATAGAATAAAAACTGATCAAAACGTCACATGCATCCCATGAAAACTACAGTGAGTTCCTCAAGGAGTCATTTCCAAAATGGGGGTCACTTTTAAGGTGTTTCCCCTGTACTGGTACCTCAGAAGCTCTGCAAATGAGACATGCCACCCAGAAACCAATCCAGCAAAATCTACATGGAGCCCTGCCACTTGTCCAACCAGCCGTTTATGACCACATATGAGGAATTGCCGTAAATCGGGAGAAATTGCTTTACAAATGTTGGGGTGCTTTTTCTCCTTTATTCCTTGTCAAAATTAAAAATTCGGACCTTTTATCGGAAAAATTTGATTTTCAATTGCACAGCCTAATTCCACAAATTCCAGCAAAAAAAAACCTGTGGGATCTAAATGCCCACTATACCCCTTAATAAGTTCCTTGAGGGGTATAATTTGCCAAATAGGGTCACTTTTTGGGGTTTTCCACTGTTTTGGCACCACAAGAGCTCTTCAAATCGGACATGGTGCGTAATAAAAAGGAGGCCTCAAAATCCAATCGGTGCTCCTTTGCTTCGGAGATCGGTGCTTCAGTCCTTTACCACGGTAGGGCCATATGTGGGAGATTTCTAAAAACTGCAGAATCTGGGCAATAAGTATTGAGTTGCGTCTCTCTGGTAAAACCTTCTGTTTTACAAAAAAAAAATGGAATAAAAAGGATTCCCCTCTACTTTGCTTTAAATTCCTGTGAAACACCTAAAGGCTTAATCAACTTTCTAAATGCTGTTTTGAATACTTTGAAGGGTCTAGTTTCTAAATTGGGGTGTTTTATGGGGGTTTCCAATATATAAGCCTCTCAAAGCAACTTCAGAACTGAACTGGTACCTAAAAACAAAAAGGCTTTTGAAATTTTATTCAAATAATGAGAAATTGCTGCTCATGTTCTAAGCCGTGTAACGTCCTAGAAAAAAAAATAAAGAATGTTCAAAAAATGATGCCAACATAAAGTAGGACATATGTGAACTAGTAACTATTTTGGGTGGTATAACCCTGTCTTACAAGCAGATGCATTTAAATTCAGAAAAATTCTATTTTTTTTCAAATTTTCTCTACATTTTGCTATTTTTCACAAATAAACACTGAATATATCAACCAAATTTTACCACTAACATAAAGCCCAATGTGTCACGAGAAAATCTCTGAATCGCTTGGAAAGGTTTAAACATTCTGAAGTTATTACCACATAAAGACATATATGTTAGATTTGAAAAATTGCCTCTGAGCCTTAAGGCCAAAACAGGGCTGCGTCCTTAAGGGGTTAAAATAAAGAGGTTTTCCTATGTTGTATGTGGGGCTGAGTTGCGCACTGGCACATGGCCTGGATTGTAGGTGTGTTGTGCAGGGAGAAGTTTAGAAGGGGCCGCTTCATTCTAGCAATCAATTTGGGTCTCAGGTGTCAGACCTCCATCTATTAGCGAGTGTCGTCATATCCTAGCAATATGTCACTTGCTTTAGTGGTAAAACCCTTTTAAATAGTCAGGGACTTGACACTACACGCTTGCTGCCAGGACAGGATGGTTGCCAACTAGTCCACTAGGGAGTGGATGCTATCCTACTAGGTCCCTAGAAAATGAAAGCCATAGGGGGAGAGTTCAGAGCAAGTTTTGCTATTGGGCATCCTTCTTTGGTTGGTTTGTACCTTCTTTTACTTTCAAGATATTGGAGGGCATATTGCAAAGAAATTCCTTTAATTCAGTGTCCGATAATTGGGCACTACAAATATTGAGGAGTTTTACAGGGTGAAAAGCACAAGACTGATCAAGGAACCGAAAATTTTTACAGATGGGTGTACGTTCTGTAGAAATAATCCGTAAATTATAGAACATGTCCTTTACTTGTCCGTAATTACGGCACGGACTCCCCATAGAAACATATGGGTGTTTACGTAATTTCGGATGTGCACCAGGTTTGCAGATGTTTCTCATCATTTGTGGCTTTCTTTTTGCGGATCCGTATATACGGATGCATTACGGACCATATTTGAGCATACCTTTCCGTATATGCGGGTAAGTTGCCAAGTGAGAACGGATCCGTATTTACGGATGGATGAAAATACTGTCTTGTGCATGGGGCCTTAGGTAGTGGTGGTATCAGATTTTATTTTGGCCGGTCTTCCCGATTCTCTACCCTTACAAATGTTTTAGATATTTCTATGACCATCCAATAATCCACAAAATCTAGTAGTCCAGCCCCATTGGACTTTATATTGTAATTACATTGTGCATTTATAAAGCTTTGTTCACATCTGCGTTGGGGTCCCGTTCTGACATTCTGTCTGAGCTTTCCGTCGGAATGGGACCCTGACTACGCTATTGATTGTCAAAACGACGGAACCCTTGCACAACTGAGACAAACGGAAACCATTGGGACCGGATCAGTCAACAATGAAATCAATAGTGATGGAAACTGAAAACTTTGGATTCGGTTTGTGTCAGTCAGGGTCCCGTTCTGACGGAACGTCTGAACAGGACCATGGCACAGATGTGAACGAAGCCTAACAAATGTAAATAGAAACTTCTCGCTAAAAGAAATCTAGTATGCAGGTGGTGTACACGGTCTGCAATCTCTATAGCATTTGCAGATTGGTCATCATCCCGCCAGATTTTTTTTAGTATGGGATCTATTTTTTGTAGCGTTAGAGTGATTAGTCAATTCAGTGCCGACTCCAGCAGGAAAGCAGCCTCCAGTGGTGGCCTAACGTCGCAATCTACTGGTCCCCACTTAGTGGTATACTGCGAGCTTTTATGGGGGCTGTCACTGCTTTAGTTACTGCTGATCACTCCCTTTTCCTTTTCTGCATAAGCCCAAAATACCGCAAGAGCCAGTGCCAGACTGGGGTTCCTTGTGATTCTGAGGGTCCTTCCATCTATACCTGCTTTTAATGACTTCGTCATTTTGATGTTTATCATTGCACACAGCGTATACATCAATTAAGGGGGGAGTTACACGAGCGTGTGCGTTTTTGCGCACGCAAAAAACGCGGTGTTTTGCGTGCGCAAAAGGCACTTAACAGCTCCGTGTGTCATCACATATGATGCGTGGCTGCGTGATTTTCGAGCAGCCGCCATCATTATTACACTCTGTTTGGATGTTTGTAAACAGAAAAGCACGTGGTGCTTTTCTGTTAGCAAACATACTTTTTACTGCTGTTGCGCGAAACACGCGCATCCCACGGACGTGCTTCCGTGTGGCGCGCGTGATTTTCACGCACCCATTGACTTCAATGGGTGCGTGATGTGCGAGCAACGCACAAATATAGGACATGTCGTGCGTTTCACGCAGCAGACTCACCCTGCATGAAAATCACAGACTGTCTGCACGGCCCCATAGACTAACATAGGTCCGTGCGAGGCGCACGAAAATCACGCGCGTTGTACGGACGTATTACACGTTCGTGTAAATAAGCCCTAAGTCTAATATGGTATTTGTGGTATTTGGTATAGGAAATAGACCCTTGTGGCAAGTGATTGGGGGTTGTCTTCTGCTGGACCCATGCGGCCCAATATTGTGTCAGGGCCTGGGCCTACAGAGGATCCTCTGGTTGGCCAGTCAAACCCTACATGGGGCATAGCTGACACGAGCGGAGTACGATATAATCACAAAGAATTACTGGAATTAATTCATTAAGAATAGTATTACATCCCTAACATCAACCCGGACTGTGAATGATGGTTGTGTATACTATATAGATCTTCTCTGGAGACTCCAAATTAAAGATTCAATTAGAGAGTCGCCAAATAAGATTATTTTTGTTTTTAAGATGAAAAGGACCAGACAATCTACAAGAATTATTCAGAACACAATATTTATTTAGGTAGGGTCTCTGTTATGGAGCAATGTCCTCTAGTTCATTCCCGAGTTCTGTAAATGGCGTAAACAACAATGTCCGCTCACATAAAATGATGCCTGTGTCATGGTCTTGCTCGAAAAAAAAAAAATCAATGAAGAAATAAAACAAGTCACCGGGGCTGAAGCCGGGAGAGGTTGTTCCAGGATTGATTGCCATCTGCAGAAAACAGATTGTGTAACTTTTTAGGTCCTTTATGCTCCCATCTAAAGCATCGCGCCCGGCTGCGAGACAGTAACGGTTTATTCCATCTCTATCTATAGACAAGCAAAAAATTCTGCTCTACCTTGAATTACTTTTTTTAAAAATCTTTTTATAAATAAAAGCCAAATGATATGCTAGGAACAATGGCAGACACAATTGTGCATCAGCTTTTTGTTTGTTATCGACAAGTCGAAATCTTCAAAGGACGACGTGCTCATTCTCTGCGTCTGTGTGCTTAACCCTTTATACCACCAAGAAAAGGAGGTTTACCTAAAAGAATTTTAGATTTGATACAGATGTTAAGCTGTAGGCTGACTTCATACCTGGGATATCGTGGTCTGCAACCTGTGGCTCTCCAGCTAAGGTGAAATCCCCATCATGCCCTGAAATTATGGATATTCAAATAGGCCAGAACTCAAATTTTTCATAAAATTAGCATTTACCTACATTCAATCAATAGTCCAGAAAACAGTCCCAAGAATTCCAGTTTTCTACAATCACGCTTGAGTTGTCTTTTTTTGGCAATCTTTTTGTTGGACTGTTTCCCTAAATTTTAACTGATTATAGGGTGGCGTGCTCTTGATCAGCTGTAAACTGTGGGGGAATCTGGCATAATGTGTTCAATTCCCTTGCAGCGCCACCACAGGAGAAATTAGGGATTACATGGACATCAATGAGCTGTTCATGTAATCCACGGACATGCTGGGTCCTCCAGTGACAGACATTCCCTGATGAAGGTCCCAAATGAGGGACTGCCCTCTATTAACTCAGAATGCACTAAAAGAGTATTTAAAAATTGGTTTTCTAAACCAGACGACACCCTTTAAGTCTGAGCTGCCTCTTCTGTTAAAATAATAATACATTTCTTCTACAGTGTCTTCTTAGTTGGATTGTTTTCTAAAAAAAGGTGGGTGACCAATAATATAGCGGTCATTGCATCTCAAACAAGGGTTGACATCCAGATTTCTTAGACCCCTGAAAGGTAAATTTAGCTCATTATGAAGGAATTGATGTGTTGGGGATGTATTGCAACTGCAGGGGCAATGCTACTCAATGAATATATATTTTAAGTATATTCATATTGTGTGCTATATTTGACAATCTCCCCATTGGCATCTTCCACTGTTAATGGCTGCCAGTTCTGCATGTGACCGAGGCAGTGGGGCACCCCGGGGTGTACTTGCCTTAGAGGGAGGTCCTACCACTGCTATGAGGCACAGAGCAGGAGATTCCCAATGCAAATTGAGAAATTAGCACCTGGAGAAACAGAATTTCCACGCTGTGCTGCCACTTTTGTCTTTGTTAGAACCAACAGAATTGCAGTCTGCAGCATTGCTGATCTGAGGACAGTATGGGCATACATGGAAGGAGGGGGGGTAGTATAGATGACATAAGAAGGATGTGCCTGTGGAATAGGTGGAGGCTGAGAGTTGTAGAAATGGCCTGCACTTAGAACAACTACATAGAGCATCTTACTCTCTCTCTGGAGGACCCGGCACATGTTCGTCAAATGGACGGCCCATTGAATTAAATGAGAACTGTGTAATATTTAATTTCCCCTGTGGGGGAGCTGAAGGGAAATTACATACTTTCTGCCAGGTTCCCCTGCAGAGGTCACCCTGAGTTCAGCTTATCGACCCAAAAAACTATTGTCTGAAGTGAACATGCCCTTTAAGATAGTTATTAATGCAAATAATTACAGAGCCCAAAAACAAAAGATTAACAACACAAAAAAAAATAACGCCACCTTGTTGACTGTTTCCCCATGCTATGTACAGTATACGGCATCTGGATTATATGGATATCTACAAAAAAGTCTTTATTTCTGCTGATTCCCAAAGCCCTAATTAATTTCTATCAATTAGATGAAACTGATACATTTATCTGCTGATATTTAGCACTAATTCTATATATTTTCTTTTCCCTTTTCTCTCTTCCAAAAACGACATGAAATCAACAGTCCCATCAGCATGAGCGAGGCAAACGGGACCGTCCAGCCGAGCATCCTCCGACCCAGAGTGGTACTCTGTTACCATGGAGACAACATCGTGATGCTAATGGTCTGAGAAGACAGAAGAGAGACTGGGTGATTCCTCCAGTCAATGTACCAGAGAATTCGAGGGGGCCGTTTCCTGAACAGCTGGTGCGAGTAAGTGTCACCAAATTCCCAGCAAATGCTGGACCATTACATATCTCAATGCAGCAGAACACAAGCCAGGAATAGACTCCTCCACATCCCCTGTAAAGGCCCATAATAACCAAATTAGCACTGAAGTCCCTAAACTAGAAGATGATAGATAGGTATGCCATATCTTGCTGAAGGGGATCAAGCCAACTTTATACAGGCTACAAGCAGTTCTGCATAGGATTTCCAAGCTTGTTCAGATTTGTCAAACTTTAAAACTTTACTTACGCCTTCAAAACTCTTTCTGACCTTGTCTGTGTCTACAAGGAAACCAATCCAAAGTGAGTGAAAACTTAGGTTCATCCAGACTTTTGCCCAATTGTAATAAGTGTATGATGAAAAGTTCTACAACGTTCTAATATAAGTTATGTTTCAATTCCTCATTATGTTAAAGCTCTTTGTTTGCTGTCAGTGAATAGGAACATTCATGATTATATTTAGAGGTTGAAACCTGCCATAGTGCTGCTGACAGCTGAGGTTTTCTGTCAATGTAGCAGTCTATGCAATCTAATATTAACTAAATACAGAAGCACAGATAGGTTTGGAGACTAGGCTCACATAATTATTAAAGTACTGTAGAGTAGTGATTTTTATACCTTTTCTTCATTAAATTAAGCAAAAATATACAAAAAGAATTCCTGGAAAACCTTGATAATACTCCCAGGAAGAACGTTCCTCCATTCTCTAGTATGTTTACGACTCCCCAAATGTCACTAGATACAGCTTCAGACTTACGGCGGTCCTGCTATGGTAAATTACTCACTGCTTTTCTGCACTCCTCCCAGCAATAGGATGCTGCTTGTATCTTAGTAAAGTGTAATGGTGCGCCCTCTAGTGGTAGTAAATAAATATAGCAACAGTTGGTGAAATCTATTTCTCCTTATAAAACCTAATCTATGTATGTTGTGGAATTGCTCCATGTTATCAGTCACTTCAGACAGGGAAGAGGCTGACTGTAATGTTTTGCAATAGGATGACTGACAGGAAGTGCAGAATAATCCCATGTGAGGCGTTCTAGTCACAGGTTAGAACTGTTACAGTATGTGCTATATGAATAGTGTAAATTAGGTTTACGAGCTGATAACGCATGCAGTATACCAGGGGGTACAATATAGCATGTCAGAAGAGTTTCCATTATCTTTTCCCCTACACCTTCCCCTTATACTCCCTATATTCCAAAGGGGGTTTGTGTGTGTGTGGGGGGGGGGGGGGGTCCTTACATATATAAAACCAATATACAGGGACTTTCAGCTGAAAACAATTATAGCTGTCATATAACGTGTTCTACTTCACAACGTTCCACGACTATTACATTATCACAAAATAGTTAAAACAAAAAGGGTGCTTTGTCACTTCAGCTGTCAGTTTTTTTAGGAGTACGCATTATATCGGATGGCCGACCATGCGGCATCCAAAAAAGTAGAGTGGAGCTGCGACTTCATTCTAGCGATCGGCGGGGGTCACAGCAGTCAGACCCAGTGATATGCCATCAATGTCGTCAGTATGAGGAGAAAACTAGAGCCCCTGGGGAACATGCAGAATACATACACATATAGACCTGATCACATTCAAACCCAAGACCCGAGAGCTGCAAGTCAATGGTGGTGTCTCCAACTAAAATGCATCATCATACTAGAGTGGAATTTATAATATAACGATCGTCACAGTTGCACCCTAAGGCTACATTGCACACGTTGAATATTTTGCTGGGGAAAATACGCTGCAAAACCGCAAGAAATTGGCAGAAAAACAAACACCTAAAGGTGCCGTTTTCACATTTTGCTGTGTAACTTGCGTCGTTTTCATACTGCGGGTTTTGCTGCATATTTCTGCAGAACTAGAGGTATAAAATTTGCATGCGGGATAAATTAACATGCTGCGGTTTCGAAAATACGCACAGCGGGTCAATTTTCGTCCAGAAAAATACTGCAGCGAGGATATGAGATTCCTTGGAATCTCATTGACTATGCTGGTCCTGTATTACGCTGCGGTTTTGCCACATGCAAAACCGCACGTAATACGCATCGTGTGCATTGAACCTAATAGTTGCGACAAATGACCTCGTATGAAGTTGAGACACATTGGCAGCACAAGTTTCCATCCATCTCCAGAAGTTCTGCCATACCTACCAGAACAACAACTCTCAGTATCAATTACAAAGCTCCCATAATGCCATCTATTCTATTGAATTATTATACACAGCAGCTTCATAATTGAAATTCAGCCTCAGGAACGTGCCCTTGTCTATGTTGATATCATCTATAGCAATAGGTCACTGTGTGTTGGGGTCCCCCATGTACAGGAAAAGAGCCGGACTCACTCCTCTAATGTAATATCCTTGACCCAGCTCACCAGTTTATACTTGTTCTGCAGTTTACTATGTATAATAAACAGGCAGATGTGCACAACACGTTAATGGAGGCAACACAAGGAAAGGGTTTGTGGCTTTCATGCTCGATCAGTGAAGGGATGATAAGTGGACACGATTTGACAGAATCACACCCTAGACATTGTGCAAGTGACACTGTTCATTACATGCAATGAGCACTTTAATAATCCAGAACAGACCGTGCTACAGGACTGATTTTCTGTCATTATCTACCCGCATTTCCTTGCATCAACAAGACCATGGCAAAGGCACAGGCGAGCGGCAGATCGCTCCACGTTACCCCCACCAGCACTGCCTACCTGTTAGTGTCTGGAGCCCCTACTGCTAAAGGAGCATATTAAGCGGCCAGCTATAGTAACCACCCGCAGGGTCTAAACTCTGATGTTTTCTTGGCCCTGGCTTATTTGTCACCAACCCAGTCAGGTCTTTGACCCACATGTGGCCTCCCGCGGCGAGGTCAGGAAGAGGAGCTCTGTGTGAGCCGAAATATAATCAGTTCACGGGCTGCTCTTAATGGTCTGGAAAGGGAAGCAAGACAAGAAAATATGTCTATTTCCCATCATCTGATCTTAAGCCTAGATTCCAGCAACTGACACCCGGAGGGAAGGAGGGAGGATCGGACATGGCCAGCGGCTGACAGCTGGGTGTTACATGGAAGTACAGCTAAAGTATCACATCTCAACTAAGGCAGAAGCAGCGTGAAAGACCCCAGTATAAAGGGGTTCACTGAATCACCACTAAAAGCTGTCACTTAATGCATTATAGAAAACAAGATATTGATAAACAAAAAACTCCTAGATTCAGGGAAGAAGCTGAATAGTTATATTTGTATTTCTTAAGTGGGCCTATGGTCGTGCAAATGCTCATTCATTGACTGATCTGATAGTTTATGCAGCCCCAAAAAATGGTGACTAGTCAGCAGCACATCTCTCTGTGGAATCCGGGAATGTGCTGCCAACATAATGGAAATGTATGGGGACGAACAATCGTAGTAAGGATCACTCCTCCCCATACATAACCAATTATTGCTTGTGAAAGGAGCAAACGAGCGCCGATCCCAGAGCTGTCTTGTTAATCGGTGCTCCTTTTTCACGGCCAATATTGGCCCATGTAAAAAAATATATATATATAGCGCCGATCGATCGTTTATCGGAGCCAGTTTGCTCCTTTCACAAGGAGATAGTATGGTACCGGCGCTCGTTACTCCGATCGCTCATCCCCATACAGTTCTATCATGTTGGGGCAGTTATTGGGAACGAGCGTTCTGTGAACGTTTTTTTTCCTGATAATTGACCAGTGTAAAAGACTGAAGTGATCAAATAATCTACTGATGCGGCAATGCCCAATTAGCGCTCCCAGCAAGAGGATATGACAGAAATGGAGCAGACAAAGCGTATCCCCCTACAGTGATGTCACTATTGTTATAAAACGGTGTCCATCAAGATATAGTATCAGAACAAAGAGAAGATCCCTAAACTAAAAGACCCTTTTACACGGAGCAATGATTCGGTGCCCAGGGCAAAGATCAGCCAATGAATTGTTCATCGGTTGATCGGAATCTTGTGTGGCTAAAAAAAATGATTGCTAGTCGGCAGCACACGTCACAGAGATGTGCGGCCGACATGGTGCAAATGAATGGGGTCGAGCAATAGTAGTAACGATAGTTCGACCCCATACTATAAGACCATCGCTCCATATAGCTGTATTGACGATTGGCGCTTACTTTAAAAGTGGTAAACACGGGCAATATTTCCAGGGCTGATGATCGGCACACGAGCGCCCATACAAACATTTGTCCTGATCATTGGCGTGAGTAGACTTGGCTGCAAACAGCCGGCAATACGCAAATGCTCATTTGTCGGCTGTTTGCATCTCTTATGCCGATATAAATATAGTAGTTTGCCGGCGGCACGTCTCCGTGTATAAACAGTCCTTTTAATGATCGTTCGTTGCTCCATGTAAATGGAGCAAACAAGCACCAATCGACATGCTGTTTTTGTTGATGGGCACTCGTTTCCACCAGTCTCTGTCATCCGCAAGTGTTGTAGTTGATTGCAAGCTACTGTTCCCTGTTATCAGCCATGTCAAGCGGGGGAGAGACTGACTGTAGCGTTCTTCAATGGACCAACTGACAGCAAGCCTAGAATTACCCCTGTCCCCATAATTACTAATTTATGTCACATATATATCCACTTTTGAGAACCTCGAGACATTTACATACACAGGTGTGAATTACATTAGCAGCTTGTCTTATAACGCTGCATGTTTATAAGCTGTCGACTTCAGGTTGGAATCACAGATACAAGAGTTAACCCCTCGTGGAGGGAGTTTCAGCCCCGTAGCCTCCTCTTTGCAGGCCTCTATCATCCTCTAGGTAATGATTCTTCCCCCACGCAATGTAATATCAGATTCCCTAGATTACAATTCCCCTCACTCGTTCCTTCCGCGAGCCCATGATTGACATTTCTAATCCCGGCTCTGCGGCACACAATGTAAATTGCAGTCCCAGCATAATTTCGGATTCCTTTCTACGCTGCAACGAGGCCTTCCTAGTAATTATACGTATTGTATTGATACCGAATCCTGCCCTGGGGGAATATATATACTGTCCTTGCCGGTGCCTGGAAGAAATCAGTCACTTAACGTCCCGGCTGTCTAATGCTATGCGATTACATCAGTCAGAGGAAATGTGGAAACTTTTATTGCTAAGATAGACTATTTCCTCTCCACTTCCCTCTCTTCATCTTGGTCATACTTATAGGGATTATTTTATGTCAGGGACAATTCCACGGCCATCTCTGCTGCAGCCGCAGATCCCCTCCCCCTCAACTCCTCATCTATGTATTAATGCAGCAGGGCAGATCTCAGAGACTCGCTGTAAAATGCCTAGATAATTTGCTGGAGAACATTTCAGTTAGAATATATTAATATTTTAGATTTCCCTCATTAATTTGATAACTGAAGATTTAATTTGGTGTCGGGGTGGTCAGCATCTTGTTTGATGTATCTGTCATTGACTCGTCAGTTGAATGGCAAATGTGGAAATGGCAGGATGAGGTCAACAACCTTTTCACCGCCATGCTGTGTCATTGAAGAGGTTCGCCTGTAGTTTCCTCACAGTCAGACAAGTTCACTCCAGGTGAATACAAGAAATATTATCTCTGTTTTTATGGTCTCCGAGTATTGGTATAAGATCTGAATTCTAGATTAGATCTGGGGTGCACAGCCATTTCGGCTCCAGGGGCCTCATTATCAAATAGTACCAATTCCAAGGACCCCCCAAAAAACTTGAAGGGGTATTCCCATCTCAGACTTCTATGTCATATCAACAGTTTGCCATAAATATCTTGATAGGTGGGGGTTCTACTTCTGGGACACCCCCCCCCCTATCAGGAGAAAGGGGGTTCTGTAATCCAGAGAAGAGCAGACGAGGTGGCCAAATATGTGGCAGCTATATGTTAGGCAAATTCTGAATATATTTTTTAATTCCTTACCATTTTCAACTTCTTGCTTCTTTTGAATGGGAACATTCCGAGGCTGAAAACCCGTCCTGATAATGTCCAGGGTAAGAATTCTTGTACAATGCAACGAGCCCAACACCTGTTTCAGTTGAACATGACCAAGGCAGATTTTTAGCCTCTAGATGTTTCCATTCACAAACAGCAAGCAGAGAAGCTTAAAATGGTGCGCAAAAAGGATATTAGAAAAAAGCAGAACTTCTCATTAGCTTGGGATTTAGGACTCATGCACACCGATTATGGGCACGGCCGGCGGCGGATAGCCACCCGCATTCTCAGCCCATTCTCCCATACAAAGTATGGAAGCACGGTCTGCAAAAAGCAAGAGATAGGATATGTCCTATCTTTTGCGGAGGCTTTCTACGGCCCGGACACCTTCCGGCAAATATACGGCAAGGTGTCCGTAGTCAATTGAAGTGAATTGGTCCGTAATTGCAGGCCGTAATTACGGACAAATTCTACGGTCGTGTGCATAGGGCCTTTAGATGAAAAAATAAAATCCCTTTAACCTTAGATTCTTTTACTAATAGATGAAGTTTAACATCTCTCCTCCAAAGTCAACAACGGGGTGTAGACCAAAGTGCAAGGGTAGACCAGGGTTCCGCACATCTAAAATAGGGCTCTGATCAGCTGGATAAACACTGACCAGCCACCTCCCAGATGCTACATACATGTGTCCTCCCCTACCTCCGACATCAGCAGAGATGTTTGAGTTTTATTACCCATGGTCTTTATGAGGCTAGGGCCTGTTCACATCACCGTTCGCTTTCCGTTCAGGGGTTCCTTCGGAGGTTTCTGTCCTGGAACCCCACAACGGAAACCACAGCTTCCGTTTGCATCACCATTGATATCAATGGTGATGGAAACACTGCTAATGGTTTCAGTTACCATGAATAACAGGTGTCCCCAAAAACCATAGTCTAAATGTATGCACATGCTCTGTTTAGCTGGAGGGCGACCCATCAGAATACTGTCCTTTAGTGTTGCCTGTTTACCCCAGACAAACACTGTGTAAACAAAGTTGGAGATGTGGAGATCATGATACAAGACAATTATATTAGTCCTCTAAGGAGGTAAAATGCTTTTTTATATATTCAATGTCTTGTTTGGAGGATGCAAACGACGGGAACATTTATTAAGACTGGCGTTTCATACACCGGTCTTAATACAAAGAAATGTTGGAGTAAGATGTGACACATTTATTAAGAGGCGAACGACTTAACAAATGCGTTGCATCTTTCAGCCGGGTTGTGCATGACTGGCACAACGACCGTGGTTATGTGCTATACATTCCCTCCCCCCCCCCGTAGGCCACAAAATAAAAAAACATACCTCATTGCTCCTCTTCTGCCCCTTCTTGTCCCCTCAGTATTCCAGTGCGGCTCATGCACGGTCCTGAAGTTGCCCGGTGTCAGCACATTCTAGGAGTGGCATCATGCTGAGGTGACCCAGAGTTTAGAAGGAGGACCACAATTTTTTATTTAACTGTCCAATGGGAGGGGTGGGTAGTCAGGTCAGGGGTGAACAAGGTAAGAGGTCCACAGAGTGAAATATAGGGGCTGGCATAGATTTCCACTATAATTTACACAGGTTCTCTGGCGTAAATTATAATAAATTTGTCAGGCTGCTGTGGCCCTGTCCCCTTTTCACAAAAGTGGTGAGGGCGGTGTAAAAAAGGCCAAGAGACTTTTGGGCCATTTGGCGACTTTTCCACGCCAGAATACTGAAGATTTTTCAGCTTATTAGACCCTCAGGCCACCTTAACGCTCAGAATATCATCATCAGTCAATCTAATTCAAATAAATATTTCTACAAGAAGCAGCTCTCCTAATATGCCTGTAGTAGAATAAACATACTATCTCAGGGAGAATATATTGGGACTTTGGCAGGGTATTTATGGATATGATCACCAGGGGGCGCTGTTTTCAATCACTGTGCAGGTTTGGTTCTGCCTTTTATGTAATGCAAATAATGTGTTTTTCCCACTTTAACAATAAAATCCTTCACCTTCTATTTAAGCCAAATAAAATTTGCCGTCAATAATTTCAGCGTAGGATCCGCTGGTAAAACAATGACGACATAGTTGCTGCCCAGCATTGGGTTTGCGAATTGCACATCTCCCCAACACTGGGTAGCAGACTCCGTTCTGGCTATAGATAACTGTTACAAATCCAATTTTTTCCGTATTAACTCCCGTCGGGTGTCTGTGCATTTAATTTCCTGCTTAGCTTGGAGTTGATTGGATGGCGTGCAGATAAGACGCTCTCCTCCGGCTGCCTGGAACAACAGGATGTGCTTGTACATCGCTTTCATTTTATTACTGCATTTAATGTTTTAAAGACGCATCTCACATCTGCCCCCGTGCGTAATCGTCCTGTCAGCTCACTTTGCTGATGAGCGATTTTCTAGATCTGGGATTTGATACTACGCGGGTTGTGCGATTTGTTTACAGAAGGAAGCAGTTTCGCCTGTTCACCAAATCCGGCATCTGGTGTTGCCAGTTTCTAGCTCTTTTTTTTAAGCAGAAAATTTGCTCATTTGGAAAAACATTTAAGGGTTTGTGTAACTGTCAACTGGTAGAAATTGGGCATGTGTTATAGCAATGTGCGCCCATCCAACGTCCTGAGACTTGCACAGGAACATTGGATTAGTTTAGTGGAGTCTTTTAGGGGTCGGTTCCTGTGATGGGGAAGTTTATTTAGTAATAGACTACAATAACCATAGAAACAAATCGGAAATAAAATACATTGTATAATATATAGAGGACCTGTCCCTTCATGTGGGAGAGGAACCTTATAGGTACCAGGGACCTGGTGCGACTTCTACATCTGCACCCCCAATAGCTATGGTCCTTATTATCCCTGTTATGTTTCCCTCCCAATATTAGAGAAATCCCCTACCCTATTCAACATGATCAAATGTACACAGCGGGGTACAAGATGGAAGATTGGGAGGAGGGTCAAGGGGCCTTATTTTACTATACGGGGCCCACATATGCCAAATGCCAGCCCTGACTAGAGGTCTTTCTTGTGGGGGGGGGGGGGTACAACTTTTTGTCTGGGTGTTTTAAGGGTCCTGTATGGTGCTCAAGGACCATCAATATAAATGATATTTTTTTAATGACCTCAGATACCTGCCATAAGTTGTGCTTCAGCCGTGCTCGATGAGATTTTTGCATCAAGATTGCTTCCTGTGCAGCCTCCTCCATGACTGATATTTAACGTCTCCTAACCCATTAAAAGGTTATTCCCGAATTAGACATTTATGGCATAATGTCTGATAGATCTGGGTCCCTGCTCTGGGAACCGCACCTATACCAAGAACGGTGATTACTAGACCCCCACTTCTCCTGGTATGGTGGATCCCAGGGCAGGGACTAGTGGAAAGGGGGCCACGCATACACGCGGCTCTCAACATTCTGTTGTATGGGCGCTACGAGACAGCCGAGCATCGCTCGGGTGTTTTCATATCACAATGTTTGTATAGCGGCAACATTTTCCCCAGTGCTGTGCAGACATTCACACCAGTCAGTGTCCCATTTGTGTCCCATAATCTAATGTCCCTATTTCTCACACACTATGGTGAGAACATACAAATTGCATACGGCTTCGGACCCAGGACCCCGGTGCTGCAAGTGAACAGCGTTAACCACTGAGCCACTTATTATTTCAGCATTGCTCTTCTTGAAGACTGAACAGCGGGGATGAGCTTACGCCTTCATAATTATCTGTACTATAAAGAATACATTGCAGCAGCAGATTACAGATGCATCTGGCCCAGGGTGAGACAGTCAGAATAATGTATTCTGGAAATCTCCAGTGCTGCCCTTAACCCCCTTTTTCTGCAATGTGTTGGGTGAAAAGCCAGTGCAGATCTATTGCCCCCTCCCCGCTCTCGCTGCCAGCAAGGATTCAGGGAGATTATAGTGGGCTGCTGAGAAGAAGAGAAGCAGTAGACAGAATCCCAGACAGTCAGGCTTAAAACCGCAAGATCTCGAACTTCACACACATCACTGACGTCTCCTGCAGCTTCCCACATGATGACGAGCAGGACAAGTTGTTCTGGCGGAGGGCTCAGGCACCATATGCTGCTACTTCAACAAACTTCTATCAGATGTGAGATGGATTTACAGTATGTTTATTCTGTAATGCACAACGCCAGCACTACAGCAGTGGGGACAATTCCTGCACCATCTATTATCAGGACAGGCTACAGTAATCTAGACAAAAAGTCATTTATACAGGTGTAACATCTACCACATGTACCAGGTCTAGGTCTTGCCGGTTATTACCCACAAGTCTAAAAGTTAGTCGCTGCCAATCACGAGATTCTCCTCCTAGATGTATTTGTAAGCCGGTAAGGACGCAGCCAATTTCTTTTTAGGCTTTACCTCAATTTTTACTATTTTTCTGTGGCTGTATGATTGTTTGCTTTTTGTAGGCAGAGATTTTTTACATGTACGTTAGGCTTAGTTCACATTAGCGTTAATATAAATTTACCTCTCTTCCGTCAGAGGATCCATCCATTAAACAGAAAGCAATAGTTCTGTTAGAATTACCGTTGATTTCAATGGTAATTCTTTTGTTTGTCGCTTTACGTTTGTTTCCGTTCGCTAGATTTTTGTTTTTTTGAACAGAAACAAAAGTGCAGTCCGCAGAACTTTTGTTTCAGCGAAAAAAACAAACGTAAACCTAGCGAACGGAAAGCAACAAACAAAAGAATTATCATTGAAATCAACGGTAATTCTAACAGAACTATTGCTTTCTGTTTAATGTATCGATCCTGTATTCCTCTGACGGAAAAGAGGTAAACCCATAACAACGCTAGTGTGAAAGAAGCCCTAGTGATTAATTTTTTTGGGGGGGGAGGGGGGGTGAGAGTTACGCCATTCACCAGATGCGGAATTTAATGCATGCACCACAGGTTTTGCATAGGGTGAAATTCGTGGCAAATCCTCGCGTAACACAAATCTGCAGCGGGAGAAACTCTGCAACATTTGGACGTAGTGTAAGGTCGCAGCCAATTTTACCTCCCTAAAGCAATCATTTTATATTTCCGTCGACATAGCCGTATGGGGGCTTGTATTTTGTGGGACGAGTTGTCGTTTGTAACACTATTTATTGTACATAGTGTTTTCTTCATTCTTCCTGTGCCTTTTCCGGAACGTGGGAAAAAGGTAGTCGTTCACTGTTCCGGTTACATGCTCTGAAGGGTCTGGAGTGGATGACCTTATAATAGCCAACCGTAACCCATTCAAGCATCGTTATCCGGTTCTGATAAATACCACTTCTTAGCTGAGGAAACATGGAGCTATACTGCAATAATGGGATATTAACTAGTTTCCCGATATTTATACAGCACGGACTTATCCTGCAGTCCAGTACAGAGAATATACACTGTACACATTCACATTAGTAGCTTTCTGTTACTTGCATTCATTTTTTTTCGCTGATATCTCGCCCAGTTTGGAATTTTTATCAAATTTGTGCCCTAAAAATATAATGGTTCCCTCTCTAGAACTGCATATAAAAGAATATGTACTTTTCATCCGGCTCTTGGTTGGATCTTTAAGGACTTGACTGTTTTGGAAATCTCCGTATGCCTTGAATTATCCCCTTTATGATAACTGGTTGTGGAGAATTGTATCTATATGGAAATAAAGAAGAACACTCGGCACTCAATCACCATGGCTTCTTAGAATAATTTGGGCTCCAGTTTTTTTTCTATTTTTCCATTAAAGGAGCCTTTAATTTTGAGGTAATTGCCTATTTCAACAGACAAAAGGTGTTGTGAATGCGAGTCATTTCAGCTTCTGATTAGCCGGTCTCTGCAGCTGGCGGCATGTCTGCAAGTCACAGAGAAAAGCTTTGGAGCATTTTATTAAAACTGCTAAGAGACTCTATGAACATACTACTGCAAGAGCCGTGTTCACACCTGCAGGGAAGGAAAGGACTCCATACATGAACAGCAGCAGTGGTAGAACAGAGAGGGATCGTAGCTGCACATAGATGGGAGGAGGGAGGAGGTGGTTACCGGAGCATAAGTGGAGGGGAGGAAGAATGATTACACCTGCAGATAGAAGAGGATGGGTCACACCTACAAAGGAAAAGAGCACATATTTTCAGAGGAAAATGAGGTGGGATCATATCTATACAGTAGAAGTGGGAGGAGGAAAGATCACACCTGTACAAAAGGAGGGATCATATGTATACAGGAGAGGGATCATACCTGTACAAAAGGAGGGATCATATGTATACAGGAGAGGGATCACACCTGTACAAAAGGAGGGATCATATGTATACAGGAGAGGGATCACACCTGTACAAAAGGAGGGATCATATGTATACAGGAGAGGGATCACACCTGTACAAAAGGAGGGATCATATGTATACAGGAGAGGGATCACACCTGTACAGTGGAGGGAGGATGGATCAGACCTTTACAACGGAGGGATCATATGTATACAAAAGGGAGGGATCACACCAGTACAGGGGACGGAGGATGGATCAGACCTGTACCAAACAGAGGGATCATATGTATACAAAAGGGAGGGATCACACCAGTACGGAGGATGGATCAGACCTGTACCAAACAGAGGGATCATATGTATACAAAAGGGAGGGATCACACCAGTACAGAGGAGGGAGGATGGATCAGACCTGTACCAAACAGAGGGATCATATCTATACCTAAGAAAGGGATCGCACCTGTACAAAAAAGGGATCATCACACCAGTACAGAGGAGGGAGGATTGATTTCATCTGTATATAAGGGAGATCATATCTATATCGGAGAGAGGGATCGCACCAGTACGGAGGACAGAAGAGAATGGATCACATCTCGTACAAGTAGGGATCACTTCTGTGTAGAGGAGTTAGTGGGATTTTACCTGCACACAGGAGCGAAAATTAATCATACCTGCACAGATGAGGGATCACATCTGCACGGAAGGAAGAGTATTATATGTGTGCAGTTAATGGATCACACCTGCACAGATGGGAGATACATCCTACCTGCATAGACAGAATAGAAAGAATGACACCTTTGCAGAGGGAAGAGGAAGGATCTCATCTGCAGAGTTGAGTACCAAAAAAAAGGAACATGCAAAAAAAAAAAAAATGGTCCAGCAGAGTATTGTAGATAGAACAGAGGCCACATCAACTCCACCAGTGCTGAGGCGGCAGAGAATGATCTTGTAAGGAGCCGCCTGCAGTGCTATATCCCACTCCTGTCCATCATGTACACAAGCTGTGAATGTTCATGAGGCCTTGCTCTTCAGCAGCTGATCATCTCTGCTCTGACACAATATCATGTTACCAGACCCCATTGCCTTCTGACTGTTCATTTTGACACTATAATCACCCAATTTATTATAATGAGAAAGAATAATTTGAAGAATTCCGTCATCATTCTACTCTCTGCTAAAAGGTACAAATTTATGCTGCTGACCAAGCGATTGAGTGCTGTGCCCGCGCCTACGGAGACCGCCACATAGAAAGCATCACCCAGGCAGCGACAGACTGTGCACAAATAATTCTACATTTCAGTTTTAGAAAATGGCATTACTGGACTCTTTAGGGCCCTAGTGCCACTCTAGTCTCTTCTCTTCGAGGCTAGTTGTAATAAGCAGACGACCCATGAATGTATTGTGATGATTACAGGATCAATGTGATGTATTTTTAAGGATAATTTCATCTACAAATATCATCAGTAAGAAAGCCAATATTTGCCCCAGAAACGTGTCTGTCTAAGTTTTATTATTATGACCTTAGAATAGGTTTTAAGCTTCTTTAAGACGAAGTAGCAGATTTCTGGCTTTGTGTCTTGTCAAACAACCGTTCTGGTGGGGAAATGGCAATAGAAGCAGAAATCTATTCCGCTATTTGACACAAAACTACAATTCATTGTGAAAAAACCGAGCCATCATCTGCTGAGAAGGTGGTAGGAACGCAAGGCGTTATGGCAGTGCCTCGTCCTCATGATTAGCTGCTCAGAGTAGATCCTGAGACTTTCAGTGGGCTCAGGATCATCAATCTGATGTCCATGGGAATGTCAGATATCCTCATGGGTTCGATACTTGGGGATACCTTAATATACTGACTTGGATTTTTCCAGGCCTTTTCATTGAGATAAACCGT
The DNA here is from genome assembly GCF_050947455.1 of Rhinoderma darwinii. NCBI lineage: Eukaryota > Metazoa > Chordata > Amphibia > Anura > Rhinodermatidae > Rhinoderma > Rhinoderma darwinii. The sequence continues at coordinate 10,856,076 of NC_134699.1, read as the reverse complement.
GTCACTGTCAACCACTCACCTCCAACCTTTTTAGACTACAGCATGGACATTCAGCATATTAATTGCTTATCTGATGGAGGTCTATGGCCAGCTTTAAGTAAAACTATCCCAAAGAGGGTCAGGTATTGCTGGATGTTTTTTTAAAAAAAAAAAAAGACTCACAGGTACATGAGCTAATATGTATGTTTAAATGGAATAGAAAGCTTTATTGCCAGCTATGGACAGTCTCAGAATAAAACATCCAAAATTTATACATTGGAAAATGGAAAAATAACAAAACGGGCCAAGCATATCAGAAAGGCAACGCATTAGACAAGCACATGTAATACAATCAATTCAAAGATGACTAAACTTTGAAAAAACATTTGACGTGTCGTAAGTTTTGAACGGTGGGGGTCCGAGCACTGAGAACCCCAGCGATTGCTAAACCAGTAGTGCTCGGGCGAGCGCGGTGATCGGCTTTCTTTAGCGCAGTGTACAGGCTCAATAGAAAGTTTGAGTCCGCACACCGCTCGCTCTGCTTTTTCGAGGAAATCCGATCAGAAACCAAGCGGCACAACGCTCACCCGAGCACTGCTGCCGCTTCGTTTTAGCGATCAGTGAGGGTCTCCGTGTTCAGACGCCCACTGATCAAAAGTTTTTTCAAAGTTTACCCTTTAATAGACCATTATCTGATTTTCTAATCAAATGAAATTATTTTGTCCCCATTCATTTATCACATCAGATCTGTTGGTGCTCCGCAAAAATACCCTTGAGTTCCCTTTACACTGGCAAATACTAAAACACAATTTAAAGAGGCTCTGTCACCAGATTTTGCAACCCCTATCTGCTATTGCAGCAGATCGGCGCTGCAATGTAGATTACAGTAACGTTTTTATTTTTAAAAAACGAGCATTTTTGGCCAAGTTATGACCATTTTTGTAATTATGCAAATGAGGCTTGCAAAAGTCCAAGTGGGTGTGTTTAAAAGTAAAAGTCCAAGTGGGCGTGTATTAGGTGCGTACATCGGGGCGTTTTTAATACTTTTACTAGCTGGGCGCTGTGAAGAGAAGTAACATCCTCTTCTCTTCAGAACGCCCAGCTTGTGACAGTGCAGATCTGTGACGTCACTCACAGGTCCTGCATCGTGACGGCCACATCGGCAGCAGAGGCTACAGTTGATTCTGCAGCAGCATCAGCGTTTGCAGGTAAGATCGACTTACCTGCAAACGCTGATGCTGCTGCAGAATCAACTGTAGCCTCTGGTGCCGATGTGGCCGTCACGATGCAGGACCTGTGAGTGACGTCACAGATCTGCACTGTCACAAGCTGGGCGTTCTGAAGAGAAGAGGATGTTACTTCTCATCAGAGCGCCCAGCTAGTGAAAGTATTAAAAACGCCCCGATGTACGCACATAATACACGCCCACTTGGACTTTTACTTTTAAACACACCCACTTGGACTTTTGCAAGCCTCATTTGCATAACTACAAAAATGGTCATAACTTGGCCAAAAATGCTCGTTTTTTTAAAATAAAAACGTTACTGTAATCTACATTGCAGCGCCTATCTGCTGCAATAGCAGATAGGGGTTGCAAAATCTGGTGACAGAGCCTCTTTAAGTGGACGCTCTGGGGACAGAACCACTGTCCAAAGTTCAATTTTTCATTGAGCTTCTTCAATAGGGATTTCTTCAGACTCCCTGATAATTATTCTGTGGCAGTGAGGAAGCACCCAAGTGTCTAACAGGTCCCAGTCTCACCCCCAGAGGTGACCATGCTGGATCTCTACACTCTTCAGAAGACCTGTATGACCACCTTCTATAAAGTAAAGTGTGGATAGTATTGCTGACGAGCCACTAACACCCCCTGTATTTTCTTGCACGTGGACACTAGACTCCAGTGCTAAATTAGAGACAAGTGGGTAAATACAAATATTTTTCAGACGTGATGAGCGTTGGGGGTACAGGAAGTCCTGCAAAAGGAATGGGTTTCATGGATTTACCTGTACGCACTATTCTCTTCATTTATCTGGATCATGACCTATTCCTTCATACATACAGTATCCAACACTGATCCTAGAATTTGCAGCCAACATGCAGATCAGATGTGCCGTTAGCCATATGGTCAGCCATAAAGAGGGAGACTACACAAAGTTGCACGCCAATTGCAGTCTCAATGCAACTATAATGGTTTCCTATGGGGGGGGGAGGGGTAACCTGCAAGCAACTTTGTGACTATTCCAAAAATTATCACCGTGATGGTTGCTCGGTCGCTTCCTTCCGTAGGGAGCAAATGAAGTTGTGCTGCGACCACCATTCATCTGCAGTAAGGCCATGTCCTAAAGGAAAAACCTTTGAGAAATAGCGGAGAACTTTGATTGCAGTCCACATTGTTATACGAGGCGAGCGGCAGCCACTTTTTGAAACGAGATTTGAGTATGAAATTGGTATATGCTTTCCAGAGCGCAATCAAATGAGTGCAATTAAGAAAATTCATTATATAGCTTACATTTTTCAAGGTGTCAATTTCCACCGCTGAGGCCTCCCTCAGGGCAATTCTTTTTGAAATGATGAAGAATAGAAGTGATTAATTAATCTTTTTAATTGCGCTGACCTACTGCTGTTCTGTCACTTCTCCGCCTCTAGAGCCACTGGTTCGGGGGGGGGCCCTGTTTTGTTTTCTCTACGCTTTGACACTTGGTTACAGTTAATAAATGAATGTTTCTTCTTGTAGTGTGGTGGTAGTGCAGGCATGTGCTAGCCCTTATGTTGTCTCGTGTCATACGTGACCTCAGCATGGGGGCTGGGGACTTCCACACAGCAGTTGTACAAATGTTAATAAATCAGTGGAGGCTGGTAGGATGGCGTCTTCTCAAAGGTGAGGATTGAAACAAAACATTGTGGAGATTTACTAAGAAAAATGCACCAGAATGTGAATAAGCGGAATCCTAAAATGTCGTGGCCATGTGATAATCACACTGGTGCATGGTTCGGTACAATAGATATCATGAGCCGAGTACCAGTATGTCATTTTGTTAGGATGTGCTGACCAACTTTTTATGTTTTGAGCCAAGCAACAGTGTGATCACCACATGACCAGGACAGATTTTTATCCCCTGGATGGAAACCCTGTTCAGCCGCTGTGTGTTGCTGCTGAATGAGGTTTTCTGACCATGAAAAACGTTATATGGTCGTGAGTTACGTAAACAGCGTAACTCGCTGAGCTACGCTGGTTCCTTAACTCTAATAGTAGTGAATAGCAGTTACAGAAGCAGCGTAGCTTGCGAGCTACGCGGTTTCCGTGACTACCATTAAGTTCTATGAGACTTACATAAACAGCGTAGCTCCGTGAGTTACGCTGTTTACGTAACTCACGACCATATAACGTTTTTCATGATCAGAAAACCTCATTCAGCAGCAACACACAGCGGCTGAACAGGGTTTAGGGGGCTCCGTTCTGGAGATAGGTGCGGGTCCCAGAGCTGGGACCTGCATCTATCTGACATTTATGACATAGCTTGAGAAAGACCCTCCACTTGTCACGGGTCGAAACGTTGCCACTTTTTACTGGATGTTTGACCAATAAAAGAACATATTGATTGAAATTTGGGAGACGTGTGCTGCTGTTTAACCACGCTTTTTCTGAGGATATCCTCTGGATGTGTCAAACGTCTCTTATGGGAAAACCCCTTTAAGGCCGAATTCAGACCGTGCTACGTGTCTGTGTGACGGCCGTTAAAACGGCCGTCAAAACAATGGCCGTCACACGGACGCATGTATTACATTTGAGCCGTTCACACGGCTGTTTCAACTGACATTTTCGAAGGGTCAGTTGAAAAATAGAACGTGCCCTATTTTCAGATCCGTCTATAGATTCATATGTATGGGGAGCCATGAAAACCGGACCCGCACAGGGGCAACTCGAACGTGTAAAAGTGCAGTTTTTCATGTCTGAGCTTCCCCACGTTCGTCTGAATTCAAAATTAGGCATAGGCTCCATGCACACGAACATATTTTTGCCGCCGCAAGTCATCCGCAAATCTGTGGGTGAATTGCGGCCCCATTCGTTTCAATGGGCCCATGCACACGACCGTGGTTTTCACGGTCCGTGCATTGCCCGGGAGCCTAGACCGCAAAAAGAACGGACATGTCGCGGCCCAGGCTCGTTGAAATTAATGCACACGGCCATGTGCAGGGCCCGAGGGTGACACGTCCGAGTTGCAAATCACAACCCATGCAGACCACTGAGATCGTGTACATGAGGCCTTAACCAACCATATAAAATGAAAAAGTTTCATTAATTATTTCTTAAGTCATTAATAGTTTTACCTTACAACATTGTCTCAAATGATACTGTAAATTCTTAATTTCATTGCATAGCACTAAAGGGAACATTAGACACATTATTATCATTATTATTATTAATAATAACTGTATCCAGAGCATATCCTTAGCGCAGTGTAAGTAACAATAATATAAAGAGAAGTGTTACAATTATAATGGTGGGGTTTGGCTATTACAGTACTGAGTGCTGGATTCCAGCTGTGTGTATAGAGAGCAATGTATATACAATGTGCAGTGACAGTACAGACTACATGGGAGTGAACATGTGTTATGGATATGGATACCGGGGTACAGGCAGGTTCAGGGGAGACCTGTGCTCAGACAATACTCAAGCTTTCATTGCAGAGAATAAGCCCTGTACACGGTATATTCATGGTTTGGCAGTGACGCACCACCTGGGGAGATGGAATAGCATTGGTGTGTTTCCTGCTAGAGAAGAATAACATTAACATTAGACGCACTGTATGTGCTCACTGTGGGATGTCTGGCTGTGCATATAAAGGATGTGAGACCAGAAATCCTCACTAAACTATACTCCAATTCAGATCAGTTTGACAGTCTATTCCCTCGTAAACCCTAAACTATTATTTTTAATCATTGCAGTCATATTACATAATATAAGATTTGCAGGAGAAAGCATTTGCAATGGGGCCCCCAAAATATGGGGGAGGGAGGCAAAGCTTCCTCCCCCCACTATGAGACCTGCAGAGCCATAAGTAGCAGAGAGGAGGTGACAGATAGTATTGTACTGTGCTAATTGTATATTGCTGTGATCACGCTACATGGAGCAATCTCATAGGGGATTGGGCTGAGACTAACTTTCTTATTGGACAATTGTTATATGAATATACATGATCTTTCAAATTTACGTCACACACGATGCAGAAGACCCAAAATCATTATATGTACACCATTGACCACCACTGTTAGTTATTTATGATATCAGAATTCGTTATATGGCAAAGTCAACCCTGCTACATCTGACCAATTCAATACTGCTGCACCTGTACCAAGCTCAAAATGTAAACAGTCCACCTTTGCAAACTTTGTTTCAGTCTGTAGTCTGATCGAAGTCATGTAAAGATTGGAAAAAAATAAATAAAAAAAAAGTACATGACTGCAGGATCAGACTACACATGGCTTGTGTGTATTCTAACCTTGGAGACAGATGAAAAATTCTAGATTTGTGGGGATAAATACATAGCTTTTATTTAGGAATACAGGAGATTAGATCTTTATATATGATGCTACGACGAAGGGCATGTTTGCATGAAACGCATAAGCGCTTAGTCGGTTTGGATTTTATCGCCTGTATTCCTGAATAAAGCAATGTATTTGTCCCCACGATGCTGATCATCTGCTATCATTTAAGTCTCTGTCGCACTTTGTGTTGCTGCATCAACAAACATCTGTGCACATGGAGGATTGAATACAATCAAAAACCATTGACATGGGTTGGTGAACAGGTTTTATCTTTGCTATATTTACATGGAGACAGATCTGCATTGGAGTTGTATACACAAAAAAATGCTAGACATTTAACCCCTCTCCAACGTTTGATATATGTAATAGCCGGGAAGGGGAAGTATGGAGCGGACTCACAGGCTGAGTGCGCGCCATACTCAGGTGTCCGCTGTACATTACATTAACGAACGGGATCGGAGATAACTCTTATCCCGGCCGTTTTTCCACGTCAATGCTGTAAACTAAAATGACCGCAGCATCTAAGCCTTTAGAAAAAGGTGGCTGCCCCCTCTGACAACCCACACCCCCCTGCGACCGTGGGTTGCAGAGGGTTGTCATGGCAGCCTGAGGGATTAAGATCTCAGGTCTGCCATACTTCTGCTCCTATTAAAAAAAACACAACTGCAGTATATTGTGCCACTGATCGCTAGTTCAAGTCTACTAGGAACTAAAAAAATTAAAAGGAGGAAAAAAACACGAAAATGAAAATCCAAAAAATAATTGCGGCGCCAAGAGGTTAATCTAGGCGATTTGCAAAGTTGCATCAGTTATTTTAGATGCATTGCAAAGGTGTACATAGGCGTAAAGCAGTGTTATTAGTATTCAGTACTGTGACAGGGCTGGACAAACTCGTCAATCTCCCAACGTGTGTGAGGGGCTGTTTCAATATTAATATGTTGCATTTAATAGCGGCATCTGCCATTTATTTCTGCTGATCAGCTAGACCTACTCGGCCAGCTCTCTGTCAAATGGTTGTCAGCCACCAATACAACCACTTTATTCAGAACACTAAGTAGGCAACATTTTACTACACAAATTATCTGTAATCCCTGCAGCCTGTTCCCGATCTGACGCCATAAATAAGTCTAAGTGGTCATCTATTCCGCAGCTGCCCGATGAATATTTGTGACTGTACAACATGTGCCTTTTCATCACATCAGAAGGATACAGTACATCTCATACCTGAAGAATCAATTTTGGGAATAATGAATAAGGAGAGAAACTCTAAACCACATATAACCCATGAAAAAGACATAATACCCACCACAAATGTTTGAGAAACAAGTTCTTGAGGCCAATACACATTGAATCAATGCACTAGACAACCACATTCTTGGCTACACCACAAACTAGAAACATATTTGCTGTCTATGGCCCATAAAAGAATATTAAAGTTATTTATAAACCACAGAATACAATGCCAATACAGTCTTGGTACATTGAGCTCCTGAATCTTCATTTCTGAGGTTTAAAGTCTATGTCCACCATTGTAAAATTGTATATTGCTCCAATGCATCCAAAATAATAAATGAAACCATTTTGAAAATAGTCTTGATTAACGATCTCCAGTTTTGTTTATACAGCTCCTATGCAGAGATGTGTCTCCATGGTTACAGACTACAAACTATGTAGTCTGACATATGTAATGGAGTATGACTGCTGGATCAGACTATACAAGGATTGTATCCGTAATCATGAAAACATAATACAGCTTGTATCCAGTCTGACATGTCTAATAACGTACTATTGTGCTTTATACCCTCCATAAAACTAGCTTCCATGACACCTCCATAGGCCGCAAGACCATATTTGAATAGGGTAAGCAGCCACCTGACAGGTATGGCACCGCTTATCTCCGAAGGGCTTATCTCAAGTAAAAAGCCAACCATGTAATAATACAAGTTTGCCAGAGCAAGAGCCACTGTGCGCAGTGGCTCTCCATTCGGGTTCAGAGGGGGACCCGCTCTACAACGTTCGTATGGGCATATGGACAGGGTTTGTCTTCATGAGACAGCCCCTTTAAATATAGTCCATACACATTACTTGTCACCAGAGCCCACAGAAAGTCAGGGTGAGATATGAAATGTGTTTGGCCAACTTAAGCAGTAAGATAAGATTTTCCATCGTTGGCAGACGACAGGGACCATCTAGCAGTCACCAGTGATTTCGGAACGTGTGAAAGGTTCTTGAATCCACCAGGCAGCCACTTCTCTTATTCCAAAACAAGACTTTGAACAACGTAAGCGCAGAAGAGAAAGTTCTTTCATCCATTTTAATTAGGAATTATTAATATAAAATGAATTCACATTAAAACTAAATGAAACCTATTTAAAGAAGTTCCTGCTGTTTTGAAGCGGCAAATCCTTGATTTTTGCTTTTTTAACATCATTCAAAACTCAAAGACACACATCTGCTACAAACAGTTAAATGTTCACTTCCTCACACTCCTGCCCTGTGATGTGTCCTTTCCAGAAGTGCAAGCTGTAGAATGGGCTTCCTTGTCACAGAATATGCCAACTTAAAGATGCCAGGGAACGCTGCTATTCAAATACAGTGGCAGAATATAATGAGCTAGTGTTTGTAACGTGCTTAGAGCTGCCGCAGCAGTCGGGAGGCTGAGCACCTCCAAAATGTCAGACTATGTGACGCACAGCGCTACCTTGGCGCTGGCCTGCAGAACATACCAGCAAATTCCTAACCTATTAATTCCCGACCATGTTATTAGTATGTATCCTATAGATGGGCAGAGGTAGAGATTGGAGGACAATTTCATAACACATTATTATTGAGATCTCATACACACACGTGTAATATGGGCCATAATAAATGGACCTGTATCACGCGCCGCATTGGGCCGCTTACTTCCGAGTGAGGTTATTTCGGGATGGAGTTCACCTTTCGAAGAATGTTTCTCCAACTGTGTGAGGCGCCCCCCAGTTATTGGTAAGGAGGTTTCACACAAGTGAATATAAGTTGCACCGGCCTCTCTCTGGCTGCAGCAATAACATATTTGAGAGTTTTTGTGCAAATAAAAAAGGTAAACATTTTTAATTTGCGTATGGACTTCGCCCGCGGATGATAACGACCAGTCCTCATCATGTCCTTGCTGGTAAAGGCCCAGCAGAAAAAGTTTGAGCAGTCCTGCTAAACTACTAAATTCAGTGCTTCTAGGGAAGAACTCGAAATCACTGAACAGGCCATATATACTCATGAGGGATGTACTCACCACAAACAGGACGCAGACAAAACACAATGCTACATAGAGGGAGATTACAAAGGTGCAATACACTGATGGACACCAGTCACACCTATTCATGAGGGGGTGGCTGCTTAGTATTAACATTGCACACAAATGTAGCTTTTATAAGAATGCCAGTCACATGTAGCGCACCATGCTGGCTGGCATGCAGCCTATTAGTCACCCCCATAATATCAGACAAGGCGGGCTGCCCAGCACCTTCCAATATACTGACATACCATTCTCCCCCAGCACTAGACCTGGCTGCATCCTGAAAAGATATCCATGATACACGATAAATATCCATGAATAGTAGGTGTGACAGTGGTGTTCATCAGTATATTGCACCTGTGTAATCTCCATCTATGTAGCATTATGGTTTGTCTGCGCCCTGTTGGGAAGTGGTGTGAGCACATGCCTTATGAGTAAGTATGGCCTGTTCAGTGATTTTTAAATTAATATAGTTCCTCTTCAGTGATTTGTAGGGAAGAACTCTGTCCAATATACGGCCTCCATTTTTTTTTCTTAGCCAGACACGACATGCATTTGCAATGTAACAGCAAACTGGCCTAGTTGCCCAAAGCAACCAATCAAATCTGTTTTAGTTGATTTAAAGTGTTTAGGAAAGCCGACAGCTGCACTGTGATTGGTTGCTGTGAGCAGCAAGACCATTATTATGTATAAAACCATATCGTATGCACAGTCTTGTACGACAAAACATGGATCACTTACGAGACCATTGCAGACCCAAAAGGCCCATGCATGCCGCTATGTGGTGCTTCTATGGGAGAATACCCCCATAATAGGGCATGCAATGAACCTTGCCATGTTATTTTTCTAGTAAATTCTCATGGAAGCCACAGCTTTTTGAATGAGCCCTATGATAGTTATTAAACTGAGGCCTAATGTGTGAATTGGGCTTGAAGAGGTTGTCAAGGATTAGAAAACGGACTTCAAATTATTCACTTCACTGGGTAGGATCTGCAATACCAGACACGATGGACAGAAGGGGCGTTGTTTCTGGGAAATAACAGACCTATATATTTTTTTCTTCTCCTGTAAAGCCCTTTAATACTCCTTTAAGAATAATAAGGGCGCCTTTCAGTCCTTACAGATGTATATGGATATTCATTATTCTTGTTTAGGCCTGTAGCTGTGCAGTGACTTTACATAACACAACTTGTCGATTTCTACCCTAAATAATTAGCCTCCTTAGTGAGGAACTTTTTCTGGTTTTCAGAAGTCCCGAAACGGTTTCATGCAGAAATACTTTGTATTATAAAAGCCACAAAGTGCTAAAGACAAGCAGCGGATCCAAGGTCACCGGCAAATCAGAAAAGCTTCAGGGGCTCTTTGCCATATAAAACCTTTATCTTCTGACTGTAAGACAGTCTTAATGTGTATAAGACCAATGCATGCCATATATAGGCATTCCTAATGGGGACATGTCTGGGAAGCCAGTGACTAATGTTCTTATTACCCCGTGCACCAGGTATGGAACTTTATGGTTTTAATGAGAAATCTTCATTAATCTATGTTCCCGTGAAGAGAACACTGGAACTCTGGCGTTATTTAAGGTTGTCACACACGTGTTCTTTGCATTATGGGTTCAATTATCTCCCTTTCTCCAGTAATGACCCATGCTTGCTGAGTCTGTCCGTTCTTGAGACAGATGGTTCCCTCCGTGCTGTGACCTTCAGGTCTGGGAGCGAGAGGTCCACTAGGAATCGATGAGAGAGCTTAGAAATGATAGCTAGGATCACAAGAGAACTAGACTATTATGAAAAAAAGAGCATGGCATTCGCTGTGATTAACCGGTGGACGTGCTCATTATCTTGGAGGAAATGTCAGGGAAATGAAGGCAGATGGAAACTACATCTGACAAAGTGACCTTCACACTAACTATATATATATATATATATATATATATATATATATATATATATATATAATTTATTATTTTCACACATAAGAAAACAATCCTAAGAGGTTTCCTTCAACAATCCTTGGAGCTGATGTTTGGACCCACCGCCAAGCCAATAATGACATGCAATGCTGTATAGGATGAGGTCACGCTATATGGGACATCTATACTATAATATTGAAGCATTCACTTGGCCAGCGAGAAGACTCCACCCAGCAATATTACACCATATAGCAACTATCATGATGGGTCATCACAACTCTGTACTGCCCCCTTACAGCACTGCCCTTCCCTTAAGACACATGCACAGTATTATGGCTCGGAATAAGCTCGGAGTTCTATAAAGACATAATATGGCACACATGGAAGTCTATGGGGCTCTACTGGTACCTCTATATGCCTCAGATTTAATACAAAAGAATACCGGCTTTTATGTCACATTCCATATGGGGGAAAAAATGTGGCATGCTCCATGTACTATGGAGGTATTGCAACTAGAAGAGAATATCTCCCTATTACGTTGCAATATAGTAGCACATGGAGTGTCTTGCGCATGAACACTTATATTGCATACTAGTCTGGTGCGGATTACAACTTCTGTAACCCATACAGCCATACCCACCACTACACACTACAGAAAATGTGTATGTTTTAATGCATATGGAGTCATTTGATCAAATAAAGTACTCAGGCCACATGTGATTTATTAATTGCATCTCTTTCAGATCCGCTCGGACAAGGACAGAGAGAGTATGATTCGTTATAGCATTACTGGTGTCGGGGCTGATCAGCCGCCAATGGAAATCTTTAGCATAGACCCCATCTCTGGTCGTATGTATGTAACAAGACCGCTGGACAGAGAGGAAAGATCTTCATATCACGTGAGTATACACAGGGTGGACTCCATTGTGACATGTCATCCTGTAAGTAAACCGTCACATGTACAATTACACGTATTCCACCAGGAAGCCTTTCTTTGCTTAGTGTAAGGCGCACGGTTATAAAAACATAGGGCTTTTTAATTTATTCAGACCAAATCAGACTGAAAAGACAAATATCCTATTCTACATTTGCTGCCATAATGAGTTCTATATCTATAATGCAGGCATCCGACTAACTTGTAATTGGCGACTCATCTGAATACGGCCAGTGTGTGGTCTGCTTACAACTGGTTTCCCACAATTGCATCAACGTCATGCGGCCTTGATGCGAACGTTAGCGACCTGCCTTATGATCAAGATCACCTGAAACCACGCATGGGTTGCTGCTGCCTGTAGCCACCTGCTGCCAACTAATCACTGCACGAAGTGTTGTACTCAATTGTTCACAAGCACAATGCATGGCATTCCTTGTTTGAAGCTCTTGTGGTCCATACTGCAAAAGCTACAGTATATCTGGACCCATGTGATGCCAACTGTGTACAACCTATACATAAAATAAACATCACATTGTTTATATGGTTAGATCTACAGATCATGAATGTCCATGTAAAAATGGTTAAGAGATTGAGTCTCCACATATAGCAAATACATGGCATATAGTGCTGCTGTTGTCTCAATTTGTATTTCCAATGATCGCCCCCTTAAAGGGTAACTAAGCATTCAAACTTCTGACTTGTCATAGTGACAGGTCAGAAGTTTTGATCGGTGGGGGTCTGAAAACGGAGAGCCCCACTGATCGCTAAAACGAAGTGGCAGAAGCACTCGTTTGAGTCGCTTCGTTTTTTTGGGGGCTTTTCTCTGAAAACTGATGCAGCGGTGTACGGGCTCATAGACTTTCCGACAAAAGGTGAACAGAAAGTAAGCAGCTCAGCGCTCACACGAACGCTTCTGTCGCTTCGTTTTAGCGATCGGTGGGGCTCTCCGTTTTCAGACCCCCACCGATCAAAACTTCTGACGTCAGAAGTTTGTTGAACGTTTAGTTAGAGACTGTCACCACATTATAAGTGCCCTATCTCCTACATAATGTGATTGGCGCTTTAATGTAGGTGACATCAGTGTTTTTTATTCAGAAAAACGATACATTTTCATCAAGTTATGACCTATTTTAGCTTTATGCTAATGAGTTTCTTAATGCCCAACTGGGCGTCTTTTTACTATATGACCAAGTGGGCGTTGTGGAGAGAAGTGTATGACGCTGACCAATCAGTGACCAATAAGCGTCATACACTTCTCTCCATTCATGTTATCAGCACAGCGTGTGCGAGATAATGCTGTAAAAGACAGCAAGCGTGATCTCGAGTAAGTGACGCACATTAACGTTACCGAAGCGTCAGGAGTATTTAATAGACATCGTATCCTGGCTGGAAGCGATGTCTATTTACTCTCAAGACACTTCAGTAACGTTTATGTGGGTGTAAGTGACAGCACACGCTGTGCTGATAACATGAATGGGGAGAAGTGTATGACTCTGATTGGTCACTGATTGGTCAGCGTCATACACTTCTCTCCACAACGCCCACTTGGTCATATAGTAAAAAGACGCCCAGTTGGGCATTAAGAAACTCATTAGCATAAAGCTAAAATAGGTCATAACTTGGTGAAAATTTATAGTTTTTCTAAATAAAAAAACACTTATCTACATTACAGCGCCGATCACATTATGTAGGAGATAGGGCACTTATAATCTGGTGACAGAGCCTCTTTAACCTTTAAGTAGGGTCCAGACTGGGAGAGCCACCTACATAACCACAAAAAACACAAATGGATCCAGGAGAGCAGACCTATAAAGCAGGTTTCTTTTTAATTTTCTTCCGTTTAGATTTCATTCCTGGTTTTGGTTTAAAAAAATACATACAGCATCTGCAGCAAATCTGCCCTGTGTGAACAAGGTCTATGTCTCGTAAACTGGTTTTACAGATTGCTTTGTTTTTTTCTTCAGTCTGTGTCTTTATCAGTCACTTATGAGTATAAGAGAGGAGACCGGTGTTTGATACCGGTCAAAAGCCTGTGCTGTGCAGATTACTTATTTATGGTGTACCCACAACGGCAGCAGTGCTGGGGGGGGGGGGGTGAGACTGAGCGGTGGACACGATGCTCACAGACGACCAGTCATTCACACGTTCCGAAGATGATTGCAAGGAATATTCATAATGTCGTTGAAGCTACAGAGGCCCATTACAAAGCCTGGGAATTGTGTGATAAGCACACCCTGAGGGAAAGATAAATACTCTGCCTCTTAGAAAGGAGCAGCCAGCTCAGAAATTACCTCATTCACAAACAATAGTTTTTCATTTGGAATCTGCAGCTATAGCTTTTGTGCTTGGACAAGAATCAAACCGTCTTCTGTCTGCAGAATTGCGACTGGGCACATCTTATACACAAATCATTGGAATTACATTGTATTGTTACACAATTAGGAGCAAGGATGGTGGAAGCTGATGGCAGCATCAGGAGGCGGCTTTCCTGGGCTCAGTACAGGCTTACAGGGCCACTGCACCCAATCAATCATGATGGCACATTACATAGCTCACTTCTATCACGTATCCAAAACAAGAGGACCAATCCTCATTCTGGGATAGTGGGTGATGCAAAGCAATGATTTGCACTATTTATCATTGTGTTAGTGGGTAGACACAAATGAAAGAGGCTGTCCAGGACTAGAAAAGCATGGCTGCTTTCGTCAAAAAACAGCGCCTCACCTGTCCACAGGTTGTGTCTGGTATTGCAGCACAGCTCCATGGAGGTGAATGGGGCTGAGCAACGATACCACACTCAACCTGTTGACAGACGTGACGCTGTTTTTTGGAGAAAGCAACAGTGTTTTTTTTTACATTTTGTACAATCTATTTAAAAATGTGTCCACAACTGGACAGCAGGGACATCCGCTCTCCACTCTGGGTCATAGAAGGGGGACTTGTGCTGGGAACACCCCCCACCCCAAACCTATGATGACCATATGCCATAGATTTTGGTGATAATGGATAGTAGATATAGTAGTGTTCTGGTCTCTTGAGTTTCTCATCTGAACATTGCTGATTAGTTACAATGCATTCAAATGTTTAAACGAGGTCTGTAGAAATCTGACATATATTTTTTAGCTCATTAAGAATGAAACTCTCTCAAGATTTCTAAAATGTCTATGTCTGGGACACCGATTATACTTTAGGCAAGACCGTTCTCCCCTACTCTTCCTTGGCATTCAGACTAGTTTCCACATTTGGTAATAAGCGGTCTGTGTGCTATTAGTACTGCTACTATTAGGACTTGTCAGATAGGAGCTAAATCGAAACATATAGATGGATCTGGGATAGATGGATATAAATGATGGATATGAGGTTGATATAGATATAAGAAATAGATGCTGTAGATATCAGATGTGAAATAAATGATTGATAAATCGGATATTTAGAAATATTAATTGTGGCCAATCATGGTGTTCTCACCAATCTGCACTTTGTCGGATAATTTTAACCTCTTCCTTACTAGCCGCACATTTTTCTGGGGAGGAAAGAGAAGGATTCTATAGACTAATCCATTGTATGATCATTTGTTAGCTATCTGAAGCCCTACGTATATCTAAATTTACCGGGAGAGCAACAGAGCCACGTCCCCCTCCCTATGCAGTCCCATAAATAAGGCCAGGATTAATGAACTATACCTAGGAGAGGCATCGACAGACTTGTACATGGAGCTGGCCTCCATTCCTCTTGACAAATACAGACAAGCTTCCCCTGTTTTCTGGATTACCCTCCATAAGTACTGCCTGTTACTGCATTGCGGTAATGACTTTCAATTGCTCCTTAATTTTTCGTTATCCGTCTTCCCGATGCAAAGACGACATGCTACATCTGTCTCTCAGCCAGAGGTGAGGAATGCGCCATCTTTAGGAGGCTGTCAATCAATTTTAGTCAGCAGAACATATGTTTCTGCAGCTCCCTGTTCTGTGCTTGTCTGTGGAGAATAAACTCAAATAGTGATATAGAATAATAATAAAAATACTAGCAGGTTTTTTTCCCCCTTTGCATCACTGTGTTGGCATGCACACTCTGCTTTATTCACTTTCCCAATATGTTATGAACATCGCTCTGACTTTATATAGATAGAAACACCTATAAATAATCCATCCCCTGCTCTCACCTTGGTTTTACCCTTCTGGGTGACTCCCGCTTTTATTATTTTGCAGGTAGTAAAACACTATTTTGACAAAATGCCATAAAAATGTATGTACCATAAAAAATTAATTTTAAAAAAAAAGCCACAAAAAAAGTGTGTGAAAGAGAAGGGGTTATCTGATTTAGAAAACAACCCTATTCACAAATTAATGGATGCGGACCCCTGCTCAGGACCCTCATCTCTAAGCCACAGAGTGTAGAGTGGCTACAGAGAGTCTCTTTCCCCAGTAAGACCTGCTACACTTTTATATCAATGGGCACCATGTAATGCATTATTTAACCTGTAGTGGTGCTGCAGGGAAATTAAACACCTGCTGCCAGGTCCCTCCCCAGCAAATCGCTGGGGGTCCGGGCAGTGGGGACACTTCGATAAGCTTATGATCAGGGAACCCTTCTAGCAAGCCGTAACTGGTGGAAAGACTAGGTAGAACCTGTAGTCAACGATACCTTGTGAGTCACCAACTAGCATCATTGGCATCCTTTTCTCTTCATCTGACAGATATAGATCATCTGTTTCTTACTTGTGTATTTTTGCCTCAAAGCCTAGTGCCTGGAGTAGGTATATTTCCAGATTATTATGTATTCTAACCAGGATTCAAATACTAAAGATAATAAATAATCCAGAGATTATTAGTACTGTTCCTTTTGAGAGCCAATGGCGTATATACCATAGAAAACAGCCCATGTGACTGCTTTGGTGCCCTTACAGAGAGTGATCCAGCCCTGGTTGGTCCCATACCCTTTGTTAGCGGGTGGCAAGAACCTACGTTAGGACTCCCCTTTGGAGTGGAACTCCGTTATTAAACAAGAGGGCAGGGAAGTGGCTGAGGGGGTCATAGACAGTGTGGCGGGGGAAACAAACACCAGGCAAAACCCGGCACCATAATGGGAAGCCGCATTTTGATAATTGCTATGGGGCCCACCCTCTCTCCCTTCTGTGTATGCCGCTGTCAAACTACAATTTTCTGTCACTATCAATGCTATGTACAATCCTTTACATCATTATTAGATGCAGTGGAATAGCAGTAGCGGGTGCAGAACAGGAACCTATTTTGGTGACATGGTGGACCCAGAAGTCCCTCTGACAGACGAGCCCAGATGTAGGTTTTGCACCTTTGGCCCAAGAGCTTGAAACAATGCTTCTGACACTGATCTGATCCTAAAAAAATGGTGGAGTTACATGGAAGGTTCTGTAAGACTTAAAGGGCAACTAAACTTTCAAAAAACTTTTGACATGTCATAGTGACGTGCCAGAAGTTTTAATCAGTGGCGGTCCGAGTACTAGGACCCCCACCGATCGCTAAAACGAAGCGGCAGAAGCGTTCGAGTGAGAGCTGAGCTGCTTAGTTTCTGATCGCCTTTTCTCGGAAAGCCAAGCAATTGGTGTACGGGCTCAATAAAAAGTCTATAATAATAATAATAATCTTTATTTATATAGTGCCAACATATTACGCAGCACTTTACAATTTAGAGGGAACATGAAACAAACAATTTCAGACATTACATAGTGACAAAGTTAATTTACAATTCAAACCTGGGGAGTGAGGACCCTGCTCGCAAGAGCTTACAATCTATGAGGAAATAAGAGACACACAAAGTGTAACAGTGTTTGTTCTGTACAATGGTCCGGCCATTTTTATACACATGTGGTGGTAACAAAGCTGCATGAGCCGGTCACTAGCCAGTATCCGTGTATGACGGACATGAAGAGAAGGAGTGTGAGGGAATCTTATTCTGATGACTAATCTATAAGGGGGCCATGGAAAGGAGTCAGATTAGGGAATGTTATAGGCCTGTCCAAATAGATGTGTTTTCAGGGCACGTTTAAAACTGAGGATATTGGGAATTAATCTGATTGTCTGGGGTAGCGCATTCCAGAGGACGGTGCAGCACGAGAAAAATCCTGGAGACGGGAGTGGGTGGTTCGGATTATGGAGGATTTTAATCTAAGGTCGTTGGCAGAACGTAGAGCCCGAGTAGGGTGGTAGACAGAGATGAGGGAGGAGATGTAAGGAGGTGCAGCACTGTGGACTGTCTATGAGTCTGTACGCCAACTGCTCACTGCTCAGACCTCCACTGATTAAAACCTGACATGCCTTTGACATGTCAGA
Organism: Rhinoderma darwinii; assembly: GCF_050947455.1. Taxonomy (NCBI): domain Eukaryota; kingdom Metazoa; phylum Chordata; class Amphibia; order Anura; family Rhinodermatidae; genus Rhinoderma; species Rhinoderma darwinii. The sequence continues at coordinate 10,838,122 of NC_134699.1, read as the reverse complement.
AGTTTTTGGAAAGTTTAGTTACCATTTAAGGTGGCCCATATATAGCGGTCTCGGACGTACACTGTTGTCTGACTGCTATTCCTCCAGACTCCCCCATATTCACGAACGCTCAGCTCGGTAATATAGCGTTTCTGATTTGCTCAATGTAACAGTTATTATCTAGTTTATTCCTCCTCATTCACATAACACTCTAGTAAGTCCCCAGCGAGAGTTCTGCATAATATGACAGCATCATTTCAGCATCAGATCAGTGAACCCACACACTGATCACATCTGGTGAAGAACCAGCCACTCGCACCTCAACAGCGTAACAACTGCCAGCTGGATTGATTTGTTAAAGACAATCTACATCCAGAAAATAAAAGTAAATTTGCTTAATGTGGGTAAAGATTTACCTTAAAGGAACCTTAACATATAACAACCCTGGAAAGGGGTTTGTATATCCCAATATACCAGAAGCTGGATTACATGACGGTCATAGAAAAGTATACAAGGCTTACTTTTAAGGAAGATGCCCCAAAAATTAAATGAATCAAAGGCGTCTCATAATTGGTTACTTATGGTCTTTTAAGATTACCAATTATCTTGCAGATTTGTGTGGGAAATAGACTCAGGATTTCGGACTATTTCAATATCAGCCTATTGGATGCCTAATTAAAGTAACTGCATACAAATGTTATGTGTTGTAGTGGATGTGGAGAATATGGATAAGCCGGTAATATTACAAATTCATATTTACTGCACTATTATCAATGATCTTGATGGACAGACTCCTCATATTTGGCAGCATGTCAGCAGATAGCTGGCTGAACACTACAGTATTGCAGCTGAATGAGCAGTGTTGCAGCATTTGTGCGCTCAGAATGGATCCGTGTCGGACAGTAATCCGGATCATCATCAGATGTGCTGGTAAATGTGAGACCACTGACCGCTTGGTCTACAGTGATGTCTGCGACAGCTAGTCCATCTTGGCTGCACAAGTGCGACCAGATGTTTATATTAATGACTGACCATGGACTGAGAGCCAAGATCTCGCAATATACGACCTATGTGCTCTGTAAGCTGCACTCTAAACTAGAAAACAAATGTGCGGTGCATTTATTAGTTTGTTACAGGGGTGGTGCAGGCTTAGAAAAACATGGCTGCTGTTTTCCAAAAAACAGCACAACACCTGTCCGTAGGTTGTGTCTGGTATTGCAGCTCAGGTCTATTGAAGTGAATGGGACTTCGCTGCAATACCACACACAACACGTGGACAGGTGTGGTGCTGTTTTTGGAAGAAAATTATTACCGTTTTCTAATCCTGTTCATATGTATAAAACCATTAAAACCTGAAGCGGGTACCCCAGAATTGTATTCAATGTTTTTCCTAAGGGTGATATCAACTGTGTTCACCACTTGCATTCTCCACTCCCCTCCTCTAATCATGATCCCGCCCCATCACACAAACCCCCTGTCCTCACTAACCAGTCACTGATTCCCATAAGTCACAAACTCTCCTCTCCTGGTGATGTCATCATTCTCAAAATGTATACTTTCTCCCCCACACCTTCCCAAATTGTATATACATCAGGTTGGTCCACTCACCCATCTCGTCCTGTTAAACTTGCAAAGTGGGAGATAGAAAATAAATGAAGACTAAAATATATGGACACAACTCAACATTAAACTAAGATATGTGCGGATGAAATCTAATCAGCAATGCTCTTCTTATATCCAGCTCAGGGCTCATGCTGTGGATATGAATGGGAACAAGGTGGAGAACCCTATTGACCTATCAATCTATGTCATCGACATGAATGACAACAGACCAGATTTCTCCAGCCCAGTGTTTAACGGCTCAGTGGATGAAGCTTCAAAACCAGGTACAGATATCAATACACGAACATCTCTCACGTTATATTCATGCTCTGTTGTGAATATAGGGACATATCAAGCTTATATCGGGTTTTTTCCCCATTGGATTGCTTATACATGTACAGAAAACTAGTCGGAGAATGACTTGGTAATGCAGCACCATACAGGGGCACTATACAAATACACACAGGTTGTCTAACGTGCGATAGGCTCGGTTTTGTGCATGAAGCCTATTTCTCAGTTTGGGGAATGTTTCGCAGGTTCCATTAACATCCACTACTTTTAAGGACATCTATTGGATACAGGTAGCAAGCAGAGTGGTACCCCCGAGTTGGTCTTTTGCTGTCTCTGTCACTTGGGGAAGTGTTGTGTGTTGTGTACGGCATCTCTGGGTCACGTGCATGGTCTTTGGTACCACATTTCAGTACATTTTCAATAGTAGTTTATTTAGAACACATTCTGTATGCACAAACAATACTGTCATTGTAATGAAGGCCCAGGAGCAGCTCTGCCTTCTGATACAATCATTTCTGCTGATGCATCATTCTAAAACACTGCTCCATATAATAGTAATGGAAATGATCAATTTCAGATGTTTGTACTAGACCGTGGTGGAGGTCCCTCGGGATTTCCAGAATGTTTAGTGAGCATGTCCCCCTTACTTTTTTCTGCAGCCCTGAATGTATACAGTTGCTTTAAAGTGCTTAATAAGAGTCTGTGATTTTTCTCACTGCAATGAATAATGTTCAGGAGCTTTGAAGCCAATCTCTCTGGGAATATTGCTGGTTTTAAGGAGCCGGCTCACAGTTGATATCACTATTCCCCTGACTGACCAGGCTGCCTTAATCAGCAGAGCTGCGTGTCACACGGTGCGACTCGGGAGCCGAGCTCAGACTCAAATGCACAATTTCATTCAGAAGCCGACTGCAAACGGCTCAAGTGTCAGCTTCTGAGCTAATGAATTGATTAATTAATGAATCATTTCTAAGGCTCCGCTCTCTGCAAGGACTTTAAGTGAATAAATGTAAAACAATTAAAAACTTTACACTGGGGCTAAAAATTTCTTGGGCTTTTCGCTGTTCCTGAACTGGTAGCCAACCGCACAATCTTGTAAAGTACAATAGTATTCAGCTGGAACTTACACTATAGCTGCCTACCTGCATCCGATGCCTTGTATTGTACCTCTCGCCCGCAGTAGTGTGCTCCTCACAAGCCATAGGACAGACAGATTGGCGATAGAACAATTTACCAACATGATTGTTTAACTCGGTTTACTTACTTGATATAGAGAATTCAGACACAAAGCCTTTCTGAGGTTATTCTTGTAGTTCAGGTTATAAGGTTGGAGATTTTTTTGGTCGCATTACAGTCAAATAGTCTCACACAGGCAACCTATTGTCATAATCCTATTAGGATATTCTGAGTTAATACAGATGGACCCTCTGTCCAGGATCCTCATCTATTAGCCAGAGCAGAGGTCCAAGCTTGTTCACGCATTACACAGACAACCCATTAATTTAAAAGAAAACTGAAATACTCAATTTCACCCTGTGGTGGCGCTGCACGGAATCAAACACCAGGTGGGAGTCCTAGCAGCGAGAACATCCTGTGATCAGCTTATAGTCGGGGGACCCTTCTAACAAAAAGAATGTCCAAAGTGGACCCCTCTTATTCATTACAATGCAACTCAGATTTTTGTCACGAGAGATTTTGCCATTTATATGCATCAAGAATAAAAGTTGCAATGCCTATGGACTCCAGTTGTTGCTGCTGCCTCTGTATTTCTGTAGGCCTAGCCTGACTGTTTTTCAGTAAACCTTTGCAGAGCATCTGGAATTAACACCTGCGACCATTAGGGCTCATTCACACGAACGTGAATCTTGTCCGTGTGACAGCCGTTAAAGAGAACCTTTCACCTGCCCATACATGTGCAGCATGTAATACCCAGGGCTTCACAAACCCGGTCACACAGGCTGGTGGTTCTGCGGCGTTCTGTCTGTGTGTGTTCTCACAGCGCAAGCCGTCCTGAATGTCCGTAGCGGATTGGACAGTGTCAGAGGGAAGACATTGCGCCCCCCTTGCCATTTAGTTATATAGAAACTCCCCATTGGCAGTTCAGGGGCTTATTTACATATCGGGCGCCAAAATGAACGGCACCGATATGTAAACAACAGAGGAAGTTACAAAAATTAGTTCAAGTGAGACGGTTTGTGAAGCCCGGCCTATTACATGCTGCACATGTATGGGCAGGTGAAAGGTTCTCTTTAAAACAACGGCCGTCACACGGACCCATGTATTTCAATGTGGCCGCTCACACAACTGTTGTTTCAACGGAGCGTGTGAACGGTTCATTGAAAAATAGGACATGTCCCTCCATAAACTTTAGTCTGTGGGGGATCCGTGACAAAACGTCCCGCACGGGTCCACGTCAGACGTGGAAAATGGCAGTTTTTCACGTCCGAGGTGGGCTACGTTCGTGTGAATGTAGCCTTAGCAGTTGGGGTGTCCACGGGGCTGTTATCACAATTGGTGTTAAAGAGGCTCTGTCACCAGATTTTGCAACCCCTATCTGCTATTGCAGCAGATAGGCGCTGCAATGTAGATTACAGTAACGTTTTTATTTTTAAAAAACGAGTATTTTTGGCCAAGTTATGACCATTTTTGTAGTTATGCAAATGAGGCTTGCAAAAGTCCAAGTGGGTGTGTTTAAAAGTAAAAGTCCAAGTGGGCGTGTATTATGTGCGTACATCGGGGCGTTTTTAATACTTTTACTAGCTGGGCGTTCTGATGAGAAGTATCATCCACTTCTCTTCAGAACGCCCAGCTTCTGCCTGATCACTGCTGTGACGTCACTCACAGGTCCTGCATCGTGTCGGCACCAGAGGCTACAGTTGATTCTGCAGCAGCATCGGCGTTTGCAGGTAAGTAGCTACATCGACTTACCTGCTAACGCCGATGCTGCTGCAGAATCAACTGAAGCCTCTGGTGCCGGTGTCCTCGCTCGTCCGACACGATGCAGGACCTGTGAGTGACGACACAGCGTGATCTCTCGAGAACACGCTGTGTCTGCACTGCCAGAAGCTGGGCGTTCTGAAGAGAAGTGGATGATACTTCTCATCAGAACGCCCAGCTAGTAAAAGTATTAAAAACGCCCCGATGTACGCACATAATACACGCCCACTTGGACTTTTACTTTTAAACACACCCACTTGGACTTTTGCAAGCCTCATTTGCATAAATACGAAAATGGTCATAACTTGGCCAAAAATGCTCGTTTTTTAAAAATAAAACCGTTACTGTAATCTACATTGCAGCGCCTATCTGCTGCAATAGCAGATAGGGGCTGCAAAATCTGGTGACAGAGCCTCTTTAAGCGTAGATTAAGACACTGGTGCACAGATCAAGGATGTACGCGAACGTTTCTTCATTTTCCAGTTCTGACATCAAGAGCCACATCTTGATAGTTCACCAAGATTGTCATATGCCTCCCTTTGAGATGATCACTGGTCAATCCAACTATGGTGATCGCATAACTGCCTACAACCCTGCTTACTCTTCAACTGGCTTGGAGCAGCTTGACCCGTCTGAAAGATATCAGCCTGATCTTATGCTCTCATCATACCCTTCTGCCATTGAATACATTACAAACATATACTTCTGATGTAGTCCAAAAGCATGCTGTGATCCCAGCCTTGGCACTTACCAAAAAGTTGACCTTGTAATTGAGCATCTTTAGGACACGGATGTTTCACTTTGTTTTTTTCACCCAGTGTTCAGTCTGGGCCCATGAACCTGTAAGGATAAAAGAAAATGGAAAAATATAGTCCAATTGTAGGTAATATTACATAGCATTAGTCTTTCTGCCCTCTAGTGGCTAACACCTGGTATTGCTAGTTTTTTCTCCTACACGAGGAAGAACAAATATTTATAGTGCGAACCTAAAAAGTCAAATATTTAGTAGGTAATTTTAGAATATTTAAAGTGCAAACATATTTCTGGCAATTTTCGGTCTTCTAGATGTTATAATGCTACAAGCACCAGCAGCCTCGGGCCAATACAAAAGCTGTAGTGTGAGTCATACGTCCGTTTCTCTGGCCCCTGTCAATGACATTGTGCCCGGCTGCTCCTGTGTTCCAGGACCAGCTCTTTCTGCCTCACTTGACTCTCCCCCTGGGAGATGAATGCCAGCGAGCACAGCACAGATGGGGCCTGATACTTGAGTCATCTGCATAAGAAGAATTTAAATCTTTAGCCTTGGTGATTTGAACAGAAAGCCAATTATGGGGCTGAGTTCGTTTTGAAATGAAGCTGTAATTTGAGGCTTGTGAAATTAATCCTTTAAAGCGCACAGTGGCAAACACGCAGAGGCTTGTATCAAGTGCCGGAATCCGGAGTCCCTTCATTTGCTCCTTCACTGTTAATACAATTAATGAAGGTGTTGAACCGTCTCACCCCAAGAGAAGGATTTAAAGTTGATCTGTGATTACATGACTGGACTTCCAGGGGCTGTGTAAATGTGAGGTTGGTCTGCAGGTGGAAGATATGACAAATCTCTCCCAGCCCGAGAGGACATTTCTGACTACATGATTAATAGAGAACGGCTATAATAGTGTGTGTGTGTGTGTGTGTGTGTGTGTGTGTGTGTAGTCCCATGGTAGTTCAAAAGTTTATATATAGCAGCAGTCAGAGGAGTAGGCGTCCATCATAACCTCCCATTACTGGACAATAAGCTTTCTACTCATTAGATTGTCCCTTCCCATCCCTCGTAGGCCACTAGATTAGTAGGATCCCGGTGCTGGACCTCTCCTACTTCATTTTCCAGTACTGCGATACCTGTGGAAAGTGGGATGACAGGTTTATGATGGTGAAGAGCGCGCCATAACTGTAGGATCTGTCTCTATGATGCATGTGCACTTGATAAAAAAAAAAAAAAAATAGTTGCATTCATGCCATTGTTACTTAAAGGGGTATTTCAGTTTCAATAAATAGATCATTGTACAATTTAAAAAAAATTACATATTTTTAAAAAAATATTTAGTGTATCAGTTCTTCATCCAGATCTCTGCTTGCTGTCATTGAGTGGGAGTTTTTATTCCCTACTTCCAGGAATAAAACTGTCCTGCATGATGGACACAGGTGGATGGTTTATTAAACAGAGAACTCTGATAACACTAAAATATCTGCAACAAGCCGTGCCCGTGTGTGCAAATCACATGTATGACAGAAGGCTCACATTCAGTCACTTCAAGCAGGAATCTTGAAGTCTGTGCGGCATGGACACAGAAACGGTAAATGAAAATGGTAAAACTTTGCTCCAGAACGTCATTGGTGACTTATAAAATCTTTATTGCCTTCCTCCCAGGTACCTATGTAATGACCGTGACAGCGCACGATGCAGACGACATCAACACATCAAACGGAATAGTAATGTATCGGATCATGGCACAGAGTCCGCAGAGCCCATCCCATGACATGTTTGTGATTCACAGTGAGACAGGAGCCATTAATACAGTGGCTGCAGGGCTCGACCGAGAAGTGAGTACACTTATTCTAGATACAAGGGGCTGTATTTTGGATCATTTAGAGATTTTACATATATTGTTAGTGCAACACATTAATTTCACATTCGGCATGTTATCCACCTAAGGGTAAACTGAATCGGATGCATCTGGCAAGTGATAGGGAAAAGGTTGTTTTAGTACTGACAGGTCCCCTTGCCCTACATATGAGCATTTTCTTTGCGCTGAAGACCTGGTAAACTGACACAGAGTCTGACAACCACATATAAAAGACAGTAGTTGATAGGCAGTGTATCCTATAGCGACCAGACTCCGATGTAGAAACTCATTACGATACAACCAGGATCACCTACTAGTAAAACATCTATCACATAAGTCACTGACAATGCAGGATAGCAATTACTGGGTATGTGGAGTAAGATTCTGTATCACAAGATTCCTCTCAGCAGCTCTAAAAAGTCTTATTGAGTTCAATGAATAAACAGTATGCAGTGAGCTCCCCCTAGTGGTGCCTTTAGGCGGCTGCAACTTTATCATTTAACGGAGTCTATGCACAGGATTTAGAGCTCGGTCATAAAAACGAACCTCCACCCATAGGCATATTAAGAAATGGTGGACCTAAACACAACATGGTGTTAAAAGATGAATATTCACTTTTAAGTTCAGAACACCAGATCTATATATTTGTCTCTTCTGCAAAGCAAAGGGGGGGGGGGGTTGTTATTGGGAGAAAATTAATTAATGGTATATAGAGGTTTTTTTTCATCTCAACTAAATTCTGTGTTTTGACAAGTCTTAAAGGGGTTTTACACTGGGCGATATAACACTCGTTGCCCTGTGTAAACAGAGGAAAAATCAAGAGATGAACTAGCAAATGCTCGATCTGCTGGTCTTTTAGTTTTAAAAAGTAAAATATTATCGTTGTCGGCAGCACATCTTGGTGTGTAAACCGGGAGACGCGCTGCCAACATGATAATAATGTATGGGGACGAGTGATCAGAGTAACCACCGCTCGTCCCCATCCATAGATCCACGTGACAGGAGAATACGAGCGCCGATCAACGATGTCTCATTGATTGGCGCTCGCTGCACCGGCCGCTGTAAAAGGGCCTTTATTAACTAAGAATCGACGATTTCCGTAACTTAGTAAATCAGGGAAGATTGCGCTTATCGTGTTGGTGAGTGGATGCGGCAGTGTTGATGCTTCCTGACAGACCTGCCTATTGTAATGAGATGCTAGGACTGTCATAAAACCAAACAGAACAATAAACCTTTATCTATAGTGCTGTGTTTAATGTCTGCTGAAATGATCTCCAGTGAAATCCCTGCCTCTGAGCCCAGATCATGTTGATCTTGCTTCTTCATTGCATAAATGAATAGAAAATATTTTTTTTTTCCTGAAGCGTGATACAAGTGATATCCTCTGTATCTTGCGCATTAGGCTTTTCCTCTTTTTAATTCTTATTTCCATCTCCCTAGAAATCTACCCAGATATCTTACCCATGCTCGCTGGTAATCAGCATTTACAAATTACCTGTGTAATGTATGCAAAGCTCATTAGCTTATAAGCCGTGTGGCAAATCTGGAGGGAATGCATGCATTGGGCCGGGTTTGATAAATCCAAGCCAAGTGCAAATCCAACCGCTGCGACAATTGGCGTCAACAAAATCATAAATTTAAAAAAACAAAAACACTGTTTTTCACTAATATTATTGGTCGCTGGACAAGTAAACCACATTTAACAACTTGCATTATGTTCTTGTGCTGCCTGCAGGGGTAACTATGTGGGTTAATGACCTCATTCTAAAAGGATTGTTGGAAAGAGAATGTGGACGCTAGACACGAGCCGCGATTCTCCCAGAATGTGCATTGTTTTAACCTGTACCGGTCATTTGTTATATGTACATATTGCAACTACAAATGAAGAAAGCCAAAACTGCATTCATTATGTGACCTGAACTGTAGAAATGGATACCGCAATCTGAGTAGTTGCTATTGGCAACACCTCCAATTTTACATTATTTTTATTTATTTTTTTAAATGACACCGCAACAATGTCAGTGATTGACTGTGGATAGAGTTCTGAAAATCTTAAATTATATAAAGAAGTAGTCTATGTAATCTTGTACATTTACAATTCTGCAAGCTTCAGAGCTGAAATCGCCTAGCATTCCTTGCTTGTTCTAGTGATTTGCATTCTGGGATGTGCCATCTTTAAACCAGAAACTGTACAGTAACCTGATGTAAGGGAAACTACCCCCCCCCCCCCCATATTATAGAAGCTCATATAAGATGTTAGGGGTGTTTATCTCGATAAGTTTACCAACTGTTTCCAATAAAAATTGGCAGAAATGTGAATGTAGTTGCAGAGCAAAAATGCAGGAAAAAAAACAAAAACTATCCCAGTTTTCAATGACGACCAGCAGAACTGTGAATACAGCTCTGGGCTACATAATACAGGCCTTATTGCTGTATTAAAGTTCTGCGCTAACTAGAAACAGGTAGATTTTTGGCACATTCAATTATACAAAATGAAAGTGTGCAAAATATACAAGCATCTGCTTCTTAGTCATTTCAAGGTTTGTGAATGCTTTCTGCCAGGAGCCATTTTCCTCTCCCTGGCAGATGTGACCATTAGTGCTGGTGGCGAGTATGAATATACAATATCTTCACTGCTGAAGTCACAAAAGCAGGTCTACAATTTCCTCTCAGACTCCATAAATGGGACAACCCTTTTTTTTGTATTGGAGCTCCCCTTTAAGTCTAAAACCCTTGGTAAACAATTTGAGTGTCCTATTCCTAATGCATTTTGACGTCTTAAATATTGTAGCATCATAGATCCACATCCTGTCCAGCAATATTCTTCCCTACCTCTTGTTCACCTTATACTGCCCACAAGAGATGGCATTATATGTTAAGTCAATAGCATGAAGAGACATTGGCCTGAAATGTCACGTTTTTGTGTGTGGTTGTACCAAACGGGTGTGGCTGGTATAATAGGTTTCTTGAGACCACTCCTCTATTTGCCAGAGCAGAGTGTGGCCGCTGGCTGTCTATTCATTTGTATGGGATTGTCAATACTACATTTCTGGTGGTTCTGCATTTAGAAAAAGACATTAGGGCTGGGCGATTATGACCTAAATCAAAAATCAAGATTAATTGAACATGTAACCTAGATTACGATTAAATGAACGCTTTAGACCACACCACTTTTGGCATGACGTGCCCCCTATTTGCATGTTAGGCCATTGAAATATTTTTACCCTAAGCCTGCTGTAAACTACTGTATATAATATACCCCGACACTACCACCACACTATATAATGCCCATATAACTGCCCCCTCACAGTATAATGCCCCATAGCTGTCCCCACGCTGTATAATGCCCACATAGCTGCCCCACACAGCCCCAATAGTGCCTAATAATAATGATGATAATAATATACATACTCACCTAACCCCGTTCCAACGACGAGTGGAGGAGATCCCTCTGCTCTTCCGGTCTGTGCAGCTCGGCCCAGACAGGCACGATGACGTCACTGCCTCGCATCCAGCGATACATAGTGAATGGTAGAGAAGGGACCTTACGGATCACTGCCCTACCATTGGGTTCAACTGTATCTGCATTCTGAAGATGCAGATTCAGTTTAAACCGGGAAAAATGATTGAAAAATCCTAAATGCACAAGATGACTGATTGATTGCGCTGATTTTCAGTTTTTTTTATTTTTATTAATTGCACAGCCCTATGAGACATACACCAAGTTCCAGCCTTTTCCTACTATCCCGTCCTACAACAATAATATCTTGAGCAGCTGTTGGTTGTACTACTGGGTATCGTATCTTCCAATATATATCCTGCTTCAAAACCAATCATTGCCACTAGTAGAAAAACTGTACTGTACCATTACAGAGGTATTTACATGGATCTGTATATACATCTGTGATTTTTTCTGTGTCCATTGTTTTCTATAAGTTAAATTGGCATCCATGTGGAAACCTCCATAGGATAACAGCGCCGTCTCATGGCTATGTAGCACAGGTATAGAGCAGTAATAATATCATGCGATTAAAGCTTAAAAAGGTTGGCCAGGAAAAAAATATTTTCTAAAAAGTGTCCGCCAGCCATGGTTTGCCTTCTCTAAAACCCCCTACATACTTTCTAACCAGTTTCTGTTTGATCTCAATAGTCACTGCTGCTCTGTTTGTTTACATCTCTTGCGTCTGGTCCTGGCTATTTCCTGTCTTGTAACCCACCATACCCATTATCCCTTGCTGCATCTGCGGAGACAGCTTACATCCCCCCTTCATAGCATCTCAGCTATTTGCATACTGCCATGCCCCTCTATGTTTACAGGGTCATTCCCTGCTCTAATTACAGTCCCCCAGCTCCATGCACTGTCACACACCCAGAAATAATCACACAGGGGGGATGGGGGTTATATAGGGGTAATACACAGGGATGTTGAGGTTATACACACGGATGATGGGGTTATAAACAGGGATGAGGAAATACACAGGGATGATATAACTCCATCATACCTGTATACAACCTATATGTAACTCACTGTGTATTTCCTCATAATCCCTGTATATAACTGATCATCCCTGTGTATTACCCCATCGTCCCTGTGTATTACCCCAATCATCCCTGTGTATTACCCCAATCATCCCTGTGTCTTACCTCATCATCCACAGGGATGATGAGCTAATACACAGGGATGACAGCAATGATGGGGTAATACACAGAGATGATGGGTTTATATACAGGATATAATACAAGGATGATGGGGGTTATGCAGAGGGACGATGGGAGTTATATTCAGGGATGATGGCCCCATCATTCCGGTATATAACCCCCATCATCTCTGTATTTATATAACCCCTGTAATAACTGTATATACCATCGGTGGGTGCCGCTTCCGGGTGGCGGCTCCGCAAGCGGGGGCAGGGGAGGGGACTGCGGGTTATGGGGGTGTCGTGGGTGGTGAGGATACAGGCAGGCAATGCGGGAACTCCGAGAAAGGAGGAGAGGGTTGTGTAGAAGCAGAGACGACGTTCCGTGTGTCTGCTCAGCCAGTACTTCCTGTTGTGTAGAGACACGGTGCGTCATCAACTATGTTTACAGGCGGCAGGACCAGAGGAGGAGGAGCTCTGAAGAGCTTCTGAAACATCCGCCCGGTCCACTGCCTGTAAATGTAGTTGATGACGCGCCGTGCCTTTTTCAGCTGGAAGTGCTGGCTGGGCAAAGATACGGTACATAACAGGAAATTTAAAATGTACTCTCGGTGCAGTCACGTTACCGCAGATCAGAACAGAGTAACTCTGCCGCAGGTAAACAGACATTATATTGGAAATTTACTTAACCCCTTTAGGACACAGCCTGTTTTGGTCTTGTGGCACAGCAGATTTTTTCAAATCTGACGTGTCCCTTTATGTGGTAATAACTTGGGAATGCTTTCACCTATCCAAGCGATTCTGATACTGTTTTCTCGTGACATATTGTACTTTATGATAGTGGAAAAATGTTAATATATTTAATATTTATTAGTGAAAAACACCAAAATGAAGAGAAAATTTGCAAAAATTAAATTTTTTCTAAATTTAAATGTACCTGCTTGTAAAACAGATTGTAATACCACACAAAATAGTCACTAGTTACCATTTCCCATATGTGTACTTTGCAGCGTTTTTTGAATGTTCCTTTATTTTTCTAGGACGTTACAAGGCTTAGAACTTTAGCAGCAATTTCTCACATTTTCAAGAAAATTTCAAAAGGCTATTTTTACAGGGGCCAGTTCAGTTGTGAAGTGGTTTTGAGGGCCTTATATATTAGAATCCCCCAATAAATCACCCCATTTTAAAAACGGCACCCCTCAAAGTATTCAAAACAGCATTCAGAAAGTTTCTTATCCCTTTAGGCGTTTCACAGGAAATAAAGCAAAGTAGAGGGAAAATGTACAAATTTTTTATTTTTTTTTGCCGAAAATTCATTTGGAATAAAAAAAATTCTGTAACAGAAGGTTTTACCAGAGAAATTCAACTCAATATTTATTGCCCAGATTCTGCAGTTTTTAGGAATATCCTACATGTCGCCCTAGTGTGCTAATGGACAAACACCGGCCTAAGAAGCAAAGGAGCACCTAGTGGATTTTGGGGTCTGCTTTTTTTTAGATTATAGCACCATATCAGGTTTGAAAAGGTCTTGTGGTGCCAAAACAGTGGAAACTCCCCAAAAGTGACCCCATACATTTTTGTCCACTAAAATGTTGCATTTTTTCATTTTCACAAGGGATAAAGGAGAAAAATTCGCCCTAAATTTGTAACGCAATCTCTCCCGAGTATGACAATACCCCAAATTTAATAGAAAGAACTTATTTTTCCATCAATAGTGCGGTGTGAGAGCTTATTTTTTGCGGGAAGGGTTGTAGTTTCTATTGATACTATTTAAAGTACCATATAACGTACTGGGAAACCGAAAATATAATTCATTGTGGGGTGAAATTGGAAAAAACTGACTTTTTGGGTTTAGTTTTTACCGCTTTCACCATACGGTGAAAACGACAACTTAACTTTATTCTGCGGGTCAATACGATTACGGTGATACCAAATGTATATATAGATTTTTTATAATTTACTACTTCTACAAAGAAAAAACTATTTGTTAAAAAACAAAAACACACAGAGAGCCATTACTTTTTTTTCTTTTTTGGTCGATTGATCGGTGTGAGGGCTTATATTTGGCAGGATGAGCTGTAGTTTTTATTGGTACCATCTTTTGGTACATACAACGTTTTGATCACTTTTTATTTCATTCTATTTAGAGCTTTGGTGACCAAAAAACAGTGATTTTGGCACTTTAAATTCTTTATTTCTTACGGCGCTCATTATGCCATAAAAATTTGTTTTACTTTAGCTTGCGGGTCGGTATGATTACGGCGATACCATATGTATATCGTTTTTTCCCTGTTTTGCAGTGTTTGCACAATAAAATCACTTGTTTTGTGTCACCATATTCTGAGAGCCATAATTTTTTTATTTTTCAGTCAAAAAAGCTGTGTAACGGCTTGCTCTTTGCGGGACAGGCTGTAGTTTTTATTGGTATTATTTTGGGGTACATGTGACTTTTTGATCACTTTTTATTCTATATTTTGGGAGGGGTGGTGACCAAAAAACAGTGATTCTGGCATTGTTTTTAGTTTGTATCTTTTGCGTCGTTCGCCATGTGGGAAAAATAAAATTTTTATAGATTGGGTCGTTAAGAACGCGGTGATACCAAATATGTGTACTGTTATTTAACGGTTTAATTTTTTGATCGCTGCTAGAATACATTACACTACCTAGGTAGTGTAACGTATTCCTGTCAGTGTGACGTCACAGTCACTCTGACAGTTAGTCTACGAGGACCAGCCAGAGGCTGGTCCTCTCATAGGCTTGCATACATGGCAGACCCAGAGGCCGTTGTCTGGCCTCCGAGTGTCATCACAAGCATCAGCAGCCCCCACAATTGCATGGGGGCTGCCGATGTGCTACAAACCCCCTAAATGCGGCGATCGCAATCGAGCGCCGCATCTAACGGGTTAATTGCCTAAATCAGCGGCGAAGTCTATCAGGAGGCTTGCCCTAATAGGCTTCCGTACATGGCAGACACGGAGGCAATTATTTGGCCTCCGGTCGCCATGCTAGCCATCTGCAAACCTCACGATTTCATTGTGAGGTCTGCCGATGTGCTAGAAACCCCTAAAATGCGGTGATTGCAATCGATCACCGCATTTAAGAGGTTAGTTGCCGAAATCAGCGAAAATGAGCTGCACCGATAGTGTGGACGGGTAACCGCACAGTAACTGTACATTCTTGGTACGCTAAGACACTGGCCACCCGGACGTACACTTGCGTCGTGGTGCGCCTATGGGTTAAACATGTCCAATCAAGTTAAAATATAAAGTTTATTCCTGGACAACCCCTTTAACTCTGATTTTTGTGACATTTCACATGTATGTATTGTGTTTATTTTCTATTGTCACATTCTAGGGGCCTTCCTCATGTATATTTCATCTTGCCACATTGTTATCCTATGATCTGAAGCATATTTTAAGAACCATACAAAATCTGTGGAAAGTAAATGAACACACAGCTGTAACCAGGTGCTGAATACTTATCTAGTAGAACAAATCAACACAATAAATAGCTTTGCTATCGAGCAAAGAAATGCCACTTTCCTGGTGAGAAGTCACCTGAGTATATTGGCCTCTTATAATGGTTTTATTGCTGATTAATATGTGCTTATTAGTACTGGAATATCAAAGTTTGTTGCTTGATGCAGCCATACAATGGAACATGTTTCTGCTATGAAGAGCTCTAGAAAAGGATTATGCTTTCCTCCCGGATGTCTTTCTGATCAGATCACTGTATGTAGCACTGTCAGGAGAAGGAGAAGAGCGCTCTTGTCAAAGACTTCAGCAAGATGACAGCGGGAGGAAAGACCAATGGGACGCTGGTTCACACATCCCAATCTCCAAATTACATCATGCACAGGAGACTGCAAAAGAAAAGGGGCCTGTTAGAGCAGAGACGATTGCAAACTGTCACTTTGAACAAAGTCGTGCTCATTCAGCTGGGAACGTGGTGCGTGTGAGATAGAATGTCTATTATTGTCTGTACCCCCAGCTGATAACCAGCTCTGCCTTGAGAAGTAGGCATCTACATTATTGATCACAGGGTGGCACCTCTTTTTTGTTCAGATACAGCCTGACACTCACTACAATTGCCTGACAGTCATTCCGTGCAACACAAGGTCATCCTGCAACATTGCAAGGTCACAGAAAACTTCCTATTCCTATTTGTCCACTTTATCAAAACATCAGAACACCAAGCATGCAGCCAAAAAACCTTATGTTTCTAGCTTATGTTGCTCATATCTTTTAACTGTATTTTTTGTTACGATACCAAACTATGGCCTAGGAGCAAACGTGGAGCTGACCAAGGTGCTGAGGCATTTGCAACAAATCTTATTTTTTCAATGCATCTAAACAAATTTGCCAATATTCTTGGTTACAAATATTACCCCTCTATAAATCCCTTGTAAGGACATCTTGAATATGGAATTCAGTTTTGTGCTCCACATGGTAAAAAATGGATATAGGATAACTGGGGAGGGTTCAAAGGCGGGCGATGAAAGACTATAGAAATTGGGCTCGTTCAGCTTGGAAAAAACTACGTCTTCGAGGTGATCTTATTAATATGTATAAATATATGTGTGGTCCATACAAAGAACTAGTACATAACCATTTTTTTCCAAGGACTCTACAAATGAACAGGGGACATTCATGGCGTATGAAAGAAAGACGTTTCAGATATCAATATAGAAAAGGGTTCTTTACAGTTAGAGTAGTCAAACTATGGAATGCCCGACCCCAAGAGGTAGTAATGGCAGATACAATGTCAGCATTTAACACAAGGCTAGATTAATATTTATTTACGAATGGCATTGAGGGTTATAATTAATTGCAACGAATGACATGTAATTTATGGAGAAATGTTGGACTTAAAAGGACCGGTCTTTTTTTTCAACCTATGTAACCATGTACTGTTTTATGTGATCTATGTCTCCATGGTTACAGACTACAGACCAATCTTGTGTAGTCTGATCCTGCAGTCATACAACCTTCTTTCTGTCCCTTGGTGAAGTATGACTGCAGAATAAACGACACCAAGTTGTTTGTAGTCTGTAACCATGGAGACACCGATATTAGGAACTGTAAACATAAATTTGCAAAGTTGATTAATTTTTTTTTCATTTTAGTTTCATTGTAGCAATAAAAGTGGTGGCAAAGACAAACATTCAACACATGATTAAAATGCTTATTGTACATAACTTTTTTTAAAACATTTGGCATCTTATTACATTGTAAACAATAACCTAGTGGGTATCCAAAGAGTTCATAATTTATGAAATACCAGGATCCATCCTTCTCTATAACCGGATACCAGCAGCAATGTACAGGTTTCTTGCACGTCAGAGCTTTTAGTTTAGCTTTAGTCTTTTTTTTTTTTTTTGTAATTCATAGGTACAGATAGAGAATTTACATTTTTAAATGACGCATCACAACAAAATACGATTTCCTGATTAAATTATAAATCATATATAAAATCCTATTCATGGATTCATATTACCTTCCTTTGTGTTGCTGGCAAATCCTGAATAAGTGGCATTTTATGCAAAGTTTCTAGAAAATGAATATTTAGCTGGCATTCTAATATTATATAATTCTATATTTCCGATCTTACAATGATGTACAATAAAATATACAAATAAACACCTTGATATAGCAGTAAAAGGTAGTTAGGCCCCATGCACACGAACGTGTTTTTGCGTCCGCATTTCCCCCGAAAATCCACGGGAGAATTGCGGACCCATTCATTTCTATGGGCCCATACACACTATCCGTGTATTCACGGGTCCCCGCATGTCCGCAAATCCGTGCCGCACAAACTCAGGACATGTCTTATTACGGCCCGCAAATTCGATGCGGACATGCCCATAGAAGTCAATGGGCCCGTGGAGAATGCAGGTACACCTCCGTGTGTCAACCGCAGTTTGCGGATTTGCGGAAGTGTTGCTAGGCAACGACCGGGAATGAGTTCTGTCGTCATCCTGTTTTACCTAGGCTTTTTTTTTTATCCGCATTTTGCGGATTACATACCGATGAACTGCGGATTACATACGGATGAACTGCGGAGGACATTTCACGGAACACGGTCCTGGAATTTGCGGACCAGAAAAACACTACGGTCGTGTGCATGAGGCCTTAAGCCCCTGCTATTGAGGTTGGAAACAGAAGGCGGGGCTGTATCTGATCTGCATCGTATACCTTATTAGTTCCTTTAGGCCAGAATGTCACACGCCGCTTTTTTTAGCTAATGCCAGAAGGAAAGAAAGGTAGAAAGATAAGATGGATGCATCTCATTTGTGTTAACTACTCTGTTTGGCTTAAACTACTGAGCCCAAAAGTCCTCATTAACTACTAGAAAATTCAGTGTGAATCTCACGTAATATAATTTAGTACTAATTGTGGTGTTTATGCCTTATTCAGACGGCCGTGTTATACGAACAGTGTGTCGGCTGTATTTCCTGGACTAATCATAGTTCAGGGAGCCGGACTACTGGTATCATAGTTATCCATGATTCTAGCAGTCCCTGCCTCCCCGCGGGAATACGGTCCCATACTTTAATCATGTTTTCAGTGCGGGGGTAGAATTCCCGCAAGGAGTCAGGGACTCCTAAGCAGCAAAGATAACTATGATACTAGGAACCACGCTCGCCGACACGGTCATCTGAATAAGGCCTTAGCAATTAAACCATGCCCATAGTGGCTACACATTAATGGTGGGGCAACCCGTGTGACCAAATTACAGAGCATTTACTTGAATTTATCAAGCTGTTGTCAGACCCCAGTGTATTAACAGCTTTACACATGTCGGTTATCATACGGTCATTTCCTGTTACGGCCCCTTTAATGTGAGGAGTAGATTAAAGGGCAAAAAACAAACAACTAACTGCAAAACCTTGTTATGTAATTGTTAAAATGTCTAATTATGGAGAGCTATGTAAATGTCGAATTTGTTCTTAATTACAAATGTCAGGAGGCTTATAAATTAGTGGTGTGGGTCTTCTGCGCCTTTTCTAGTGAACGTAGACCTGGACTTGCTTCCACCCTCAATCATCTCAAGTTCTTTACTAATTGGGAGATCCGGAAAATAGAAAAAAATACTTATTCTGTTCCTCCAAGTTTATACTTCAGTTGTAAGTACCTGTGGTTGCCGTTTTAAAGGTCGGACGTAGGATATAATAACGTAACATTCTCCTAAGAGACAATCCATAAGCGCCAATTGTGCCTAGTAAATTCATAAGAGTACGGTTAATGTAGCCCCTGGAGACTTTCAGGCTGAGGCTAAACGCCAAGTTGCGTAAAAGTTGCAGTATTACCGCAGCACAACTTTTGCGACCATCGTATAAGGTTCGACCTGGTAAGATTTCTTGAGATGTTCGCAAATTCACTTTTAGCCTTATTTTCTATAGAGAAGCATTGATGTTGCGTTAGTTATTAAGCGACTTTACTGTTATTCGCAGGGGACCAGATGTCACCGTGTAGCTCTAGCCTAGGACACCGTTTAAGTGTTGCAAAGATTTGCATTAATCTATTTTAAAAGGTTTTTAGTTGCTCCTTATCAACTTATTATGAACTTCACTCTGGAGCAATTTAAAAAAAGAAAAGAAAAGTGACAGTCTAATCTGTGGCTAAGGAGCAACTAAAGAAAAAAATTCTGCAAATCTCAGGAAGACTTCTGTCCTATGCTTTTGAACGATTATAGAAAATTAGACATCTTGTCATTTTAAAATCTTTTTCCGTCTCCATCTCGGAGTTGATGTATCCTCCGTCAAACTGTCAAAATCGTTTTTTTTTTCACCTTTGTTCTGCGTACTTGTGTTTACTTCATAGATTTGGTGTATATTTGTTGCTTATTTCCCGAGTTGTCTCATTTTCCGAATTTGTTGCGGATTTGACACAATTGGAAGTTAATAGTGGCAGAATAAGCATTATAAGAACAGAATCCTACTTAAAAATGAGTGGCCTCCTTGAAATTTTGATCCATGTGTGATATTTAACCACTTTGCTTGTTACAAAAGTATAATTAACATAACAGTAAGGGGCCCCTATCCATATTTCCTACTATGGTGTAAGGACCCTCCGTGCGCTTTCCCCTTTGATAATAGCGGCTTTCAGAAGGTCCAGGCAGTAGGAGCTCATTGTTGTGGGGCTTGTTTTAAGGGTTGTCCAAATTTCCCACTGAGAAGACTATGGTTGTTAAGCAGTGAAGCCCTAGCAACCAGAGGGTCAGATACTACCTGGCACTTGAGCTGAAAGCTGGATTGACACTGTGCAAACAGCATAAAGTAGAATAGCCGCCTGGCAGCAGTCACACCATGCCACTCTTTACATCAGGCAGTTCTATTAAACATAATAGATGCATCACAATCAAAGTTTAGCTCCCTATTATCCATCAAAGGCAAGTAGGAAAATCCAAAGCCGTTCCGTGCACCGTGGCAGCATCACAAACCATTAGGATGTCCTAGTGTCCCCCAAGAATTGTCGCCACCTATGCTCTGCCTCGCCTTGAGGAAATTGCCCTGTTTTGTTTCACATAAATTCTTCTCAGACGACAGCGTCTTGATCTTTTTCACTTTGATGCATTTTCATATAAAAGACGCATCTTCTGTAACCGAATCCCCAAAAGACACGGAAGTCTCGCAGATTTGTCTTTTACTGACATTAAAGGTGTCGAGGAGCCCAGGAGGATGGACGTCTGTACGGGAAGGTGACAAGTTCAGCGCCGACTGTGATGTGGTTTAATGAATTATCATACCGGGCGAGAAGGAATGAGTTCAGACACTTATTAGATTGTACAAGTTCTTCTTGAACCTCATCAGCCTGTCCACAGGACACTGCCCTGGCACCACATTACACAGGTCTCTCTGCTTCTTGTCTCTACACTATCTCCTATTATCACAATGAAATGAAGATACTCATGAGCCTGTGAAGTTTATACACTGTTGATTTATTTTTTTCCAAACATCCATTTGCCCCTAAACTCCCATAGATGACACTTGTATTCAGCAGTGGCAAGCTGTGTGTCAGATCCTAATCATCACAAAGGTACAGAGGACTAGGACTCGCTTCTCCTGCTAATGAAAATCATTATCGACCATTATCTGCTTTAATTAATTTATTCATCAAATTCTGATTTGGGTGGCAGTGTTCATGCTGTGAACACCACGAAGACACGTCTTTGTTTTCGTAACTGCAGAGCGGGTATTTAGTTTGATTGGATCCGCATACAATTATCAGCTGGCGTAACCTTTCGTGGGCCCAGACGGCACGTCAAGTAAATAAGTGGAAATTGGAAACGTTACGTGTGCATCAAACTATATTTACTATCTGTTAACTGCGGTGAAGCCGAACAGATATACCCTTCATGCCGTGCCTGGATTGAATTATCTGTAGGCATAGCATAGGTGGTAAAAAGTGAGCGCTTTCTCCCTGCAGAGAGTTACACCTGCCGCTAAAGCAAAGGTGAAATCAATTATTTTTCATCTGTGCAACTACAAGTCCTAGTATGCCTTGTCATCCTGCTGTAGACTATATTCACATAGAATTTAGTAATATCAAGTCAATGGAGAATGCATAAAAAGAGATGGATAACAATGCTGAGATTGGTTACAGATAATAGGTTCATAGATCAGGGTAACGCTCTGATGTGTTTCACATTCAATAGGATTTTGAGTTTTAAGATTAAGAACCTTGAAGTGTGAAAATGCATTAGTGTGTGCTCGATCTGTAATGAACGCCTTCATCGTTAAATGTCGTCTAGCAATGAGGCAGCTCTATGCTGCCAGTGTCTGCCACGTTAGCTCTGCTTGCAAAGTTATCTAGAAGAACTACTGTCCCATTATTTCCCCATGTATGACCCAAATCCTATGATAACTTGAGTATTGGGTATGAATCCATCTGCTGGATGTTGTGCTTTAGGATGACGTTTATTGATGACCGCATACATTGTATGGTTTACATCCGTCAGTGTGTGATCCAGTCAGCAGAATATCAACCAGCTGTGGCATCTTTAAGAGGGCATCCTTGGTATCATTCTGTTGACATCAGACAGGCCTACAGCCGGACACACACACACATAGGAGAAAAGTCATCCAAACCCGCTGATTTTCAGGGGATTGGACAATGATGATCTAATGTGTACGGGGACCTTCCAAATCTCTCCAGAAAGCAGATGTCTGGAGGAATGAGAGATCTGGCATGATGAATTTCAACATTATCAATTCCTTTGTTCCAGTGCCGAGAGGCTTATACTCTCTACCCATTGAAATAAGCATGCGGACTCTGTCTAGCCCCAGTTTAGCCGCATAGAGAGAACAGTCGATGTCCCATAACAGATCCTCTCAGATATGCTGCATTTGCATTTTGGGGCTTTACTATCAGATATGCAGCGTTAATAATATACATGTAAAGTTTCATATGGTAGAAGGCTGCAGTGCACACAGTAATGTGAAAGAGCAGTCTAGTGCCATTGAGTTGTTTGCAGCCCCCATCCTCAGACTGAACTCTGCACGGAAGCGTCACACAGTTCACTCAGACAACGAAGGAAAGTCAGCTTGGATTAAGAGCATTGATTTGAACTGGATTCTGCCCAGCTATGGATTTTTTTTTCCTGCCGCTTCCCTAAATCTGTTCTGATATCGCTGATTGGCGTTTCAGGAGGTGCCACAACAGGGGTTGACAGTGCTTTGTCCTCTAATGGTTTGTCACAAGGGAATTCCTCTCGTTAAAAAAGGGAATGCAGAGGATAATGTGAGATTCTCCATATCTCTGTTTTATGGGAATATAGACATTGGGGGTGAATATTTTACTGATCCATTTCCACACAGACAACTCTCCATACACACTGCACAATGTGTGACAACATATACAAATGTGCCCTCGCTACATGACTAACGTCCAATCAGCTGTAAGGGTCTATTCACACGGTGTGGTCAAATTGTTTTTTTTTGTGGTTTGGCCGCATCCTAACAGTCCTGCATAAACCGCGTAGCTGGGCAGATTTTAGCATCAAACACACATTTTTCTCTGTAGCTCTAAGAAAAGCTGAATGTCTATTGCAGTATTGTACCTCATTCCCAGGTCTGAATACTGGATGCACCTGGTTTGGGATTGCAACTTCAGATGGCATCAGTCTTGTCATTGGGCGGTAACAGAGATCTGACGTCCTCTTTAATTTAAGGGGGTCTCTGATCATTCCTGCTTTAAAATAACGTGTATTTGAGCCTTGTAGGCTGAACCAGTTACCTATGTCTATGGCCAACTGGCACGTATTAGTAGGGCAGTCATGTCACTACAGTCGTCCGGTACAAGCATATTATAGGCCTCATGCACACGACCGTAGCCGTGTGCACGGTCCATGATTACGGCACGGACAGCCCGAGGAGTGTCACCCACAGGCCATCCACAATCACGGACCATGCACACAAGAGATATGCATTGACTTTAAGGAGCCCGGACTGCAAATGCCGCCTGTAAAATGACTCGGGCCCCATGCACACAACTGTAAAAAAAACTCAGTTTTTGCGGACCGCAAAAACGGACCCATTCACTAACGTTGAACGCGGACACCTTTCCATATCGCTGTAAGTGGCTGTCCATGCTGTAGAAATGTTTCTAAAATTATGGAACATGCCCGTTCTTTTGCCTTAGTATGGGAGAACGCCCGGAAAATGCGGTTGGCAGTCGGCCGTGCCCACACAATCGCGGACCGTGATTACGGGCACGGCCATGTGCATGGGGCCTCACTGTCATTATCCTTTTGTGGTCTAAGCTCCAGGACAATGCACAGACCGTGAAAACCACAGTTGCGTGCATTGGCCCATAGGATAGAATGTGTCCTATACGATCTGCAATGGCCGATAGTATGCAGACCGTAATGCACGATCGTGTCCATGAGGCCTTAGTCGGATGCAGCAACCCTATACAGAGGTGAATGGTTGACTATTAGAAACTACAAATTATCATAAACGCTGCATGGTACAGATGATTGGTCTTCTGTAACTGGAGGCATTGACGGGTAGTGAAGTATAGGGTCAGTCATTGCTCCTTAGCTCTGTAACGATCTTTCCTAATGGATTATTAATACATGAATGCTGTGCACTGATTATAAATTGCAATTAGCAATATTCTCGCTGGCAGTCAAGGGTCTAAGACCTCCCCAAGTGACACCAGTTTTGGTATTTCAAACATCTTAACTTCCTAATGTCATCAGCACGTCCCCAAATCTCTCCCTTCAGTAAGCAGCAATTCAAGATTCATTTGAAGCGAGTGCAATCCTACAATAAGCACTATTAGAGGCTAATTCCAGGCCCTAGAGATTCCTCCTCTTAGTAATCCAAGTGCGGACTAATTATTTAGAGTCTTGTCTGTTTCCTCAGACTGCTCCAGCATAAATATCCATCCACATTGACTTTCCCATCTAATCCTTAATTACATTATTGAAGGACTTCTACAGGGGATGATGTACGTCTTCACTGGACAATTATACGATTGATATGGATGTACTGGTGATTAAAAACTACTGTACCTGGGTCCCATCCTTCACTTTACAGCTGATACCCTCATTACTTCTAAGAGATGTTGTGCAGCTGCAGAAAATATCGGGAAGCAGAGATATATCTTTATGGAATGTTGTACGTGCGATTTTAGGAATTAAATCCAACTAACAATGTGTCATCATTTTGCACAATTTTTTCTTTGAAAACTCCGGCTATTTTATATTGCTAATGATTTTGGTGGCCAATAAAACAGTTTATGTACAGAGGAAATAATTCACTCATTATAACAGCATTTATTCTACGTGTGGAGCCGCCTCACCTGGTAGAATGGGTTTCGGGGGACCCTCGTTCTATCATTAAGTGGGGATCTCCACCTACCACACAACCCATTTTACGACTGACCTTTTTCTTGTTATAAGATGTTCATATATATGTTTCTTGCCTATAACCTATATTCCTGCATCTGTTCCTACAGAAAGTCCAGCAGTACACGGTTGTAATTCAAGCCACGGACATGGAAGGAAACTTGAACCACGGATTATCAAACACGGCCACTGCTATCATAACTGTTGCAGATGTCAACGACAATCCACCTGAATTCACCGCCAGAATGGTAAGTTGATTGTCGTATTGGGTATCATGTATAGAAAGCGTTGGGGCAGGGAAGGCGTACAGGCGCTGCAGTCACTTCAAAACATCTGATCAGTGGGGGTTCTGGGAGTCAGACCCCGACCGATCAGATATTGATGGCCTATCAGGATAGGACATACATTTTTAGGGACTGGACAACTCTTATGGCAGTCTGGAAAATAATCAGCAAGATGAATAGTGGAAAATACCAATATTTTAGGACTTGCTGACGCAATCCAAATTTACAGCCCTGATTTAACACTAGTAAAGATATAAATATAATTCTAACAATAAAATACGAAAATATGTCTACAAAAAAAGAAAAACATGACCGCTTTTCATTTCTGTGGGGTAAAACTGAACCTAAATTAGTAGAGCAACTGATTTAGGTTTTTGGATGCAATCTGTTTTATACAAGATCTATTCCCTCAATGACTTTCAATCTGTTTCCTACATTTCCTTATTAATTACTCGCTGACAGGTCTTCGCTAGTAAACATGGCATGATCCCAGACGCCAGTGACTAAATAGGAGCTCCACGGCACCCAGGCAATCCTTGGCGATTTATTCTGCAGTCATTCCCACATGAAAATATTGGAGTCTTGAGAGGACATATATACTATGACTAGATTTGAGGAGATAAAAAAAAAAAAAAACTGCTCTAAACTTGAGGTGAAAATGAAATGTCTGATTTGCTTAAAATGAGGTCTACTTCTAAAAGTATTCATTAGCAAATCAAATCGCTGTTACAAACGCCGGAAGACAGATTGATAATCCTTCCCTGATAATCCCAGTCTCAAGGTAAATACATAGACAAAGTGAAAGAGTATTAAAATGCAAAACTGCAAATCGAAGTATTAAAAAACAATTAAGTTTCAAATTGACAATATGCCGACAAAAACGAATCCCGGTCCTCAGTTCTGGTCCCGAACTTTCTTTTCTGTCTAACTGGAAAAGTTTTGAACACTGTTACAAAGTAGGACTGGGTCACCAGAGTATCACTGGATCCCCAGGAGGGCCCAGGTTTTAACACAATAATGGGCCTCAAATGTCCAGCAGAAGAAAACCCAATTAAAAGGGGTTATCTGGGTTATTACAATTGATGGCCAATCCTTAGGGTAGACCAAAAATATTAGATCGGTGGGGGTCCGACTTGGCACCCCCACTGATCAGTTGATTGAAGCGGACACAGTGCTCTTACATGTTACACATTTCTCCTCTTCATCCGTACTTGCACACGCCGTTACATTTGTAGGATAGGCCATCAATTTCAATAACCCAGAGAACCCCTTTAAAGCGAATATTGGAGCCAATCACTTGCTGTTAGGGACAATCATTTACTTGGCTATGAATTGTGTCTAGCTGCCTTAAGAAAAGATCTGTGAGGAAAATGAACTTCAAGGGATACATTAACAAATCATTGCATTCCTTAAAACGAGGGTGTAAAAGTTTCTGATCTCTTGACTTCACCCATCACATATCAACAGCTGTCATCCTGGAGATGAGGGAAACACTGCCGTACATTGGTGATATTTAATTAACACAGTCTCCATATTGCTAATTAGTAGCCGGGATAATGAAACTGTGAAGTTGCACTTGTAGCTAAAACTGGATCAATTCCGTAGCTGCTGTGACTTTATTAGCGTGTTCTTTTTAATGTAACAATTCTTCTTTATACAAAGATACTTCAGTAAATTGGGGTTAAACAATAGATCTGAAAATATATGCGTTATTGAGAGGTAGTGTGCGTGTTTATTATTGGAGTGCATTTTTTAGATATGATTTCGGGCTTCTGCCCCCTTCACTGGCGCAATAGATGGGGATTGCAGCTCACAGACCCCCCCCCCCCCCCCCCCCGATGAACATTTATTACTCTAAGACATGTCAGAAGTTTTAAAAGCTGGAAGTACACATCGTTCAGTAAAGTCAACTTCACGGAAGCAAACACCTAACCCAAAAAGCTTGCGCTCAGGTTTTTTTTTCTTTTAGCACTACTGCTGCAGATAAATTTAGGATGTCGAGCTCTGCAGAGCTTAAACTGCTAATCCACTCTTGCTGCGGCCCAGGAAATGCTGAGAGTTGAGTGCAGAGCAGAGAGTAATCACACACCCCGGGCAGAACGTAACGAGTTCTCCTCTCTTCTTATCGCTCGCGGCTCCTTCGTGATACGATCAGGTATTGTGAAGCACAACAGATGTTAAAGGTCAGTCCAACGCTGGCTACATCAGTCACAGGGGAGCGTGGCAGATCCAATTCTGGATAAATTCCCAATTTGTCTTCCTAACAAGGTGATGGTATCAGGGATTTCAGTGTACAAGAGGAGCAGGGAACCGATTAAAGATTTTTGTGCTGTCAGAGCTGGATTCAATTCTGCTATCACTCAGCTGGCTTTCAACTTTCCAATGTCAAGTTCTTTTTTTTACTTCAAGTACTTCCTAATTACATCTGACCTCCAGAAACACATTGGGGTGATATCATTTTACTATGACTGGGACAAGGCCCCTGTTTTATACCAGGCTGCCTCCGCTTCATTTTTGATATTGAAATCCATTTTAAATTTGCTGTATCCATATTTGTAAACTATTTTACAAAAGGATACTTTGCTTTAATATATACAATAATGTATATTTGAAGCCACTTATGTGCGCAGTGCTGCCCAGTCTACTTTGGCAGGAGCATTGGATTATAAACACGTATACATCTAAATGTATACATGACTTAATGGTTTCATCATTCAGGCAGACAATGACAGTCATGCAGATTTGTTTTTCCAAGGCCTATCCGGGTGAGCAGAGAGCCACACTGCAACAAACAAAAACTCACAAAAGTTGCTGGAAAACTAGAGATGCAAAGAAATGAGAAAGCAACCACTGCAATGACTATGGTCTACGCTGGCCACACACACATGGCCTAAAGCTTCTGAGGATGACTACAGTATAATATAAATTTATCTGTATGAGAACAAGGTACAGCACTATACACAGCCAAAGCACCAGATCTCATTCTGCTGGATTGACAGTGTATTGTGGAAAGGATGCAATTTAATCTTTGTCAAGTTACGGAGTCTCTGTCACCACATTATAAGTGCCCTATCTTCTACATAATGTGATCGGCGCTGTAATGTAGATTACAGCAGTGCTTTTTTATTTAGAAAAACAATAAATTTTGACGAAGTTATGACCTATTTTAGATTTATGCTAATGACTTTCTTAATGCCCAACTGGGCATGTTTTTACTTTTGACCAAGTGGGCGTTGTAAAGAGAAGTGTATGACGCTGACCAATCAGCGTCAGACACTTCTCTCCATTCATGTACTCAGCACATAGTGATCTTGCTAGATCATGGTGTGCAGTCACTTACTCACACATTAACGTTACTGAAGTGTCTTGAGAGTTAATAAACATCGCGTCCAACCAGGACACGATGTCTATTCACAATCCCAACACTTCGGTAACGTTTGTGTGGGACTTAATGACAGCAAGCGTGATCTCGCGAATGGCGAGAAGTGTATGACGCTGATTGGTCACTGATTGGTCAGCGTCATACACTTCTCTTTATAAAGCCCAGTTGGTCAAAAGCTAAAAAATGCCCAGTTGGGCATTAGTCATTAGCATAAATCTAAAATAGGTCATAATTCAGTCAAAATTGATTGTTTTTATAAATAAAAAACACTGCTGTAATCTACATTACAGCGCCAAATCACATTATGTAGAAGATAGGCCACTTATAATGTGATGACAGAGCCTCTAACAACTATTAGGGTATGTGCACATGCAAAATCAAAAAACATCTAAAAATACACAGCGGTTTTCAAGGGATTTTTATAGCCACTCGCATTTTTCGCGGAATTTTTTAGGGCCGTTTTATTAGCTGTTTTTCTATAGAGTCAATGAAAAACTGCTCCAAAAAATGGTTCAAGTGACAAACTTTATACGGGGCATCTTTTTAGGCGCTGTTTTTTTCCAAACGGCCGCGTAAATAACCACCGTCATAACAGAACGCAGTTTTTCCCTTTTAAATCAATGGGCAGATGTTTGGAGGTGTTCTGCTTCCGATTTTTCGTCCGTTAATAGCCCGAAAATAAGCCGTGTGAATATACCCTTAATGCCAAAAACTGGGACTAAAAATGAGCAAATCTGTGTCATTCTGCTTTGTTGGCATTGGCGACGGAGCAGTGTTTCACTTATATAAGACATTGTAGGTTCTATTGGTCTATATTAAAGTATCCCAGTCTCCTTGGTCTTATAGGGCAAATACAGCTCTGTAATAGGAAATTTGCCTGTCGATAAAGCAATTTTGCAAAGTTTCGCTCACCTCTGATTGAGTCACATGTATCTTGAAGTCCTAACCAATCATAGTTTGTCTCATTTTCACAGTCCATCACAGAAAATGAAACTTGTCTGTACTGTAGGTAACTTTTGCTTCAACGTAAATTACATGAGGCTTATTATGTAGTTAGTATCGGACACAGTTTTATAGTCCTAATGTAGCCATGATTTAGCCCTTCTGCTGTCCCATCCAAGCCCCATATAGACTCAGCCTGACCTTTAAGATTTCCTGGCAGAGACTGACATTACAGGACACTTTGTTCTGAGTTTAACTTAAGAGGCTCTGTCACCAGATTTTGCAACCCCTATCTGCTATTGCAGCAGATCGGCGCTGCAATGGAGATAAGAGTAACGTTTTTATTTTTAAAAAACGAGCATTTTTGGCCAAGTTATGACCATTTTTGTATTTATGCAAATGAGGCTTGCAAAAGTCCAAGTGGGCGTGTTTAAAGTAAAAGTCCAAGTGGGCGTGTATTGTGTGTACACATCGGGGCGTTTTTACTACTTTTACTAGCTGGGCGTTCTGACGAGAAGTATCATCCACTTCTCTTCAGAACGCCCAGCTTCTGGCAATGGAGACACAGCCGTGTTCTCGAGAGATCACGCTGTGTCATCACTCACAGGTCCTGCATCGTGTCGGACGAGCGAGGACACATCGGCACCAGAGGTTACAGTTGATTCTGCAGCAGCATCGGCATTTGCAGGTAAGTCGATGTAGCTACTTACCTGCAAACGCTGATGCTGCTGCAGAATCAACTGTAGCCTCTGGTGCCGATGTGGCCGACACGATGCAGGACCTGGGGCAGGAAGTGAGTGACGTCACAGCGTGATCTCTCGAGAACACGGCTGTGTCTGCACTGCCAGAAGCTGGGCGTTCTGAAGAGAAGTGGATGATACTTCTCGTCAGAACGCCCAGCTAGTAAAAATGCCCCGATGTACGCACACAATACACGCCCACTTGGACTTTTACTTTAAACACACCCACTTGGACTTTTGCAAGCCTCATTTGCATAAATACAAAAATGGTCATAACTTGGCCAAAAATGCTAGTTTTTAAAAAATAAAAACGTTACTGTAATCTACATTGCAGCGCCTATCTGCTGCAATAGCAGATAGGGGTTGCAAAATCTGGTGACAGAGCCTCTTTATAATTGTTGCTCGTACGTAAACCTACCTGGGACCCTAAGTATATTTAAACTTTGCATAAATCAATAGTATAGGTGAATATAAACAACTTTGTAATCTGTCTTATTAGAGAAAAATGCCTTTCCCACTTATCACTTACCACTTATAGGGGTTCAGGGGGTACTATACATGTTGACAAGGGGTGAGCTCAAAATGCTTGAATTGGGTTCAATAACAATATTTTATGCATGTAACCCAGTGAGTCGGTTTGGTTTAGGAAAAAGGATCAACCTGAAAGATATAATTGTCACACACATATACACAGTCGAGTCACATTATTATGACCACCTGCTAATATCCAGAGTAACTGCCGTGTGCAGCACGGACAGCAGCCAGATGGGCTGGGAGGGACTCAAGGTGCTGGTCGGTGGTCTCTGGTATCTGGCGCCATGCTGACTGCAGTGCATCCCACATTTGCTGGAGGATGGGTGTGGGAGGATCCATAGAGCGAACAAGACTATTGAGGTGATCCCACAGATGCTCAATTGGGTTCAAGTCTGGCGAATTAAGGGGCCAGAGAAGTACTTGGAAGTCTTGGTCACGATCTTCCAACCACTGTTGAACATTTCTAGCCGTGTGACATGTCGCATTGTCTTTGTAGAAGATTCCATCTGCCCCAGGGAAAATAAACCGCATGTATGTGTGGACGTTATCTGTAACGATGGATTCATACCCAAATAGGTTCAGACTGCCTTCAAAATGGATGAGTGGCCCAGAGAATGCCATGAAAAAATTCCCCAGACCATAACACTGCCGCCACCAGCTTGTGTTAGGCCAGCAATGGTTGTAGGGTGTTTCTCCTTTGATTATTCTCGAACGCACACGCCAACATCCATCCATTGAATGAAGCAGAAAACTTGACTGATCAGAGAAGGCAACCCTTTGCCAATCATCGGTGGTCCACTTCAGATACGGCCGTGCAAATGAAAGCCTTTTTTTCAAATGCAACTTTGTTTGCATAGGAGCAGTGACCATCAGTCTGCTTCGGAGCCCCATACGCAGTAGTGTTTGCTGAACTGTTGTATTAGACACACATCTGGTAGCCCCCTGGTTGATTTTCACAGTGAGCTGCTCCACTGTAGCGTGTCATTCAGCCGTCGCGCACCTTCGTAGCCGACGTTCACCTCACATCAAAGGCACGTGGTGCACCACAATTTCCACGTTGGTTATTTCCAATGGTGCCATTTGTCCACTCACAATACACTACAGCAAGAACATTTCACATACTGCGCTGTTTGATAAATACTATAATAATAATTATAATCTCTTTTTGCAACTCTGAACACATCACTCGTTGTACCCATGGGTAAAAGGGGTGATTTATCAGATAGCCTATTGCACACCTTATATAGCCACCAAGCCAGCCCACAAAATCACTTCCTTCATGGTCTACGTCAAAAGTAGAAGGTGGTCATAATAATGTGACTTGACAGTGTATCTCATACATATTATATATATATAAAATTGGTTAAAAAAAAAGCAGCACTGTTGTGGAATGGTAAGTGGGTGCAAAAGGAATCTTAGTTCGGGCACGTGATCAGGGTCCCAAGATACACAATATATAAAAAAAATACGAGGCAGCACTTCCTTTGCAGTGAAAACTAGATCAATTTATTTACCACCACATGCAACATTTCATCTCTACTCAATGGGGCCTTGATCTAGAAATTTATCTTGTTTTCACTAAAAAGGAAGCACTGCCTCGTATATTTTTATATATATATATACATACATACATACACACACATCTCTACAGACATGTGTTATGTTATCTGCACAGCTCATTATTCACACCCAGTCTATTGTATCTTATTCATACATTACTATTGATGTCTTCTTCCCCTCACAGTTCACTGGTGAGGTACCGGAGAACAGAATTGGTGTTGTTGTGACCAATCTCACGGTGGTAGATCGGGACCAACCATACACTCCCAACTGGAATGCTTTATATAAGATCATCAGTGGTGATCCCGCAGGTCACTTCACTGTGAAAACAGATCCGGTTACCAACGAGGGCATTGTCACAGTGGTAAAGGTGAGGTTGTGTGTTGCTTACATTTACCAGAATAAATGAGGATTAGGTCTACTGTGTGTTCCAACAATGGCCCCAAAAGATATTGGGGCTGTACAGAGGACTGCTCAGTGTGTTATAATTCTGTACCGATATACATCTACCCACTAAACATCTAGTCAATATGGCCTCTGCTGCTTGCATTGTGCACTATTCTGTCAATAGCAACGTCCTGCATCAGTATGGCTTATATTCACCAAATGGAGCTGTGGAGTAATGTCTTTCACATAGCTTCTTTTTATACTGCACAGGTAATTCATTGGAGGCTACTGTCAAATGAGCAGCAGAGGCACTAGGCAGCTATCTCAACCCTGTCTGCAGCATCTGGGGAGAGGAGAAAATGCTCATGTGAAAAGCTGCTCTGTAGTATTCTGCTATTCCAGCTATTCCCATCATACAGAATGCCTTAATCACACTCTAGATTTCTCATAGTGTCGTTTTAATATACTGTCGAAACGTTAAAAAATAAATGCACTGAACGCCTTCAAAGCTGGATCTAATCAGCTGCAATTAGAATTACATCACAAGTCGGAGCATCTCCTTAAAAAGGCTCTGTCACCAGATTTTGCAGCCCCTATCTGCTATTGCAGCAGATCGGCGCTGCAATGTAGATTACAGTAACGTTTTTATTTTTAAAAAACAAGCATTTTTGGCCAAGTTATGACCATTTTTGTAGTTGTGCAAATGAGGCTTGCAAAAGTCCAAGTGGGCGTGTATTATGTGCGTACATCGGGGCGTTTTTAATACGTTTACTAGCTGGCCGTTCTGATAAGTATCATCCACTTCTCTTCAGAACGCCCAGCTTCTGGCAGTGCAGACACAGCCGTGTTCTCGAGAGATCACGCTGTGTCGTCACTCACAGGTCCTGCATCGTGTCAGACGAGCGGGGACACATCGGCACCAGAGGCTACAGATGATTCTGCAGCAGCATCGGCGTTTGTAGGTAAGTAGCTACATCGACTTACCTGCTAACGCCGATGCTGCTGCAGAATCAACTGAAG
The DNA here is from genome assembly GCF_050947455.1 of Rhinoderma darwinii. Classification (NCBI taxonomy): domain Eukaryota; kingdom Metazoa; phylum Chordata; class Amphibia; order Anura; family Rhinodermatidae; genus Rhinoderma; species Rhinoderma darwinii. The sequence continues at coordinate 10,804,366 of NC_134699.1, read as the reverse complement.
CCTCTGGTGCCGATGTGTCCGACACGATGCAGGACCTGTGAGTGACGTCACAGATCTGCACTGCCAGAAGTGGATGATACTTCTCATCAGAGCGCCCAGCTAGTAAAAGTATTAAAAACGCCCCGATGTACGCACATAATACACGCCCACTTGGACTTTTACTTTTAAACACACCCACTTGGACTTTTGCAAGCCTAATTTGCATAACTACAAAAATAAGATCACTTCCTGAGGATGTAATGAGGTTACTTTTGGGGAACTTGCTTCAACTTAACCCCCTCAGACTGCACTAAGGAGCGTACTGCATTTGGTTAAGCAGTGAACACAACCAGATAAAAGGGCGTACGACACTAGAGAGCCTACACATAGTTTGAGAACTGGAATAGACTTCATGCTGGCATCATGGTTTCCATATTTAAAGGATCCATTAGATCGGACAAATCCACTTTGGAATGGATCCCCATTGACTTTTTTTTACCGGCTCGAATAGCGCAGAAGACCACACTATTCTGCCCGTCAGAGGCAACAGAAACCGGACTGAACGAAACCTGAATGCCAGTGTGAACAATGCCACACACTATCTATCTGCTAATAACCCATGTCTTCTTTTCAGCCACTGGATTATGAAATGAACAAGGCCTTTTTACTAAATGTTATGGTGACGAATCAAGCACCTCTGGCCAGCGGCATTCAGATGTCTCTACAGTCCACTTCTGCGGTGACCATTTCCATTATGGATGTCAATGAAGCCCCATATTTCCCTAACAGAAACGATCCCATCAGGCAACTGGAGGGCGAGCACGCAGGCAGACTGCTGACTACATTCTCTGCTGTGGATCCAGACCGTTCAATGCAGCAAGCTCTGAGGTACGCAACATTCATCTCTGCTGAGCTCAGTGACTACCAAGCTAAATGCATTACATACCCGAATGTAATAAATAGTTTGAACCCTTAGGGAGCTTATCTGTGATCTAGACCATTACAACTACAAAATCTGGAAAATTCTGCCACATACTATGACCAATATATTCAGGAATGATCTGAGCAATGGCTCTGACTTTCTAGCCAACTTCTAGCAAATAATCAAATGCTGCATGTTGGCACTTATGACTTGCTGCCTCTGTAGATCAACAATATGGATGGACAGCACTTACATGTGATCTTTCACTGTACAACGTCTTGTTCAATCATGTTGCTTGAAAGATACTTTGTATAGCCAAAACGTTGTCTGGGTTAAATCCATAAGTGCAATGATCACGTGAGTTCTGTGCTCCATTATTTACTTTTGCATTGCTGCATCTTCATTCCTTTGCATAGTATCTATAATCTGATGGTAAGGTGAATGGCACACACACTTGTGCTTACTAAAGTCACAGAGCCTTAGGCCTCATGCACACGAACGTGCTTTTGCAGCCGCAAATCCCCCAAAAATCCACGGGAGAATTGCGGCCCCATTCATTCCTATGGGGCCATGCACACGACAGTGGTTTTCACGGTCCGTGCATGGCCCAGGAGCCCGCACCGCAGAAAGAACGGGCATGCCTTATTACGGCCGTGTTCTGCAGTCTGGGCTCATTGAAAATAATGGCCGCGGTCATGTGCACAGCCCGCGATTTGCTGGCGGTTGGCGGCTGTCACTCCGTGGCCGGCCGACCCGAAAATCAGGGCCGTGCACATGGCTACGGTCGTGTGCATGAGGCCTTAATGTTTTATGATTATTGTACTTATTTTTCTCTAATTTATGTCAATGAACTTGACTGGTACGGTTATTTCAGAGTACTGTAATACACACATCTAATGGTGTAGAACCTCATCTGAAAAGAAAGTACTTCCTGTTATATTAATAACATTCTTTATCCCAAAAAAAGAGGTTCTGCAGTAGTTTAGGTGGGTATTGTAAGGAATAATATACACCCATACTATAAACTATTGAGACTGTTCAAAACCATCGAATTTCATTGACCTGTAACTCCTACTCCGTAGTAACGGCTATATGTAATCACGCGCTATTTTATTATGTAACAGAACACGTATTAATTGAAAAAATACATTTACAATTCGGACAATTTTCTATCAGATTCCCAGTTGTTGACAGCTCACCTGAGCGATTGTAGCGAGGGTGCAGGAAATGTGGCCTGTGCATTATTACATTTATTAGCGGACATTGTCCCGGTATCTTTGTTCTAATGATATCCTTTGGGTCTTCAAAGAGACGACTTTTCTGTCAGAACGACAAGTTGAAGCAGCCCGTCAGGCCAGCGTCTTAGATTTCCGAACGTTGTTAAATTGTGTCAGGGTGCAGATACGATCAGCGAGCTTCTATACACCCCGCTGCTATAATACAATCTCCAGGGGGTGATAGAGATAAAAGGGGGTCAACTGCAGGAAGACACAAGGGGAGAGTTGATGCTATCCCAGAATTGCATTCTATGATGAGTTTTTACCTTTTTTCTTTTTTATATTATGACTGAGAGAGAAAGCAGAGTCCAGCTGGTGTGAGCCCAATTACCCACACTTCACTTGTGACATTTTTATAATCATTATGTGGTTCAGACACTTCACTCGGGGGCCTGGCCGGCTGACAGAGAAAATGATTATATTGACTCATGGAGGCTCCTTCCTATCGCTTCTGGACATATAATGAAGCCTTTAGAAAGACATTCCCAGTTAACGAGGCAATTTCTTCTTATTTGTTTCAGGTTGTATCGCCGATACGGTCACAAGGTGTTTCGTTCTCTTCGTGTGGTTTTTTTTTTTTATTTAATTTTTTTTGAGGTTTGAAATACTTGCCCCTTCTCTTATTGTTTGTTTTTGTGAAAATGACAGCTGAAAATGGTTTGCTCGAAAAAGAAAATTCCAACTTTGAGAAGTATTTTAAGAGTAAAGAAATGCAGTAAGACCTCATGCACACGACCGTAAGGGTTTTTATTCTCCACAAATACGGATCCGCAAATACGGATCCGCAAATACAGGTGCACTTGCGTAGCACTTCCGAAACGCCCATAGACTTCTATGGGGGAGTCCTTGGCCCAAGGATTGTCATTTACTGGCCATCCGCAATGACGCACCGTGCACACACAAGATGTGCATGACGATTCCATCAAAACAAACTGAAAACAGAAGCAACAGAAGCATTACTATTGAAATCAATGGTAATGCAAACGGAAACCTATGGTTTCCGTTTGCCTTTCCGTTGAGGGGTTCCTCTAACGGAACCCCTCAACGGAAACCAACGCTGATGTGAACACAGCCTTAGGGCCTGTTCACATCACCGTTGGCTTTCCGTTCTGGGGTTCTGTCGGTTTCCGTCGGGTGAACCCCGCAACGGAAAGTCAAACTGAAACCACTGCTTCTGTTTCAGTCACCATTGATATCAATGGTGACTGAAACATTGCTAATGGTTTTCGTTCGTCACCATTCCAGAAGGTTTGCATTTTTCCGACAGAATCAATAGCGCAGTCGACGGCGTTATTGATTGTCGTTAAAACGGAAACCTGCCAGAATGGTGACGAACGAAAACCATTAGCGATGTTTCCGTCACCATTGATATCAATGGTGACTGAAACGGAAGCGGTGGTTTCAGTTTGACTTTCCATTGCGGGGTTCACCCGATGGAGACCTCCCACGGAACCCCGGAACGGAAAGCCAACGGTGATGTGAACAGGCCCTTAGTCAAAGGAATACCTGAAGCTATTTGTGTGAGACCATAATACTTTTCCAATTGTCCTGTATCATAAAGACGCTGTACTATTGCAATTTCATGAAGTTGTAGTGATAGAATGACATGTGAGCCTGTGCGCTGCTTTATTTTTCATTAATGAAAGTTTTTGGCTATCAACTGAATCTTTCTAGAAGCCCCTATAGCATGCAAAATTATTAGGCCTTGTTCACAGTGGAGGTTTTTAATTTTTATATTTATATATTTATATAAACTGCACTAAACTTTACTGGGTGAACCAGGCCTTATGAGCTTATTAAGGTGGCCACAGACAAAGATTATCATGAACGATCCAAACAATGTTGGTTAATGAGATTTGCTCTGTCTGTGGCACTGAAACAATCAGTTCAGACTGAAAAATGTGTTCCATTGGTTGGAAGATGTATCATACCTTAGGTTAATGCTTCAATCATAGGGAGAAATTAAAAAAATAAACTGTAGCAAAAAAAATAAAAAAAATAGTACATAGCGTGCACCTTTGGGCACAAAATATTGGTCTGTGCGGTGTTTCTGCACTTTCCTCAACAGTTTTTAGAAAGTTTCTGCCAGGTTGAGTAAAATGTGCCAAATGCATCATACAGTATGCGCCATTGTGACAAATTTGTACCCTCTCTGGGTACATTTTATCCTATCTAAATGTAGGACACAATCCCCGCAACCTGTCTACATGCCTAGTGGGGCTAGGGCTCCTCAGTGACTCGCAGTAAAATTGTTTCACGATGGGGAAGCAAGTTGTTCACTACCTTGTAAAAACCACACACAAAAAAAATATATCTGTAGGGAAACACTAAAGTTACCCACGGGTCACAGTAGTGCAGCGAAGTTACATCCATGACGAAGCAAATCAGGGGTGATACTGCTTAGTCATGGAGCCCTGCACCGTTTTCATGACTCCTAAATTGACACTAACCGTATTTAGGGATATTATGTCCAACAATAGCAGAAAATATCCATACACTTGTGAGAATGAGGAGGGGGGAATCTTTACATCTATGGCCCCAATTGAATTTATCGGGTATGGTGAAAGAGAAACTCCAGCTGAACTGTATTGTCACACCCCATAGAGACAGATGATACACCGTGTAATTTACTAGGTAAAGTAATTGAATAAAACAGATCAAATCCTCACTTTATCCTTCACTGTTTTCTTTCCTTTGTTACCCTCCATGGCAGGTAATGAACATTGCACATAGAACCTGAGCCGATTTATGCTGAATCTCAGGATTTAAGTGTACCTGTTCGGGTCAATCTTATAAGAAAATTGGTTCCCTCTGTAACCACGGTTTGCTTTAATGAGTTTGGGATACTGCGAGAGCAAAACGGTCTGAAGTTTTAAAAGCTGAGCCGTTTGGGCTGGCTCCATCTCAATATAAAATCTTGGGCACAATCCAACCATGCTCAGATTCAATTGTAGCTGGAGAAAAACCACTTTGCATTGACCAGTGTCTTTCCCTAGGCGCACAGCAGCAGAATGATCGGCTCACAATTGGCAGCCAAAGTTGTTTTAAGTGGAGCCTTTCGGTTTGATGATCGTAGACCTGCAGGCTGGAGGACTAAACTTTATACTCTTCTTTATGGTGCTATATCATATTTCCTCTTCAGATACACCAAACTGCATGATCCTGCAAACTGGCTCGCTATCAATACCACAAATGGGCAGGTGTTTACCACAGCCGTTTTGGACCGTGAATCTGCGTTTGTTAAAGACGATATCTATGAGGCTAAATTCCTGGCCACTGACAATGGTGAGTTAGTACGGTCAGCAGATTTTTATATTTTTTTTCTTCTTGTCCAATTAACGGATACAGCATTATATTGAACGTTTCTAGTCCAGAATTGATAGATCTTAGTATTTGGCTGATGAATAATGATCACTATATCAGATATATCATCATGGGCATTTAAAGGTTTAGCAATGGAGGCCAAAAATTTTATTGCAAACGTCTAGGAGGTGCAGAGGTGAATGTTCGTACAATGGTGTAACAAGTACATATATGTATGATGAGGATAAAATCCAAAATATGACTGCCTGTAAAATCTCAAACGTCATACAACTTTGCCCCGTTTGCAACAATTTGGTGATTATGCTGTCCTAGACATCTTATCCGTGTGCTATACCAATGGTCTCCAAACTGTGGCTCACCAGCTGGAAGACGAAGGCTGCCAGAGTATGCTGGGAATTGTAGGTTAAAGATACTATAGGTGCTTCTGTACATAGGGGAACGCCTCTTGGTAGAGACCTCCATCATGTGCTCTCCTACAGCTCCCCCTGTGGGGGATGTGGTAAAAAAGCTGCAATGTCCCTACTGTATCTACAAAAGGGGCAACATTTTATTAAAGTGTAGGATCCCTTTAAGTGTTTAAGATGTATGCAAAGTTGGTAAATTTTTGTGGTCTAGTGTTTAGTATGACGGCATTACCTGTGAGCTGTCCAGGCTACAAGAAATCAAGAAGTAAAGCTTGTTTTTCTACTATTCACAGGAGTGCCCCCTGCTAGTGGTACTGGCACATTGCAGATACAACTCATTGATATTAATGACAATGCCCCTGAGCTTCTTCCCAAAGAGGCCCAGATTTGTGAGAGGCTCAACTCCAATGGCATCAACATCACTGCTACAGACGCAGATCGCAAACCCAGCGGGGACCCCTTTGTATTTGAACTTCCTACTGTTCCTTTCACCATAAGAAGGAACTGGACTATCACAAGGATAAACGGTAAGTTAGAGACATTAGAACAGAGATTATCTTCAAAGAGTTGACTATTTCCCTGATGGGCACGGACTAAATAAATCACCCAGTACTATAAATGCTGTATAGCAGCAAGCGACAACCAATATGGCAAACGGCAGCAGCAACGGATTAAAGAGATGTCAATTTTTATCCTGTGGTGTTCTGGGTGGTATTGCCTTTTGGCAGAATATTTTGGTATTCTATGATTCTCTCCTAAATAACGAGAAGGTTAGCACCCTGGTGGAGGCAGTAACTATTATTGGTTATATTATTTAAAAAAAATGACTGGGTGGGCCAGTGGCCTGTAAGACAAAAACTTGATACAAGAATCTATTTCACGTATAATGTATTGTGTTGTCCTGCTACCACCTTGTGGTCATTTTAGGTAACTACGGACGCCTCAGTCTACAGATCGGTTATTTGGAGTCGGGAGTGTATGAGGTTCCTGTCATTGTAACAGACTCGGGGAATCCTCCTTTGTACAACACATCCATCATTAGGGTGAAGGTCTGTCCGTGCGATGAGAATGGAGACTGTACGACAATCGGAGCAGTGGCGGCAACCAGACTGGGCACTGGAGCAATTATTGCCATCCTCATCTGTATCATTATCCTACTATGTAAGTGGAGATAACATTACTCTGCCACAGTATAATCCATAACATCCTCTATTCTATCCTGAGGTGACCAAACTTTTAGATGACCAATATATCCTCAAATGACAAATCTCTGAAATTAAAATCCTTTGATGGCCATACACTAACAAAGTACGATCAGAGGATGACTAGAATCTTAATGACCGTTCACATATGTCCGTTGCTCCTGTCAGTTTCCCTCTGGCGTTGTGCAGAACAGCCGGAGGGAAACTGATGATAGAACGGATCCCATAGATTTCTGAGATCTGTCCTGGCACAGGGGACATCAGTTGTGGATCCATAAGGTGCTGGAATTGTGCAGGAGCCGGATCCAAAAACAATACCTGCAGAGCTTTTGGGTCCGGCGCCGTATCCTATCTATTTTAACTGTGGCCGGATAAACGCCAGGTGCTGCCGCATCCACCTTCTGGCAGGAAGGTGGATTTGAGCAGGAGCAGAGTGACACCCCCACTGTAGATAGTGCCACTGTAGTTGTGGCCGGGGGGTTCCGTCCAGGAGGAGCTCAGGGCCGCTAGGAGCTGAATCCCTGGTCATAGCATTGTCAGGGATTCTGCCAGGATGCCCTGACATGCCTCCTAACCAGGACAGTCCCGGATTCAGCGAGACAGTCCCGGATTCCGGGCAGTGTCCCGCTGTGTCTATATGGACAGTGGCGTCAGGGGCATCTACTGGAGGGAATCCCCGGCCACAGCGTGGGCAATGCTCTGGCCAGGGATTCCGCTGCTAGAGGGTGCTTCAGTAGCGCTAAATACAGTGGGGTTGGGGCGCCGTGTGGCACAATCTACAGGGGTGTGGCACTATCTACAGGGGTGTGGCACTATCTACAGGGGTGTGGCACTATCTACAGGGGTGTGGCACTATCTACAGGGGTGTGGCACTATCTACAGGGGTGTGGCGCCGTGTGGCACTATCTACAGGGGTGTGGCGCCGTGTGGCACTATCTACAGGGGTGGGGCGCCGTGTGGCACTATCTACAGGGGTGGGGCGCCGTGTGGCACTATCTACAGGGGTGGGGCGCCGTGTGGCACTATCTACAGGGGTGGGGCGCCGTGTGGCACTATCTACAGGGGTGGGGCGCCGTGTGGCACTATCTACAGGGGTGGGGCGCCGTGTGGCACTATCTACAGGGGTGGGGCGCCGTGTGGCACTATCTACAGGGGTGGGGCGCCGTGTGGCACTATCTACAGGGGTGGGGCGCCGTGTGGCACTATCTACATGGGTGGGGCGCCGTGTGGCACTATCTACATGGGTGGGGCGCCGTGTGGCACTATCTACATGGGTGGGGCGCCGTGTGGCACTATCTACATGGGTGGGGCGCCGTGTGGCACTATCTACAGAATACACTGGCATAGTCTACAGGGTGTGTGGCACTATATACAGAGGGGGTGGCACCATATACAGGGCACTACTTCTTTATTTACAGGGCGTGTGTGGCACTTTCTAAAGAGGGCACTGCGGCATTATCTACAGGGGGTCTGTGGCACTATATAGAGGGCACTGCGGCATTATCTACAGAGGACACGGTTTCATTATCTATTCATGAAATACATGTTTTTAAAAATTTGTCAAAAACAGATGCAAAGCGGCCGTCAAAAACGGACCTAGACGGCAGTTTTTAAAGGCCAACACCCGAATCCTGTTGTGTGAATAGGAACAGCAATCCCTGCGTGGTATGGGGTGGGTAGGAGATGCGGGGTGGGATTGGGTAGCTGTAAAGTCGCCAAAAACTAGCTACTCCCTGAAGTTAGGTCTAGTGTTTGGAGTCTTAACAGGCTCACAAGGCTGCGTCGAAGATCTGATCGGAGGTCAGTGGACAGCAGCTTCCTTCTGGGCTCTCGTCGCTGCACTGAATATGACACGTGACATTACAATGTGTGTGTCAGACTTCAGTGTAGCCCTTACATGGTACACAACATGTATCTAATCTATCATTTATCCAAGCTATGCACCGCTCTGGTAAAATTGGTACATTCAGACCCTCGACTACCTTTTTGGTGGACCATTGTGGTAAAAACGGATGACAACGGACGATAACTGATTGTTTTGAAGTAAAAATTGTGAAAAAGCCTGATGGCAACTGATACGTTTTTGCATCAGTTGTAATCACTTGACAAAAAAAACTGATGCTGATGCAACCGATCTATGTGAACACACCCCAAGGCCCTTTGAACACGACCGCGTTCGGGCCGTGAAAAACGGTACGAGTGTAGGCCGCATTTCCCGGCCCGACCACGGTACAGGTGAACAGGACTTCTGGCATCATAGACATTTTATGACTCTCTGCCACCCCGTGGAACTGCTGTTCTGTACTGTATCATTTTGTTTAGTATGTAACTGCAGTTCCATAGGGAGGCAGAGACTTCTAGCGTCATAAAATGTCTATGATGCCAGGAGTAGAATTCACCTGTACCGCGGTTGGGCCGGGAAATACGGCCGACACTCGGACCGTTTTTTCACGCCCCGAACTCTTGTCGTGTGAAAGGGGCCTAAGGGCCTGTTTACATCAGCATTGCCCTTCCTTTGAGGGGTTCCGTCTGAGGTTTCTGTTGGTTTAACCCCTCAACGGAAAGGCAAATTGAAACCTTAGCTTCCGTTTCCCTCACCATTGATCTCAATGCTGACGGAAACGTTGCTAAAGGTTTCCGTTTGTCACCGTTGTGACAGGGTTCCGTTCTTGACTAAATCAATAGTGCAGTCGACTGCAATATTGATTCCATCAACACAACGGAAACCTGTCACAACAGCGATCAACGGACACCTTTAGCAACGTTTCCGTCAGCATTGAGATCAATGGTGACACACGAGATATGTTCCTTCGTAGGTTTCCTATTGTTTATACTGCAGTCATATTACAAGTTTATTATTAATCCGTGGCATAAATACAACTAAATGCCGTTTCCATTGGTCTCTGACCCATTCCTCCAAACAGAACTTGCCAATGATCAATTCTCCCATTTAGAAACCCACACATTCTGCTCTAATCTTCTTACCCATGACAAGATACTTAGATCCCATAAATCTTCCAGCTTTGATGGCTGCTGTGTGTGGCACATGGCCATACCTCTGCAGACCTGTGCTCTAGATGCACTTCTTGTTAGAGCTCGCAATGTCACCGTGCTGCTGTTTACACCCAAAATTATTCCAATCACTCAGCCCTGGGAGCAAGGTGACCATAATCAAGGGAGATCATTAGCATGGAGTGCAACAGAGAACAATCACCAGGCCTGCATTGTTATTTCTGCATATGTTTAACTTTCATGTTTGTTTAAAATACACCAGCCGAGCATCACATGAAGTTAATTCAGTTTGAAGGGTAATTGAGAGAAGTTCTTTCATTATCAGCTGATGTTCACTTCTTTTGAACGCTTTAGATTGTGGTTTTTCAGCTTTAGGAATCTGTTTCCTAAAAAAAAATTATTTTATGATCAGACAGAATTGCTTCTCATCTACGGCCCCCTACTTCCAGAATTTTACCAATGTGTTTTCAGATTTTTCAGATGTTTTTTGCTATTCAATTACATTCCCAATACAGATGGGTTCTACTGGAAACAGTCAGTAAGCTTGCTGTCAGACACACCCTTAACAGCTTAACTGTGCTCCTATAATATAGGGGAACAGTTAGTTTTTCCTAAATCAGAGTACTATACCATGCTTGGTGTAACAACAACACCTTCCAGAATGCAAATGACCAAAAAAAGCTCTATGCAGACACTGCACCAACAAAGGCTACTGGGAAATGTCATCTTTGAGGTATGAAGAATTGTGAATGCAGCTTTAGATTAGAATACAGGCTGTAACTCAGGATCAGTATACTCACATGTACATATTCATACCAGTGCTAGCCCGGAGTCTGGCTCATTTACAGTACCAGATAATGGAAGACTTATTAATTTTAACTGCTCCAAATAATGGCAATGTATGAGAAACCAGTGCAGTCTGATTCCGGGTCAGGAAATTAATGGAATAGATGTCTCTCTCCTTCCAGCTATGGTTCTCCTATTTGTCATGTGGATGAAGCGCAGAGAAAAGGAACGACATACAAAGCAGCTGCTGATTGACCCGGAGGATGACGTCCGAGACAATATACTAAAGTATGATGAGGAGGGAGGTGGAGAGGAGGACCAGGTAATGTCCATATGGGTGGATATATATGTGACTAATGCCGTTTACTACTCCCAATTAGAACAATAGGCCAGAAAATAGAAATACACAAAACAGAGAGACAGTCATGTCCTAATGCAATAAATGAAGGTGTATGTGTAAAAACGATCAGATCTTGCAGTGCAAAACCTGATGGAGCTGGAAGGGAAGCTGGAGAGAATTTCAGTTTCCCCTTCCCCTGCACAGCTCATTATTATCAGATCATCTCTGCAGCTACGGGGAGAGTCAGTTTCAGTAATTTATTACCATTAAAACTGGTGCTTCATCCTCCTTACCAGCACCTTTTCTTTTCTCACCAGGACTATGATTTAAGTCAGTTGCAGCAGCCTGAGACGCTCGATCACGTTCTGACTAAAGTGGCGGGTGTCAGGCGGGTGGACGAGAGGCCTGTGGGTGCTGAGCCACAATACCCAATAAGACCTGTAATTCCACACCCAGGCGACATTGGAGATTTTATCACGGAGGTAACTATTAATAAAGCATTGTCATAAACAGCTGAATGCTACCTGTTAACCCCTTGATGACCAAGCCTGAAAAAGCTTTAATGACCAGCTAAACTTTTCCGTTTTTGCCTCTGCATTTCAGCAGCCATAGCTTTATTTTTCCGTTGACGTGGCTGTATGAGGGCCGGTTTTATGCGGGAGAAATAGTAATTTTTTTCCCGCCGTTCTGGGGAGAATTTTTATGGCATGAATATAGAAAAAAAGCGATTCTCTGCATAATTTTTCTGGTTTATTTTTTATCCCGTTCACGTTTCACACTAAACCTGTAAAATTAATTCTTCAGGTTATTACGGTCGTGTAGATATCAAATATGTGAAGGTTTTTTGTTTTTATGTAATGTAGGGGCAATAAAATATATTTTATTCAAAATAATGACACTTTTTTTTTGGGACATTTTAATTATTTATATTTTGTTACTTTTTTTTTTAAAATCCGATTAAGGGATAACTTTACTTAAAACTTTCTTTTTTACTTATAATGTATTAGCATACTCCTGTATGCTAATACATTACACTGTCACTATGACACCGGCTGCTGTTAGGGCAGCACATAGTGGGCCCGAACAGCAGGCAAACGGAACAGACAGCCCTGGGATCCTTTTTAGGACCCCAGGGCTGACTGCAGAGGGATTCCCTGGTCTTTGATCACTTTATCGGGTTTCCGATGACAAGATCAAAGAGGGGAGTTCCCTTTGATCATGCCGCGGTCAAGGACCGCAGCAATCAAAGAGTTAAACAGCTGGGGTTGGAAAGTTTTCCGATCCCAGCTGTGTTCAGGCGGCTTCTCTAAGATCAGCAGCTGTTAGTTACATCTCTTGCTTAGAGCATGAATACTCATCTGCCTCTTCTACAGCGACGCCAGAAGACGTCGCTGTAGACTAAGCACCCGCACCACCTGCCGTCAAAAGACGGTGGGCGATCGTTAAGGTGTTCAATATGATGCAGCTCTGTAAATGTAAATTAAAATATAAAGCTCTGCAAAGTAAATAATTTCTTATCGGATCAGAACACTAACGGGGGAATAAGGGGGTCATGACGGCAGATACGCCATAAATGTATTTGTTTGGAATGCCCCTTTAACCCTTTCCCGCCAAAGCCATTTTTCGGATTTTCACTTAAGTTTTTTTCCTTCCCTCCTTCCAAAAGCCGTAACTGATTTTTCCCATCAATATTGCCGTATCAGGGCTTGTTTTTTGCAGGAAGTTGTAGATTTTCACAGCAGCATTTATTGTACCATAGAATGTAGAGGGAAAACTGGGGAAAAAATATTTGTGCAGTGGAATAGCAAAAAAAAACAGCGCTTCCTCCATGTTGTGGGTGGTTTTGTTTTTACGGCGTTCACCGTGTGGTAAAAACGTCATGTTATCTTTATTCTGTGGGTCAATACAATTACAGCGTTAACATGATGTTTTTTTTTATGTATTACTACTGTTACAAGGAAAAAAACAGATGGTTAAAATCACCATATTCTGAGAGCCATTAATTTATTTTTCCATCGATTTTAAAGTTTTAAGGGCTGTACTTTCTATTGGTACCATTTTGGTGTACATGAGACTTTTTAATCACTATTTCATTTTTTGTGGGAGATGAAGTTACCACAAAACAGCAATTGACTGTTTTTATTTTTACGGTGTTATTCGTCCGGGCTAAATAATAATATAATGTAATAGTTCAGAATTTTACGGACGCGTCGATACTAGTTATGTTAAATTTTTATTTATTTTTTACATTGTGCATGAGGGAAAAAGTGTTTTTTAAACTTTGAATTACTTTTTTTTATTTATTAAAAAAACACTTTTTTTTTTTTTTACTGGTCCCCCTAGCGGACTTGAACCAGCGATATACTGCAATACTAATGTACTGCAGTATATCGCGATACTGACTCTCCTATAAGGGGCTTCATATGCAAACAAAGATGGCGCCCCCAGGCTGCCATGCCAACCGACACCCCCGGGGGAGCCGTTCAAGTGTTACAGGGTCATCGCCACCCGTTTTTAGTCCTTTAAATGCTGCGGTCGCTATGGACTGCGGCATTTAATAGGCTAAAGGAGCTGTAACAGCCGACACACGTTCTATGGAGCGGGCTCAGTCCATGTACATGCTAAACCTGTTCAAAGGTCTACATTAATCCGACCGAAGCCAAAAGACAATGCTATTTCAGGAGCCTGTAAAAACAAAAGTATAGCGCACGGTATGTTTATGCATCATGGGAGCATATAAATGAAGTATGCAACTGTATGGCATATGTCACAGGCATCTGTAAAACGTATCCGTCACCCATAGACGATTATGGAATCCGTTGAAGTCTAACCCATGACGTATAAGTTAAATGTTAAAATAGTTTATGGGGGACTGATGCCACTTTTAGGCATTCTTCACAGCCTCAGTTTAAAGTATACGTCAGAAGCTAAATGTAGGAAAGAACACGTGATGGAAATAGGGCCATTACCTAATCCTTTCTGCATCTGAGTGGTACTTGCAAACCAGCAATTATGGCCCTAAATATTCGCTGTATGGAACCTCTTCCCTCTCTGTGGACACTATTGTCATTAGTTATATTGTGACATCAATTCATATTTGGAGTCATGTGAATTTGAAAGAAAACAAACTATTCATTTGGTTCAGTCCATACAATAAGCACAAGAAGAATGATCAATCTAATTCTAGACAAAGAATTCAGCAAACCATAGTCATTTTTTTTATCAGTAATATAGGAGTCTGTATATTTCTTGTGAGCAGTCTCTCTTATTAAAGAAAGTGCTTTCCTATTTTCTAATCAAATCGAGATTTTATTTCCTCAGAGACAGTTGGCAGAAGTCAGGAATATTAAATGCGGCCATGTTTTAATTAGAACAACATATTGTTCTGGCTTTTATCTGTCAGTGTTTTGCTCTTCAGGCCCACACAGCTTTGTCGAGTCAGTAAATTACTATATATCGGAATCTGGGGTTTGCAGTGCTGGGTTTTAAACCATCTGACAGTATTACAATCCGCTTCCTAATTAAATGACCACTAATCCAAGATTTATGTTGTGTAAGAGAGGCCTCATATTAAATCTTTAACTCCACCTAAAAAGAAACCAAGATTTAAGTGTTGAGAAATTAATTACCACGTCAGATATATTTCCCATTCACGCTGCAGGTGACAGTCCATGGTATTCACTGGGAGTTAACAAAATGTATTACCGTTATTTTGTTATATGCTGGTTATTATTGAGAAGGGGAGAGGTGACTACCCTGGGACCCTCGGTCCGGAACTAGTGACATGTGAGGTGTTGGGCAGTTGAGTGTTAAACGCTGGAGTGGAGTAGATTGTAGTCCACCATTGACCTCTGCTGACTGCACTGGTCAAAAGAAAGGAGGGTGATGTGGGACCCCTCAGATATCCGGCCTAGCAGAACTGCTAATTTGTCTGACCAGATAGTCTGCCCTTGTTGTTGGCTACAGCATGCACACTACAGTCAGGCTGTGTTCACATCTGCGTTGAAAGCTACATTAGGATCCTCCGTCACAAATCCGGTAAGAATGCCTGATGAAATAGCGTGGCATGCTGCGATAGGTTTTCCCGTAAACCGACAGAACCCATTAAAGTTAATGTGTTCCGCTGGGCACAGTTGGTGTCTCATGCAATGGATTGGGCGGTTCTGGTTTTTCGTTCTACTTCTATGACAGAGCAGAACAATAGAAAGCAAGAACGTAGATGTGAACGAAACCTAACATACAAAGTATCACTGCAGTACAAGAGCCAAAAACAAATTTGTGATCATCACAAAAGAGGCTTTGAGAAATGAAACTACTATAATATAAAAAATTTCATATGTAAAGATACTACAAATTATTCCACGGACTTAAACGGGTTGTCCAGGAATACATTTTGGTTATATTTAAATGTGACATGTACAATTAACTTCCTAATATGTCTGTTTATATCTTGTGGCATTACTTCTAATGTGCGGTCACGTGACCGCACCCAGAGTACATTTTTTACTTCCTCTGGCGCTCCGTGTCTTTGCTCAGGCAGCACTTCCGGCAGAGCTGAAGCACGGCGCGTCATCAACTAGGTTTATAGGCAGTGGGACCAGAGGCAGCTCTGAAGAGCTCATGAAACATCCGCCCGGCCCACTGCCTGTAACCTAGTTGATGACGCGCCGGGTCTCTGCTCTCCCGGAAGTGCTGGCTGACCAAAGACAGGGAATGTCATCTCTACACGCCCCTCCTCCTCTCTCGTAGTTCCCACACTGCTTGCCCGTCTCCTCTCATCGCCCACACAAAAACCCCCTGTGTATTACATCATCCGTGTGTAGAACCTCATCATCCCTGTACGCAACGCCCATCCTCCCTGTACGCAACGCCCATCCCCACCTGTATATAACACCTGTGTGATTATTACTGGGTGTGTGTGACTAATTAGAGCAGGGAATGACCCAGTAAACAGAGGGGTGTGGCTGTATGCAAATAGCTGAGATGCTGTGGAGGAAGAGGGGGAAATGTAAGCCGTCTTCAGATGCAGCAAGGGATCATGGGTATGGCGGGTTACAAGACAGGTAACAGCCAGGACCAGAAACAAGGGATGTAAACAAACCTAAAGAGGAGATCAAACAGAAACTGGTTAGTAGGGGGTTTTAGGGAAGGCAATCCAAGGCTGGGGGACACTTTAGAAATTCTTTTTTTCCTGGCCAACCCCTTTTAAGATTTAAATCATAGTATTATTATAATAACACAAGTATATGCACAGCCCCCACACTGTCCTTTCTGAAGAGGCATAGCTTGGCAGATAATAACACAGCTCCTGTGTCCCAATGCAAAACCTGTAACCGGGACCCCGCCAACCATGCACCGTTAATACTGGTGTCTTATGTGGAAAAGAGGCATTTGTGCCCCCTCAGGCACCAGATTCTTGGTGTGACTGCTACCTCTGCACCCCCTATAGCTACACCCCTGACATTCTACATAGGTTGCTTATACAGTGGAGTTCCGATTATTATTTTTCAATAAAAGTCCTTTAGACTTCCCCCTCAAAAAAAAACGGGCTGATGTTGAGCCCCTTGCCTGGCACGATTGCCGCTCTTTGTATGGTCCATGCCACTTTCTTGCTATGTCAGTCGCTGCCTAGGTAAGGGCAGGTGTGATACATGCCAAATGCGATTTTAGACAAAGGCAGCCTATTCTCCGTGCTAGAGTCGGATTCCTAGGGAAGTAATTGTAGTATTTTTTTTTATGATGCAGTTTGGCGGAGGGCCTGAAAATAGACTGAGAGGGGAAGATACGTCTCCCTACTGGAGTCCTTTTTTACTGCACTCATCCTTCACTGCCTCCTGCGAGTCCACAGATTGTTACAGATTTATCAGGAGGTTGATTTAGAATGCAAGTAAAAAATGTTCAGTATAAAAAAATGCCCTATGTTTTAACATTGACATTACAGATCTGCCTCATCCCTCTCAGCGTCTAATGCTTTCCTTTTCTCCTTCCCTCACAGGGACTGCGAGCAGCAGACAATGATCCTACAGCGCCACCTTATGACTCTCTTCTGGTTTTCGACTATGAAGGCAGTGGTTCCACCGCCGGCTCTGTTAGTTCTCTCAATTCCTCTAGCTCTGAGGATCAGGACTTTGAATACTTGAATGACTGGGGCCCTCGTTTCAAAAAACTGGCCGATTTGTACGGTGGTGGAGAGGAGGATTGATGGGACATCCGCATCTTATCTGAACATAACCTCCTCAGTTGTACAGTGGCAGCTTTCATTTTTTAGTATTAAACTCCCAACTCCCACCCCCCTTCCCGACTGCGGTTTTAGTGCTAAATTAAGCAAACTTTCTTTATTGACTTCATTCCAGTTCACCTTGGTAGATATGTAAAGCAAATGTACCCTTTATCTTCATTTTATATTTCACTTTGCACCAGGTAAAAAGAAAGAAAAAATATTTAATTTACTTTCTGGTATGTGATAAGTCTAAACAGGGTTCTAGCTGCATGTTCATAATGTACATTGTGGTATATGGTCATGCAATATTACATGTAATTTAAGCCTAAGGGGAGAAACATGAAATTGCATGTGTACTTATTGTATTTTTTGCGTTCTGAAACTGCGAGTGCATGGAACGGTACACACAATTTTATTCGCTCCCCCATAGGATAACACTGCCGGCAATAACCACATATTGCAGTGTATTAATGCCGTGGAACCCTTCACCTAATGCTCCGTTCCCATCTGCATCGGAAGCTGTCGCAGATTCCGTCATTTTTGCTGGACAAGATAGCGCAGCTATTTTGTCTGGTAAAATGACGAAAACCTGACAAACTCATTAAAGTCAATGGGTTCCATCGGGCACTGCTGGATTCAGTCATGCAAAGAATATGGCGCTTCCACTTTTTTGGTTATTCTGTTCCTATAGCGGAACAGAATAATGGCAAAACAAACGCAAATGTGTACTTAGCCTAAAGCTGCATTCAGATGGCTGTAAGGCCTTATTCAGATGAACAGGTGTAAAATCGGTTGTGAAAAACAGCTGATTTGCACCCATGCGGGACCTGTTTTCACAAATCTTTCATAGACAAATCTGTTGAGGAATCCGTGAAAACTGACAAAAATAGGACATGTCCTATTTTTTTCACGGGCCTTTCACACGGTCCGTTAAAACAGCTGTGTTAACAGCCCCATAGAAATACATGCAGCAGCGTGATGGTCGTCACATGGACAATTTCAACATTCGTCTGAATAAGGCCTCACAAATAGCATCCATACTATGGACGCAAATAGTGTCCAGATCTCAGGTCCCAATCTAGTTGTTGAGCCCGGGAATTGCGACCGTGGTACAGAAGCAAAAATGTGGCCATGTTATGGCCATCTGAATAAGGCCAAAGTCGGTTGAAGTTGCTGCCAGTTGGTTTTACATAGAAGATTCATGATGTCAGGGCTTGAATGCCGATAGTCTGATCATGACTAAGGCCTTAGTGTGGTTACGTTTTTCACATCACAGATAATTCTTGTGAACTGGAAAGCTGCTACAGTGTTAAGTGATGAGTATTCTATTTTATTTGTGATTCTTGCATCCTAACATCCTGGTCAGATATGAAATATAAAAATTAATATGAAGGGCAAATAATTACTACTCCTTCCCTGCTGGCTTAACTGAAATTACCCCATCCTGGGTTGTCTTGTCAGCTGGGAAAAAGTAATTCCCCCAACTGGAATGAAGTAATTGTCACATTTTTTTTGTCTTGAACTCTTTAGGAATCTGGCATGTCTGCGTTCCATTACTGCTGCTTCCCGCCCCCTTATTTTATGTGTGCGTGTATATAATATATATATATGTGTATATTATAGGCACACACACTCACATCTGTACATAGGTGAGCAGGGAGGTTTCCTGATGACTTGAGTGATACGCCACTCTATCGTCTTAACTTGAAAATAAAAACTTTTTTAAAAAGCACTGTTTTTACAAATGAAAACAAAATGACCAAAAAAATGAAAAATATAAAAGACAAAAACATTAAAAAAAAATATATAAAGTTTTTTGAAAAAGTGCCTTTTCGGTACATTATGTGAGGTGATTTAGTCTCAGGAGAAGATTGCGGAGGGAAGAGGGACTGAACAGTGCCAGAACGGACTGTTAGCCAGACACTGCTGCAGCAGTCCATCCTGGAAGTAAAAAGGTTACGCTGGCGAACTGGGGATTTTTATAGCTTTGCTGTTCGTACCTCCACTGGTTTCTCTGGCAGTGAAGGGGTTAAGAATGCAGATTTCCTTATTTAATAAATGTACTTTTTTTATATAAATATCACAGGACAGTTCTGAGAAGCTGTGGCACAAATAAATCCGCAACACATCCATTATATGGCATTACAACAGAACTATGCATAAAACTTAAAGGGGTTGTCTGAGGTTAGACAAAAAAGCCAGCTTCTTTTCTAGAGACAGCACCCACCCTTGTCTATAGGCTGTACCTGTTGTAGCAGCTCAAAAAGCAGTGAAAAGCAGCAATACCAGACATAGCAAATGGAAAAAAAAAGGGGTGCTATTTCTAGGAAAACAAGTCCCTGCCTATCCCTTAGGAACTGGTGAAATCACTGACAATCTGTCATGTTGCTGAAACTGCCCATAAATATTACCCTTTTTGAAGTTTCACCACATGAGGACAGTGCAATGTATATGGGTTGACTGTTCATCCTCAGTCAATCTTCCTTCTCTCTGTGTTGGATTCCTTCACTCACCCTCTATTGGTTTCCCCTGAGAGGAGCACAAGCTCAAGTCGTGCCCATCAGGCGATCAACCACTCCACCCATAGAAATACAGTGGACATTTAACTGAAATGCAGAGGGGATTGTTTGTGATATTGACCGGCTACATTATCATGAATATCTAGGTCCAGATGCTTTGTGTAGATGATGGGTCTGTTTTTATAAAGATGCTGACCTATTTCAAATTATATATAAAAGGTGTGTGTTGCAAGATGTAATATACTAGCAGCAGGCAGAATACTAAATATAGTAGAGAAATATTTAAACAATGTAGTATGGACTGCAAGCCTCACATGTAACAGAAGCGCCAATATTAGAGAAACCTAGTGTGCCGGCAATGTGTCTCGAAGCTGCTGCCTGTTCTCTGTTCTGCATGTCTGTCTACTGTATAGTGTTTTTGGGAACCAAAGGCTTGACTGCTAATGGCATGAATGCTCCTTCCATTTCTCTTTATGTTTCTCAACTATAACCCCCTGTATTCATTTTCTTACAGTTCTCACTTATGTCAGAGAAGACATGGGAATTTTTTAGTAATACAGATAATAAATCTTGATCATTTTCCAGATCTGTTTGCTGTTAATAGGGGAATTCTTGTTTTCTGAAAACCATTAAGACCTAATACTTTTCACAGCTGACAGTTTGCTACAACTGTATTCACGTCATGGCAATCCTCTGTGAGCTCCTATGGACATAGCTATAATTTACCTCCACTGATACAATGTAGCAAACCATGAGGGAAGGTGAGATTTGTGCGGTTGATTTATTTAACTCACAGTGGCTGAATACAATTGTAGCAAAATATCAGCTTTCTGTAATAGGTCAGGATGAGTAATGGATGTAAACAAGAATGTTTCCTTTCACAGACGGCAAATAGATCTTAAAAATGGTGAATTAAAACTCGAGGTATATTAGAAAGTTTCAGAACTTTTAATAGGATGAAAACCCCTTTAAAAAGTGATTCTGGTCAGAAATGAAAAATGTTCTAATTGTTTAGTTCATATAGTTGTGCAATGGAAGTAGAAATACATCATTGTCTGTGGAACACATACTCTATTTAGTTTGCCAGGTCAGTGGTTGAATTAACTTTATAAGTGATAGCTAGTTGTCACCTTCCTTCCCATTCTGATTATAGTTGTCCAGGATTAGAAAAACATGGCTGCTTTCTTTCAAAAAGAGTACAACGCCTTTATATTGGTTGAGTCTGATATTACACTTCAGTTCCATTGAAGTGAATTTGACAAGACCTGCAATACCACACACAACCTGTGAATAGGTATGGTTCTGTTTATAAATGACCGCAGCCATGTTTTTGTTTTTTTTTTTAAATCCTAGATAAGGCTTCATGCACACAAACGTATTTTTGCTGCCGCAGTTCGTTTCAATGTGCCCATGCACACGACCGTGGTTTCCACGGTCCGTGCATCGCCCAGGAGCCTGGATAGCAAAAAGATCAGACATGTCTTATTACGGTCGCGTTTTGCTGTCCAGGCGCATAGAAATGAATGCACGCGGCAATGTGCACGGGCCGTGATTTGCGGGCGCCCGCGATTGACAATTCGCGGCTGTCCGAGTCGCAGGTCATGGCCCGTGCACATCACTACGGTCATGTGCATGAGATCTAACTCCTTTGAAGGGGTTTGCACACGAGGGACAATCATGACATATCCACAGGATGTCAAATAGTCACCTATCTCTAGAATGGGGCCTCTAAACCCTGTTCTACCTCTGTGTTCCGGCTGATTCCCGACCATGAAGGAGAAAACAGCATATCAGATACGCTGTTTCCGTAAGCCCCATAGAACTGAATGGTAATTACGTAAACAGCGTAGCTCGCATGCTACGCTGCTTCCGTAAAAGCCATTCGCTACTATAGGCGTTACGGAAACCGCGTAGCTCAGTGAGTTACGCTGTTTCTGTAACTCGACCATGTAATCACGTGGCCGGGAGTCAGCGTGAGCGCAGTTAGAACGGGGTTTAGGTGGCCCCGTTCTAGAGATAGGTGCAGGTTCCTGATGACAGTATCCTGATGAATGTCATACATTTCCCACGTGGGAAAACCCATTTAAGTCTTGTCATACATAACGCATTACTCAGCAAGGGGGAAACAATGAGTCGTAGGAAGTTCCTGTTTGGGTAAAGACTATAAAAAAAATCTGTACTCCTTCCTGAATCATGATGGGAGGATAGGTCAGAATTTAAGTTTTTGGTGAAACTTATTATTACATATCCGTTTACTACTAATATATTTACCCATTGCAACAATTATTGTACCCACAGATGTTAATCAATTATAACTAGAATTGCCCTTAACGTATCCTTGAGCTGCACAATTCCCCTTATTCCCACAAATCATCTTAAATGACTAGGACCAAGGTACCATGCTAAAACTTCCCCTTATATTCGATATGATAAATGCCTCATTTCACACTATACATTTTACCAAAATATATCATTATCACTAAGCTGTATTTCATACACATCTGGAGATGTATGCCAGCACCAACTTACTCCTAGAACTTACTTTTTGGGATATATTGTAACAGGTTATGAACAACTGTATCTAGACAAAGTTTTATATGTTCTTTAGACTGTACATTAGGACCATGAAATCACCAAGGGCAGTGCCTTATTGGATCAAAGCTTGTGCATTGTTACATCCCTCGTCAAACACGGACTCGATTTTTTTCTCACCATTTTCTAAGCTTGCTTCAGCTGCAAGGACACACAGGGTCTTGAGATTACTCCACACTATCATCCATCAGATGGTCTTTGTGTTTACAAGTCTTTCAGAACGAGAGTAGAAAAGTAGTTCAAACTGGAGAAGCGTGTGACGTTCTGCATGTAACCAATATTGTAGACGACAACTTGATGATCTTGTTTTTCTGTATAACAAATATGCAATATCAAGGCGGATATGCTTTACGAGAGGACTTCCTGAGAGATCCAGTTCATGGCCTGAGACAGGAGAATAGAAAATTGAATAGATAGCCCTCTCCTACAGGTCAGCTGGGTCCTCAGTGTACTATGCAATCCAAGGAAGATTAGACCCTGGGATGAAAATCTGTTTTCAAAAGAAAGTTTATGTTCTCTGCACATATATATATATATATATATATATATATATTGCATTTCCAAAGGAAAGCATGACATTAAAGCAAATTCCAGGCTTTTGATTGTCCATTAACTATAATATACTTACCATACAATACAGAAACAGGTAAAAATAGCAGACTGAATATGTATAACTTGTATAGTTGTTCAGTACATTACAGCATACACACCGCAAGCTGCATTTATCCCCCTTCACTGCCACAGAGTGATGTCACCATGTTAGCCATGACCTGCAGATATCGGCCAGGCAAGTAGAGACAAGGCCTCGAACCCTGATCACTGCACCATGTGTATATAATTTATACATGTGTAAATATATATGTGCACTGCTAAGCAAAAGCTGCTTCTTGTATTTTGGGTGCGCAATCCAGGAGCCCACAAATCAGCCTTTTAAACCCATGTGTTGAATAAATTCGTCCATAAAAAAACCTGGGAATCTGCACTAGCGGACACCGCCGGCAAATATTCGGCCATTGTATAGGTTATTTCAATTCTATGATGGCTGGTACAGGTGAGCGTTAACTTCACTCTTGCTGACATTATTTTACTTACTCCCTTCCTGCATGATTTTGATTTGACTATGCTACACCCCACTACCTTCACTTTTCTTAAACCCCCTCCCGCATGGAACGTTTTGCGATCCCGAAAATAAAATATGCTCCTGCCCATAAGCGCAATCCAGGCAC
The DNA here is from genome assembly GCF_050947455.1 of Rhinoderma darwinii. Lineage (NCBI taxonomy): Eukaryota > Metazoa > Chordata > Amphibia > Anura > Rhinodermatidae > Rhinoderma > Rhinoderma darwinii. The sequence continues at coordinate 10,780,563 of NC_134699.1, read as the reverse complement.
ACTACCACGGCAACAGTCTAATAAAGGAGTATGACAAATCTGTCCGAAAAACCTTGTTTTGTAAAAACTGTCAACAGCACAAAACTTTTTTATATATTGTTGTTTGTAGTTTTTTTCTACTGAAAGAAAAAAAAAACTTAAAAAAAAGGGGTGAAGAGGACCATAAACCCTTACATGTGTCTGTGTGTTTGCCTAATATTACAATTTCTTAAATGACTGGTTAATTGTGTGTTTATGCTGAATTGGATCCATGCCATCTTGCTCTGGTGTAAAAAAAAAAAAAAAAGAATTTAAAAAATAAACAAGTGAAATAAACATCCCGGATACTCCCATGTGGATGTCTTTTTGTTGCACCTTGTCATGTTACTTGTAACTTCATACTTTATTTTGTTTAGGTTTGGTACCTGCATCCACTAACTAAATAAATATACTTGTGTTCAAGGTGTATAATACTGGGCCCCAGGAACTGGACCAAAAAAAATAATAATAATAATAATTTATTGTATGCGATGTATCTGATGTGCCCAACCATGCCACAATCCTAGTGGGAAATGGCGCCATTCAGTGGAAAAAAGTCATTGTATGTGACTGATGTGCCCAGCCATGCCACAATCCTGGTGGGAAATGGCCTTTCAGTGGATTCCATGCAGCCAATTAATTTACAGGATGTGCAACTAGATTTTATTCTAGACTATTTTACAGTTTACATATAGAATTAATCTGCATAAAAAACAGAGTCACGTTGTAAATAGGGATGCACGATGCATCGAAAATTCGATACTGTTCCGATACTCTGCATCCCCAAATGGTTCGATACCGTTATTTCATGTATTTCGATACTTAGCTGTGCGGCCGCACAGCTCAGTATAGTAACACATGAATGTATAAGAGTGGGGCTGCGGCTGTGTAATACAGTCATTGCCGCGCTCCTGAGTTCTGACAAGTGCGCGGGGTCAGGATGATGCAATGCGGCCGGCGCTGCACTGAGCGGCGGCACTTAAGACAGAACATGGCGGGCGCACTGCAAAACACCCCCATGTTCTGTCTTCAGTGCCTGTGCCGCCGCTCATTAGTGCAGCGCCAGCCGCATCACCTCATGCTGACCGCGCGCGCACTGTCAGGAGCGGGGCAATGACTATTACACAGCCGCAGCCCCGCTGGCGGAGATCAGAGAAACCTCTTATCTCAGCCGTTATTCCCGTGAATGCTGCGATCACAGTGGACTGCAGCATTCAGGAGAAAATGAGAAGGGGGAGTGCCCCTTGGATCGCATCACAGGGACATACCATATATGGGCAGACAGCCCAGGGTCCATTGAAGGACCCCAGGGCTGTCCTACCATGTTTCCTGTTAGGGCATACTTCGGTATGTCCTAACAACTGCCTGTATACTATCCGTACACAGGTTAATGTACTGTAATATAGATATATACCAGTACATTACTATCAGTATATAGATATATGCCGGTACATTACTATCAGTATATAGATATATGCCAGTACATTACTATCAGTATATAGATATATACCAGTACATTACTATGAGTATATAGATATATGGCGGTACATTACTATCAGTATATAGATATATGCCAGTACATTACTATCAGTATATAGATATATACCAGTACATTACTATCAGTATATAGATATATGCCGGTACATTACTATCAGTATATAGATATATACCAGTACATTACTATCAGTATATAGATATATACCGGTACATTACTATCAGTATATAGATATATGCCAGTACATTACTATCAGTATATAGATATATACCAGTACATTACTATCAGTATATAGATATATGCCGGTACATTACTATCAGTATATAGATATATGCCGGTACATTACTATCAGTATATAGATATATGCCGGTACATTACTATCAGTATATAGATATATACCAGTACATTACTATCAGTATATAGATATAGGCCAGTACATTAAAGTTTAAAAAAATAAAGTAAAAACAAAGTAATCTTAAATTTAAAAAATACACACACCTTTTTTACAATAAACATTAAAATAAGTCTCAATACATAAAATATACACACATTCGGTATTGGCACTGCCGTAATAACCTGTGCAACTTTTTTTTTGCATAATTTATGATGTGTACGCTGTAAAAAATTAAACTGCTTTCTGTCACTTTGAGGCACGAGGTGTGATAAATTTAACCTCCATGTGCCTCACATTATTAGTAATTAACCCCATCATGTACCTTACACATTAACCCATTATGACTGAGAAACATGATGGGGTTAATTACTATTGTGAGGCACGTGGAGGTTAAATTCATCATCCCACCCCGTGCCTCATCAGAAAATGGAAGAACTTTTTTTTTTAATTACTGTTGGCAAAGTATCGAAATCGCAATACTAAACGTTCGGTATCAAAGTCCAAATTCTGGTATCGTGACATCCCTAGTTGTAAATACATTTATTATGTACTTATCCTGTGTTACATTGTGTTATACTCCAGAGCTGCACTCACTATTCTGCTGGTGGAGTCACTGTGTACATACATTACATTACTTATCCTGTACTGATCCCAAGTTACATCCTGTATTATACTCCAGAGCTGCACTCACTATTCTGCTGGTGGAGTCACTGTGTACATACATTACATTACTTATCCTGTACTGATCCCGAGTTACATCCTGTATTATACTCCAGAGCTGCACTCACTATTCTGCTGGTGGAGTCACTGTGTACATACATTACTTATCTTGTACTGATCCTGAGTTACATCCTGTATTATACTGCAGAGCTGCACTCACTATTCTGCTGGTGGAGTCACTGTGTACATACAATACTTATCCTGTACTGATCCGGAGTTACAGCCTGTATTATATTCCAGAGCAGCACACACTACTCTGCTGGTGGAGTCACTATGTACATACATTACTTATCCTGTACTGATCCTGAGTTACATCCTGTATTATACTCCAGAGCTGCACTCACTATTCTGCTGGTGGAGTCACTGTGTACATACATTACATTACTTATCCTGTACTGATCCTTAGTTACATCCTGTATTATACTCCAGAGCTGCACTCACTATTCTGCTGGTGGAGTCACTGTGTACATACATTACATTACTTATCCTGTACTGATCCTTAGTTACATCCTGTATTCTACTCCAGAGCTGCACTCACTATTCTGCTGGTGGAGTCACTGTGTACATACAATACTTATCCTGTACTGATCCGGAGTTACAGCCTGTATTATACTCCAGAGCAGCACACACTATTCTGCTGGTGGAGTCACTGTGTACATACATTACATATCCTGCACTGATCCGGAGTTAGACCTTTTAGCATTCACAAAAACGGGGGAAAAAAAGGTCAGAAAAAGTGATGAACAGGAAAGGGAAAATGTTTGTAGTAGAACCAGATATAAACACACAAGGTCATAAGTCATGAGAACACATTGCAGCTAGAGACATATCTACCACTAGAATAGTCACCCCCACTTCCCAATTGAAACCTCAGATACCTGAACCTCCACTTCTCCAGGACTGGTACAGGTTATATCCCCACTTTAACCCTATCTCAGGTATCAATATGGAAAAGACTAAGGGAAGGATCCCAGTTGTATCCAGATCTTAAACCTGTTATCTAAAGAGGGTAGGAGTCAATGTTCCTTCTAAGTCTTGGCAGCTCCTGAGTAGGGCATTTAGGGAGCAGGTCAGGTCTCCACCAACGGTGGGCGATCTGATGACCTAAAGTAATACCCCAGTAAACTAATATAGCGACTAAATAAGAGAAGAAAACTTATGTTGAATTAGTTTTAATTACTTTATTTAATACTATAATATTACAAGTAAAGCAGTAAAATAGAGAGTTATAACCACCAATTATAGGCAGCCATGAAAGAATCCCTCATTACACCACTGTCCCTATAGTGCCACAGACCCCCTGTAGAAAGCGCCACACAGAACCCCCAGTAGATAGTGCCCGACAGCCCAATGTACATAGTACCCCATGTTCATACTGTATATACTGCCACAGACCCCCCTTGTATATACTGCCACACAGCCCCCCTTGTATATACTGCCACACAGTAGCCCCTTGTAGATGGTGCCACACAGACCCCCCAGTAGATACCCTATGTTTATACTGTACATACTGCCACACAGAACCCCCTTGTATATACTGCCACACAGCCCCCCCACCTTGTAGATAGCCACACACAGCCCCCCCCTTATAGATAGCGCCACACAGACCCCCCCAGTAGATAATACCCCATGTTTATACTGTACATACTGCCACACAGACCCCCCTTGTATATACTGCCACACAGCCCCCCACCTTGTAGATAGCGCCACACAGACACCACCAGTAGATAATACCCCAGGTTGATACTGTATATACTGCCACACAGACCCCCCTTGTATATACTGCCACACAGGCCCCCCCCCCGCATTTGTAGCTAGCCCCACACAGCCCCCTCCCCCTTGTAGCTAGCCCCACACAGCCCCCTCCCCCTTGTAGCTAGCCCCACACAGCCCCCCCTTGTAGATCTCCACACACAGCCCCATGCATATACTGCCACACAGCCCATTTGTAGATAGCCACACGCATCCCCCCATTTGTAGATAGCCACACTAAGCCCCCCATTTGTAGATAGCCATACACAGCCCCCCACCTTGTAGATAGCCATACACAGCCCCCCACTTTGTAGATAGCCATACACAGCCCCCCACCTTGTAGATTGTTACACACAGCCCCCCCCTTGTAGATTGTTACACACAGCCCCCCCCCCCCTTTTCACGGTGGCCCAGTCTAAGCCCTACACGGGTATCTAATGACAGCCGGGCTCCTGCTCCACCGGCCACGATCGAAGTTTACTTTGATCGCGGCCGTTCAACCCGTCAAATGGCGTGGTCATTACCGACCGCAGAAATTAAATAGTTTGCAGAGGGAGTGCGCTCCCCCTGTCACCCATCGGCGGCCCGCAAATGCAATCCCGGGCCTCCGGTGTCATGGCAGCCAGGGGCCTGATAAAGGCCCACAGGTCTGCTCTGGGCACATGCCTATTAGGACATGCCAGAGGCATGTCCTAATAGATTGCATCAGGTTTACTGCTTTGGTTTCTGAAGATCATAGTAAAGTCCCCTAGTGGGAATAATAAAATAAATAATAAATGTGAAATAAAAACATTATAAAAAGGACAGTAAAAAAAATAAAACCATTTTTTCCATAAAAAGTGGTTTTATTTAGTAAAAGTAAAAAATAAAAAACTACACAGGATATTGCCGCAACTGTAATCACCCAAACAAAAGTTAAGATGTAATTTGAACCGCAAGGTGAGCACCATAAAAAAAAAAAAAGTGTGAAATTGCTGTATTTTTCCATTGTCCCCCCAAAAAAAGTCATGATAAAAGTTAATCAATAAGTCCAACATACCCAAAAACAGTACCAATCAAAACTACGTCTTGTCCCGCAAAAAAAAGCCCTCCTATAACTACGTTGACGGAAAAATAAAAAATTACGGCTCTTGGGAAGAGACGATTCAAAAATAAATAATTTTAGTTCTAAAGTTTTTATTGTGCATAAGCGTAAAACAAAAAAACCTCCACATGTGGTATCGTCGTAATCGTACCGACCCATAGAATAAAGGTAACGTGTTTATGCCGCACAATGAACAGCGTCAATTTAAAACGCATAAAACTATGGCGGAATTTCAGGGTTTTGTTCTACTCCCCCCAAAATTAAATCTAAAAACGCTATCTACCCCAAAATGGTGCTATTAAAAAGGACAACTAATCCCGCAAAAATAACAAGTCCTCATACAGCTATGTTGATGGAAGAATACAAAAGTTATAGCGCTTTGAATGCGACTATAGAAAAACAAAAAAAAAATTGCTTAGTCATTAGGGCCTAAAATAGGCCGGTCACTATGTGTTATGGTACAGGAGTCCCCTGGTCTAACAAAACTGTGTGAATGCTTCTTATTTGCTTTTACCATTGGGTTGGCCACCTAATGCTGTATTTATTCTTCCCTTTATGTTTTGCCACCTGGGAACATTCTACCAAAACTAAGGAAATACTCCCAACAATATGAGCCTATATGTTAAACTACTAATGTATCAAACTTTTTCCCTTACCTGCATTGGTGCAGCTGCAACAGGGTGAGCACTCTGAGCTAATAAGAGACAGGCCTGCAGACACTCTAGTCTTTTATAGTGAAATTTGCATGGGATTGTGGGAGTTTTGTTGTTATAAAAGGTCACAATGAATCAGCAATCAGAGGTAGTGGAGAATGGTGATGGGAAAGGTGTGTTGGGAATAAGATGGAAGGTGGTAGAATTGCAACAGCCTAATGTTTAACCCTTTTTTTTTTTTGCTGAAGCCAGTTTTTGGATTTTCACTTTTGTTTTTCCTTTTCCAAAGCCATGACTTTATATATTTTTCCATCACTTTTGCTGTAAGAGGGCTTTTTTTTTTTTTTTTGCATGGGAAGTTGTACATTTTTATGGCACCATTTATTATAGTGGGAAATTGATAGAAAAAAAATGTTCCTCAATCTTTTGAGGGGTGGTTTAGTGTTCACCGTGTGATAAACCGCATGTTGATTTTATTCTGTGGGTCAATATGATTATGGTGATACCAAACTTATATAGTTTGTGTTTAATTACTTTTTATAAGGAAAAATCCCAATTGTTAAAAATAATTTTTGACTTGTTGCCATCTTCTAAGAGCCCTAACTTTTTATTCTGTCGCTTTTTGAGCGGTGTGAGGGCCTATTTGTTGTGGGGCGAGCAGTAATTTGTTTGTACCATTTTGGGGTACATGAGACTTTTTGGTCCGGTTTTTTTTTTTGTTTTTTTTTGGGGGGGGGGATATGAAGTGACCAAAAAATCTGCGATTCTGGTGGTTGGAGTGCTTGCATGATATACTGCAGTACTAGTGTATTGCAGTGTATCGAGATACTGACCCTCTCCATAAGAGTACAAAGATGGGAGGGTGCATTTGGAACATTAGAGGCCCGCCCCCGTTTATAGAAATTTAAATGCTGCATTTACTATTGACCGCAGCATTCAACAGGTAATCTAGTGGGATCACGCTTGTTACCCTAAAGTGTCGGCTGTAACACAGAGCTCGTTCCCTCCACCTGACGTGTGTGTGTATACACACACAGCGGATATCTGTAAGGGGTTAAGGATTATGCTGCACAAATTATGCATCTTCTTCCTATTTAGTAGTTAGATTTTTTTTTGGGGGGGGGGGGGTTTGTTTTTTAAAGGACTGTTTAAAATTCCTTTTGGATTATATTTTTATCTAGCAAGTTTGGTGTTTTTTCATTGGAAAATCTCATGCTTCACACAGACAACAGGGAAATAGACCTTGGGGAAACAGAGTAAGGCCTCGTGCACACGACCGCGTTCAGTCCACGATATACGAACCAAATGTCGGCTGCATTTCCCAGACCGAACAGTTCAGGTAACTGGGCTCCTAGCATCATAGTTATGTCCCATGTTTCAGTATGGGACAGTATTACCGCGGGGAGGCAGTGACACCTAGCATCATACATAACTATAATGCTAGGACCTAGCCCAGCTCCCTGAAATGCAATCGGTCTGGGATATGTGGCCGACATGTGGTCCGTATGTCACAGACCGAACACAGTTGTGTGCACGAGGCCTAAGGCAGAAAGATCCTGATGAGGCAAAGTGACAGGATCTGTGCTTCCATTGTGGACTGCAGGGAAACCTTAAAAGAAATTGTCCTAAACTAGCTCTGTCCCCAAACCCAAATTCAGGTAGTACAACAAGGTTATGATGACTACCAAAAAGGCAATCCAGTGTCCCCCTTCCCCATGTTGCCCATTAACCCTTTCAGGACCAGATTAATTCTTGTTTTTATGCTTTTGTTTTTCCCGCCTACAAAGTCATAACTTTTTTTGTTTTCATTGACAGCAATATGAGGGCTTCATTTTTCAGGACAATTTGTACTATTTAATATTCTGTGCGATGTACTGGGAAGCTTGAAAAAAAAAACTCCGAATGGGGTGTAATCGGGAAAAAAACCAGCAGTTCTGCCACTTTCTTTTGGGTTTCTTTTTGCTGTGTTCAATGTACGGTGACCGTGGCACTACCTTTATTCTGCGGGTCAGTGCGATCATGTTGATACCAAATTCATAGTTTTTATGTTTTACTACCTTTTAAAAAAATAAAAAAAAAAATTTGCATTGCCATACTGTGACCCACATTACTATATATATATATATATATAATGTAGTTTTTATTAATGCCACTTTAGGGAATGTCTGGCGTTTCGATCAGTTTTTGTTTTTGGTGGGGGTTGAATTGGCAAAAAAACAGTTTCGGCTATTTTGGCCCTATTTATTTTTTTTCGCCGCTACAACATTCACCATATTGGATACTTTTATAGTTTGGCCGTTTTTGGACGCGGGGATACCTAATGTGGTTTGTTTTATATTTTTATGTGATCTAGGGAAAGGGGGGGTGATTTGAATTTTTATTTAGCCCCTGTGACTGAGCCTGCGATCATTAAGTCGCTTTTGCCATAGACTGCAATATCACTATATTGCAGTCTATGGCTGAATTAGTGCATTGCTATTGAGACCTGCCACAGGCAGGTCTCGATAGCAATCTTCCTATAACAGGGCTGGTAGTGTGCACATGGCTCCCAGCTGCTATAGGAGTACAGACTCCCGTGATATCGCTGCTTGGGAGCCGGTGACTGGCCCTGAAGCAAGAGGGGCAGTAAAAACCCCTCACAAGCTGGTGGTCGCATCTGAGGGGTTAAATGCTTGTGATCAGAAAATGTTCTAATAGCAAGAATTGCTGCTGGGACCCTGCTTCTGAGCGTGCACCATCTCTAAATACCCTTTCCTGACTTAAATAAGCATATTAGCAACGGGAAAGAGTTAATATAGAAGCTGAGCCTAATGCCCAAGTGGAATTCGCTTCCGCAAGGCAAGTTCCTACGCTCCCTAGTGGATGTTGCAGCAGCCAGAACCGTTTTGAAAAGGGCAGAAGTTACTATAAAACTAATATCAGAGAAATTTAATTTGACTGCTGAGAAACTGACAATACTTCAGCAGGTCAAGGAGGCAATTTTTAGCTGCACCACTAGTGCACCAGCATTCGGCATACATGTACCAGACAACACAAACCTTTTAGCCTCTTGTCACGAGACAAAAGGACATGCATGTCCTTACACAGCTACTTGGGTCAAAACAAGCACCACTGGAGTACTACTCTGTACATGTAGACCCTGTGTTGAGAGAGGCACTGTCCTGCAATAGCACTTTTAAAAGATAAATTAAGAGATATTGTACTTGAGAGCCCTTTCTCCATACAGGTACCACATTCAGTACAGGAAATTTTGGCACAGGCCAGTACAAAACATTATCAGCTGCAAGACTACCCTCACCATCAAAAGATACAGTTCTGAACCAAACTATGGAACTGTGGAGTGGAGTATGGGGGGGGGCTAGAATAGACAGATGTGTACGAGACCGCATTAGAGATTAGAAGATGGTACTGTAGAGGCAAAGGTGATCATAAAATACCACACTTCTCATTTGATGCTCCAATGACCTGCATGTTTCTTTTGAATTAACCCCTACCCGCTCAATTACATAACTGTACGTCCTGGCGAGGACTTTCTTCCGGCACCAGGACGAACGTTACCGGTTTGTGTCGGGGAACCTGACAGTTGACACTCCCCTTTTGCCGGCCAGCGGTGAAACGCCAGCAATTTCGTCAACTAACCCCTTGCCGTATTTAAGGGGTTTGTAGCAGATCGGCACCCCCATGATGCAATCGTTGGGTTAGGGGGGTGCCGATGGTTGGCATGGCAAATGGAGGTCTGCCACATACGGAAGCCTAGGCGGACCAGCCTCTGGCTGGTCCTAATAAGCTTCCTGTCAGTGTCACACTGACAGCTATAATACATTACACTATGTACGTAGTGTAATGTATTGCAGCAGACATCAATATGGCAGGTCTTCAAGTCTCCTAGGTGGACAAAAAAAAAAAGTTAAGAATGTTGTATAAACGTGTAAAAATAGAAGTTATAAATTAAAAAAACAAACTGCCTTTTTTTCCTATGAAAAGTATTTTATAGGGCAAAAATAAGAAGCCATTGAAGTACACACATTTGGTATCACCGTGTTCCTAACGACCTAAACTATAAGGTTATTTGTCCTGCACAGTGAACACCGCAAAAAATAAAATGATGCCAGAATCTCTGTTTTGGTCACCACCCCTCCCAAAATATAGCAAAAGTGATCAAAAAGTCGCATGTACTTACACAGCTTTTTTGACTGATAAATAAAGTTATGGCGCTCAGAATATGGTGATACAAATATTAAATTATATATATATTTTTTTATTCAAAAAATGTATACATATGAGATCGCCTTAATTGTATCGACCTGCAGAATAAAGTAATATTGTTTGAGAGTCCGTTGTAGCGATGCAGCATACTACACCATGACGTTCTACAATGCCTCCTCCCCTTTTTTATTTTATTTTTTTAAATCTTTCTCTCACCTTCTATTCTACCTCCTTTCTTACTCTCCCTCCTCTTCTAGTCCTTCTACTTGCCCTGTCTATTGATTACTTTACTCCAAGTGTTATTAGCTATTTGTATATTGCCACACACCCCCTATGTGAGTAGGGGCTACTGACCTGATTTATTCAACATGTATAGCGCCTTTTATATTTCTTTTTTGTTTGTGTACTTTGTATCCCTTATGCTATGAAAATGGACCGTTTAGATCATATAAATAAAGAATTTTAAAAAAAATGTAAATAAAAAAAATCGCATGTCCCCCAAAATGGTACCAATGAAAACTACAGATTGTCCAGTAACAAATCAGCCATAACACAGCTCCGTTGAAGGAAAAAAAAAAAGTTCTGGCTCTCCGAATATGGCGATACGTTTTGTGCCTGGCCCTGCTGTAATGTCTGAAATTGGCTGAAGTGGTGACGAGAGGGATGTTAGTGCACGCAGAGCTTAATTGATTATAGATTCTGTTAACCTGTTCCCTGCCAGGGAACACAGAAGTTATAATCAATTAGATATAAAAAAAAATAATTGTAGTTCTGATAACAAAAGTATTTGCAGAGGTTAAAAGTTGTTACGTACAATTATAGCAATATGTTAAAAAGCTATTAATTTAATAAATTATATTTGTTTATATAATCTCTTGTTATTACTGTTAAATAAATTGAAAAAAAATAAGGGAATCGAGATTCAAATCTAAAATCGCCCCTACTGTTGGAAAAAATATATATTTTTATTTTTTCGTCAAAATCGGCCAGCCCTAGTCCAGGCAAATGAAAAATGCCTTGAGTGTCGTTTCCAAAATGGGGTGACTTCTTTGGGGCTTCCACTGTATCTCAGGCTTTTGCAAATGCAACGTAGCGCCCAAAAACCCTTCCAGCAAAATCTGCATGCCAAATAGTGCCCCTACCTTTCTGAGCCCTGCCGTGTGTCTGAACGGCAGTGTATGACCACATGTGGAGTATTGTCGTATTCGGGAGAAATCACTTTACAAATGTTGTGGTGCTTTTTCTCCTTTTTATCCCTTGTGCAAATTAGAAAATGCAACATTTTAATGGAAAAAATGTTGATTTTCATTTTAATAAATTCTGTAAAAGACCTGTGGGGTCTAAATGCTCACTATACCCCTATATAGATTCCGTAAGGGGGTAGTTTCCCAAATGAGGATACTTTTGGGGTGTTTCCACTGTTTTGGTCCATCAGGGGCTTTGCAAATGCGACATAGCACCCGAAAACCATTCCAGCAAAACTTGAGCTCCAAAAGCCAAATGGCGCTCCTTCCCTTCTGAGCTCTGCCGTGGGTCCAAACAGCAGTTTATTACCACATATGGGGTATTGCCGTAATCGGGAGAAATTTATTTACAAATGTTGGGGTGCTTTTTCTCCTTTTATTCTTTGTAAATATTAAAAATGTCACGTTTTTTTTACCACATATGGGGTATTGCCGTAATCGGGAGAAATTTATTTACAAATGTTGGGGTGCTTTTTCTCCTTTTATTCTTTGTAAATATTAAAAATGTCACGTTTTTTTTCAGGAAAAAAAAAAGTAGATTTTCATTTTCACAGACTAATTACAATAAATTTAGCAAAAATCCTGTTGGGTAAAACTGCTAACTATAACCCTAGATAAATTCCTTGAGCAGTGAAATTTCCAAAATGGGGTCACTTTTTGGGGGTTTCCCATTTTTGGCATCCCAAGACCTCTTCAAACTGGACATAGTGACTAAAATATATTCTAACAAACAGGAGGCCCACCAGGTGCTCCTTTGCTTCTGAGGTCTGTGCTTCAGTCCATTAGCACACTATGCCCATATGTGGGTTATTTCTTAGAACTGCAGAATCTGGGCAATAAATATTGAGTTGCATTTCTCTCGAAAAATTTCCTGTGGTACAAAAAAAAATGTATTCCAATTGAATTTTGGCAACAAAAAATTTACATTTCTACGTTTCACCTCTACTTTGCTTTAATTCCTCTGAAAAGGGGAAAACAGGTTAAGAAACTTTCTAAATGCTGTTTGAATACTGTCAGGGGTGCAGTTTTTAAAATGATTTATGGGGTGTTTCTAATATATAAAGCCCTCAAATCCACTTCAGAACTGAACTGGTCCATTGCAAAAATAGGTTTTGTACATTTTCTTGAAAATGTGAGGCATTGCTGCTAAACTTATAACCCTTGTAACGGCCTAGAAAAATAAAAAGACGTTAAAAAAAACAACGATGTAAGCATATGGGAAATGTTAACTAGTAACTATTTTGTGTGGTATTACTATCTGTCTTACAAGCAGATAAATTTAATTTTCGAAAACTGCTAATTTTTGCAAATCTTCTCTAAATTTTGGTGTTTGCTAGAAATAAATACTGAATTTATCGAACAAACTTTTCCACTAACAAAGTACAATATGTCGTGAGAAAACCATCTCAGAATTGCTTGGATAGATAAAAAACTTTCAAAGTTATTATCACATAAAGTAACACGTCAGACGAAAAAACTGGCTGTGTCCACAAGGCCAAAAAGGCTCTGTCCTGGAGGGGTTAATGAAACAAGAAGCTGATAATGTGGTGGAAACAGCCAAATGCAGATCTTGAGCTTTTTGTATATGGATCCAGATCATATCACAACGGAGAACCAAAGATAATGTTACCACCCTGCATGAAATTTTGATTCAGCAAGCACTCGGATTTCGGTCCAGGAGGTGGAGCTAAAGGAACTCACTGCAGCGTGTGCACATGCCTTGGGTCAAAATGTAAATATTACAGACAACGTATGCCTTTGGTGTTGCACTTAACTCCTTCCCGACATTTGACGTATCTAAACGTCATAGCCGGGTAGTGGAAGTATGGAGCGGGCTCACGGAGTGGACCCACTCCATACGATGCGGGTTTCGGCTGTGGGTTTTACAGTAACGAGTGGGATGGCGCTCGAGCGCGATCCCTGCTCGTTTAACCCATTAAATGTCGTGGTCAATAGCGACCACGGCATTTAAATCGTTAGAAAGAGGGGGGTGACCCCCTCTAGCAGCTCATCGCGCCCCCCGCAATGCAATAGCGGGGTGGCGATGGTTGCTATAGCTGCCTGGGGGCCTAATGAAGGCCCCCAGGTCCGCCATCTTTGTGCTCCTATTAAGCCCTGCCTCTGACAGGGCTTAATAGAAGCCTGTCAGAAAGATGATATACTGCAATACATTAGTATTGCAGTGTATAGTGCAAGCGATCCAATGATCGCTGGTTGAAGTCCCCTAGGGGGACTAATAAAAAAAAAAAGTAAAAATTAGTACAATAAAGAGGGGTTTTTTTTATGTGAAAAAAAATATTAAAATTTAAAAAAAACAAAAAACTTTTCACATTCTCCCCCAAGAGCATAGTAAAAAAACATAAATAAACAAACATAATTGGATTCGCCGCATCCGTATATCCAATATATCATTATTTAACCTGCATGGTGTACGCCATAAAAAAACATAAAACTGGGAAAAACGCCACAATCACTATTATTTTGGTCACCTCATCTCCCACAATAAATGGAATAAAAAGTGATCAAAACGTCACATGTACCCCAAAATGGTATCATTAAAAACTACAGCTTATCCCGCAAAACAGAAGCCGTCATACCACTTAATCGACGGAAAAATAAAAAAGTTATGGTTCTCAGAATTTGGCGATACAAAATAAATAAAAAAATTTACACTTCGTTTTTTACTTGTAAAAGTAGTAAAATATAAAAAAACTATATATATTTGGTATCGCTGTAATCGTATTGACCCGCAGAATAAAATTAACATGTTGTTTTAATTGCAGTGAATTCCGTAAAAACAAGGCACAAAAAACAATGGAGGAATCGCTGTTTTCTTCATTTTCTACCCCACAAATAATTTTTTTCCCGTTTCCTAGTACATTAAATGGCTCTACGAATAACTACAACTCCTCCCACAAAAATCAAGCCTTCATAGGACTATATTGACGGAAAAATAAAAGTTATGGCTTTTGGAAGGTGGGGTGGAAAAAACAATTTAAATATGAAAGTTGTTTACGGCGGGAAGGGGTTAATTATGGCCCAATTTGGAGGAGCAGAGATTTTGTTGGCTCATAAGGTAAACCTCTGAAAAACAGTGAAGCTATAGCAGGCCCGTTCAGAGCCTTAGATTCCTAAAAAGGTAGCAATTATAAAAGTCCAGCCACATACAAAGGAACAGTCGCCTGAGGTCATAGGTAACCGAAGGGCAGATGAGGTGGCCAAGGCAGCTGCACGGATGCCCCTCCCCACAAAATGCTATATGAACTTGAAGCAGGACCACTCCAAAAACAGGCTAATTTGGAAGGAAAAAGGGGCAAAAGAGAGCTATGGCAGACAGAAGGTAAACTGTGCCTATCCATGGTTCTATACCCTATTTTGACACATGCACCAAAATATGTGGCCAATTAAGCAATGGTAAATTTAGTTTCCAGGTACTGAGTTGCCCCTGGGTACAACAACACTGCTACCCGATATGTGCAGACATGTCTTCTCTGTGCCAGCCATAACACAAGGAGAATAGTAAAAGTGCACGAGAAGCATATCCCAAGGCCACTATCCGTTCCAGCGACTGCAGATTGATTACTCACAGCTAGTCAAGGTTGGTTGGTATGAATGTCCTTGACGAACATCTCAAAGCTATGATATCGAAGCATTTTTATGTGCGTATTACAAAATCAATAGCCAACCCTACTGAACAACTATATTTGTGGCTATTGTACAGATGCTACAATGCCACCGTATTAGGGCCATCTGAAACCGGCCTACATTACAAGTCATATTCCAGGTGAAGCCACGACCCAAAACCACACCGCTTTTTTACCTTGGAAACTCATTCTGGTCTATTCATAAAGTTCCTATAAAGGTCTCCATAAATGCAAAGACTTGAGCCTGATTATTCACTGGCTCAGATGGACTAAACAAATGGTGCCGACTGAAGGCCAACAGCCAAAAGCATAACAATGGAAGTCCTAGTTTTCCTTTCATGGCTATGTCTAGTTTTGGAATAAACTGGAATATGATACCACTTGTGTTCGCAAGCTAAAATGGCTCAAGGGTTTAGGAGGCTTGTGATCATCTATGTGACGCAGGTTCTCCTAGTTCAAATCTCCCTGTGGTCTTATATGACTTTGAGTGCTTCTTGATGTTACTTCCTTGGATGTTTTAGAAAACCACCACTTTTTCTACAAACTCAGATTTAGGTAGAGTTTGTTTAGGGAGTAGCTTGAAAACTGAAATTGATTGGGACAACTGTAACAGTCAGGGTGGTGCTGTGAAGAGGAAGCCTATCGTGTCTTGAGTGTTTTTGCTTCTTTTCCCATTTCTGCCTCTTGATAGATTGCATTCATCTGGTATTTGTTATTATTTCTAGCAAGTGGGTTATACTATGCTTTCCAAGTTCTAGCCCCACTGCTCTTGTTAGTATGGTATATTGCTTTATGAGAACATTGAAGATCATTGTATTTATCTGGCTAGCACCCTCAGTCATGATCTGGTCCATGGTATAGGGGAAATTACACAAGACTATGGTGTGAGAACCTGGAGTTCTAGCCCCACGAGCAAACTTTATGATCTTGTTAATAATTATCACATTGAGTAACACCATGGATGAGGAGATGGCAATGGCAAAGTTGACTGTGGTGGTCGGTGTGGAGTTGGCAAAGGTGAAGTGACAGTGGTGGCCGATGCGGAAGTGGCAAAGGTGGCCAGCGCTCCGGGTTGGTCATGAGGCGTGTCCAATGGTTTTTAACTTTGGACTCAATTTTTCTTAAACTGTATTAATCTTGCTTACAGTACTATTGACCCTTGGTAAGAAGTCAGACGACTCGGTTGATGCCCATGGTTGAACTTGATATTGGCTCCTTGTTGAGGATTGCTTGGGATGACCAGTGCTACGCAAATAATTTGAAGCAGCAGTGTTAGGAACCGGGTGGACGGCTGCCCTTGAAGGTTGTTTTGTGAAGAATGAAATGTCTTAGCTGCAAGAACATCTGAAGTCCAGGGCTGAGTTGGAGATGATTGATCTTAGTATCTTCTTTTTTGCTTCTCTAAATGTTCCATCCCTTGATGTACCTGTCTTAGGACTTTTATACTCTTCTTTGTGTAACTTTTCCTTTATTTTAGACTGATAATTACAAAAATCACCTATGTATTTCAGATCTGGCTGTGGGTCAGTGGTAAGTGCAGCGGCTTGAATAGTAAGAAGAAGTCATTGGTTCTAGCCCCATCTGCTATTTCATTTGTTTCCAGGTTCTAGTCCCGCTGTGCTTGTTAGTATTTTATATGGAGAACATTGTATTTATCTGGCGAGTTCCATCAGTTATGATCTGGTCCAGGGTATAGGGGAAAAAGACAAGACTATGGTGTAGGAACCTGGAGTTCTAGCCCCAGGAGGGAACTTTATGATCTTATTAATATTTATCACATTGAGTAAAACAGGAAGTGGTGGCAGAGGTGACCTTGGCAGCCAAATGTGGCGGATGCAGACATGGCAAAGGTGACCGTGATGGCTGATAGGGAAGTGGCAAAGGGGGCCAGGGCTCGGAGAGTTGGTCATGAGGCGCGGCCAATGGTTTGAATATTTGCACTTGCTTTTTCTTTAACTGTAATAATATTGCTTACATTGTTGACTATTAATCCTTGGTTTGGGGTAAGAAGTTGGACGACCCGGGTGATGCCCATGGTTGAACTTGATGTTGGCTCTCTGATATAGTTGGTCCATGTTGCTCTTTGCTTGGGATGACCCGAACTACACTAATAATTTGAAGCTGTTGGTGTTAGGAACGGGGCGGTCGGCTGATCTAGAACATGTTCTATGAAGTATGAGAAGTCTTAGCTGCAGGAACATCTGAAGTCCTGTGCTGAGTTGCAGCCGACTGACCTTAGGATTTTCTTTTTTTTGTCTCTCAATGCCCCATCCCCTGATGAACAGTCTTAGGACTTTAAGATTCTTCTTTGTGTAACTTATCATTTATTTTAGAGTGATAATTACAAAAATCACCTATGAATTTCAGATCTGGCCGTGGGTCAGTGGTAAGTGCAGCGGCTTGAATAGTAAGAAGAAGTCATGGGTTCTAGCCCCATCTGCTGCTATTTCATTTGTTTCCTGACATTTGGAGCATTCTGAGCAAATGCCACAAGGCTCAGATCCGCTCAGAACCGCTTTTCCTCATTCTCGATAATGACAATGAGAAACGAACTACTATCTGTATAGAGCTGGAGCTGGCTCGGTGGGTAGAGCGCCAGGCGAACCGGCGGGGATGTGGGAGCCGCTGGTTTGAATCCCGGGACCGGCTCCTTGGAATAGCAGCTCAGTACTTCGGGACAATACATACCACGCAACCATAGTGCAGCTGTCTGGAGTGAAACAAGCTGGTTATAGAAAAATGGGTCATTTTATTTTCCAAATCAGAAACTTGAGCAGTAGGGATTATTCTTCAGCGGTAACTCGAGTGATTTGAACCTGGGTCTCCAGCACGAGAAGCAGCGCAGCTACCCACTGAGCTACTGTGCTTACCATTTATAGGATATATATTTTGGTAAATATGACATTTAGATTATAGCAAAATAATCCAGAAACATTGCAAGCCATGGTAGCATGTTTAGGCCATATCAGCTGCTCACAGTAGCACGATCAACATGTGGCCTGGCGTTGTGCTGTTGAAAAACAGCTTCTGGGATACTGGAGAAATGGCCGTACCACTGGTTGCACGACCAAATCAATGTTACGCCAAGCTGTTAGCGTACCTGATGTTAAGACAAGAGGGCTACCATAGATTATGCCACGTTACTCCATAATTCTGGGAGTAGGACCGGTGTGACATTTCTTCTGAAAGCCTTTTCATGGCGTTGCCCACGTGGTCTCCAGACCAATCTCTAGCTCTCATTACGTCCGAGATAAAAGTGGGATTAAGGGTATGTTCACACGTACACATTGCAATTTCACTTGCAGTCCAGATTGGATCATTACAACCCATTTATTTATTTTTTAAAACCGACAATCCATTCATCCAGAGGTTCACCTCCGCACACCTCTTGTGGTCATTCCCATTGGTTGCTGTTCTCCCAAACTCTGGGAAACGCAACGTTGAACAGTGCTGACATCTCGGCCTAGGCGCGCAGTTATATGCCGGAGTGATAAACCAAGGATTCTCAGTTCAAGGATTCTGTCCAGCGAATTTTGCGACAAGTGGCGATAACTGGCACGTCGACGAATAGGAGGCATCATACAATCAGAACAGTACAGTAGCTCAGTGGGTACCTGCTCTGCTTCTCATGCTGAAGACCCAACCAGCTTCTTTCCACAGGATAGGTCATCAGTAAACAATCAGTAGGGGTCCAGCATCCCGATCAGCTGCTGCGGCTACCTCTGTACATCCATGCCGGAAGCAGATGGCTCCGGTCATGGAATAGCGGCCGAGCTGCAGTTCGGCAGCACAGCCACTATACAACGTACAGAGCCAACTGCTCCCGGCACCGTATATTGCATAGTGTGCAATGACATCCAGTGCCTGCTGGCAGCTGAAGCAGCTGATCGGTGGGGGTCCAGGTGTCAGATCCTCACCAATTGTATACTGATGACCTATTTGGTGAATCGGTCATCATGTCTCCAGTAGTAGACAACCCTTTTAAAGTGATTGTTTCCCCACAGGGGGCATTTATTTTATTATACGGCTTATATGCTTAATACCCCTATTCTTTTGCAGATGTCCAGCCTTTCTTCATCTGTGAAAAGAGGAAGTCTAAGCACAGACTGTGCATATCTTGCCTGCAACTAATTCCTGATGAATTGCCTGATCTGGTCTGTGTCAACTGTACCCCTTCTACGAGCCTGAAGCAGGTACTAATGAATTTGTTGGTTGACTAAAATCCAATCTCATAGATACCTTTACTGAGCTCAAGAATTCTTTCAGAGCTCAGAAGAGAAATAGACATAAGCTTTGTAGACCTTCAGTTTCTTCAGTCTTCGACTTTAGCACAGGCTGAATCTTCTACAAATTCTTCTAATTGTGATAAACATGTCTTAAAAAAAAAAACAACACTTCTAACCTGATAAGATCATTAAGAAAGCCGTGGAAGTTGAGAGTGATAAAGGGGGTTTTACACAGGAAGATTATCGGGAAGACGAGCGTTTATATAACGCTCTTTGCTGATAATTGCCCAATGTAAGCAGGGGAACGATCAGCAGATGAACGAGCAAACGCTCGATCATCTGCTGGTTATATCGTTTTAA
This sequence comes from Rhinoderma darwinii, assembly GCF_050947455.1. Lineage (NCBI taxonomy): Eukaryota > Metazoa > Chordata > Amphibia > Anura > Rhinodermatidae > Rhinoderma > Rhinoderma darwinii. The sequence continues at coordinate 10,760,767 of NC_134699.1, read as the reverse complement.
AAACAGAAAAGATTATCGTTCTCGAGAGCACTTCTCCTTGGGTAAACAGGGAGACGCGCTGCCGACATGATAATAATGGATGGGGACGAGCGATCGGAGTAACGATCGCTCGTCCCCACCCATAGCTCTGTGTGACAGGAGCAAACAAGCACCAACCAACGATATCTCGTTGATCGGCGGTCGCGGCCCCTGTAAAAGGACCTTAAAGAGGCTCTGTCACCAGATTATAAATGCTCTATCTCCTACATAATCTGATTGGCTCTGTAATGTAGATAATAGCAGTGGTTTTTATTTTGAAAAACGATAATTTTTTAGCAAGTTATGAGCTAGTTTAGATTTATGCTAATGAGTTTCTCAATGGACAACTGGGCTTGTTTTTACTTTTTACCAACTGGGTAAACGCTGGGTATGACGCTGACCAATCAGTGTCCTGCACTTCTCATTGTTCCAGCCCAGCATGATCCACAGCACAGTGTGATTGTGCAGTGAAAGAAGTAAACACGCCCAGTTGCTAAAAACACAAGACACGCCCAGTTGGAAATAAGAGAAAACACGCGCAGTTGTCCATTAGAAAGGCTCATTTGAATAAATATAAAATTGCTCATAACTTAGCCAAAAATGATCGTTTTAAAAAAAACAAAAAACGTTACGGTTATCTACATTGCAGCGCCGATCACATGCAATAGGAGATAGGGATTTGATAATCTGGTGACAGAGCCTCTTTAAGAAAGGGAAAAAAGCGTCTTATTTTCCCAAGACCAAGGGAAAGGTCTTTCCTTCTCATTCAGCTGTTGATCAAATCATAAAAACAGAGTGGAGCAGACCAAATAAGGGACCAGACGCAGGAGCTCAATTCAAGCATATGTACAGATTAGACAAGAAGGTTACAGAAGCCTGGGATGCCCATCCTAAAGTGGATCTGTCAGTAGCCACGCTAACACGAAGCAAATGTGTTTCCGTCTGATGATTCCTCATTGCTTAGGAATCCCATGGATAGACGAACTGACAAATCTAAAAAGAACCTTCACCACTTCCTCTTCTCTGTGTAGAGAATCCATGGCCACTATTCCAGTCGCACAGGCACTAAGAATTTGGTTTAGCCAGTTAGCGCATTATATCTCTTCAGGAGTTCAGCGTGAGGAGCTGCTCCAAAAGTTGCCTACTCTGAAAGATTCAGCTGATTTTCCTTGCGATTTTCTCTGCATACAGTGCGTCCGCTAGAGCTATGGCCTGATCAAACTCAGCCTGTAGACCTATCGGGTTGAATCCTTGGCCCTAAGATAGAGGTTCCAAGAATAATTTTGTGTGCCTTCCATTCGAACCTGGACATCTCTTTAGAGAACTACATTCAAAGATTTTTAAAAATCGTAAGTATTTCCTGCTCCATCTAGACAAAGACTAGATCCATCAAGACATTTTAAAAGATTTTCTACAAAGGAGGTACAGAAAAGCTTTTTGTCCTGATAACAGAGACTATCAAAACGCACACTCTCAAAAGAAACCTCCTATATCCAACAACAAAAATTAATTCGGACGCCGGACACATGGATCCCCCTGTTGGCGAAAGACTACATTTTTTTATTTTTATTTTTGCCCACTTGGCTTCAGTCTAGTTCAGATCACTGGGTTCTCAGCATCTTCAATTCAGGCTACCATCTGAAGTTCAAGACTTCTCCCCTGGCAAGATATGTCATCAATACAGACAAGAATCCCCAGGTTTCAATGTGCTTGCACAAGTTTCTCGGGAAAGGCACAAGAGCGAAAGTTCTTCATGTACAAATTTTAGGGTTCTACTCGTGATGTGCTCTGTGTACAGGAATCTCATTTATACTCGAAGGATAATCATTTAATTAAAAAAAATCCCCATAACATTCACTCTTCAGAGACTGTAAAATAAGCTGGAGTTGTATAAGCAATCAAAGATTCAGTTGCATATAAACGTCTAGTCATGTAGTGACCCCCTTGGTAGATACATAATACTTGTGTGTGAAATTGATATGATTTACACGATAGTTTCTCTGTACACCCCAAACAGAAGACAAATTCAGTTTATTAAAAAAGTACTAGCTGAAGCTAAAAATATGCAAAAAGGGGGTTTGATTTGGGTCGGAGACTTTAATGTGATTAACGATTCAGATATGGATCGAACTACAGGACCAAATAGACTAAATACTGACCAACAGACCTTGGTCTAAGAAGAAAACTTGCACGATATTTGGCGCTATCAACATGCCTCAGAGAAGGACTTTACATTCTTCTCTTCCCCTCACAATACATACTCCAGAATAGATTTCTTTCTAGTGGACAGAGAGATCCTATTGAATTCTGTAAATTCAAATATTGGTGTAATATGTTCAGACCATGCACCAATTGATCTCACTCTCGCTGACAAATATTATAGATCCCCAAGTTAGCCTTGGAGACCAAATATCTACTTATTAAACTCTTCTCTTAAGGCTTCTATAGGAACGGCCTTAAAATAATTATTTTTGCTTAACTTCCTATCGGCCTCGTCACCTGAGCTCTTGTGGTGTACCCACAAAGCCTTTGTTAGAGGTCTATTTGTTCAAGCGGCTGCAAAAGCCAAGAGAGAAAGAGACAAACAAATGGACTCCCATCTTACGGAAATTTAGAGTCGCGAAAAACGTATGAAGTGGACCTTCTAATGTCCTGAAAAAGGAACTTCGAGACGTTCGGGCTAAATTATGCTCCTTAGATCTCTACACGTATGAGAAAAACTTGAACTTTAAATGGACTTTTTATGTCCAACGAGATAGGCCCAGCAAAGTGCTAGCTCAAAGAGTTAAACAGCAAATGGCTAAAACCAAAATCCCTTTTTTAAAATCTACAGGCGGGACACGAATATATGATCCTCAAAAAAATAAATGAAACCTTTGCGGATTACTATAGCGGGCTTTATAAATCGATATAATTCCCTACTGCAGATATCTGCAGAGATGATAGTGTCTTTTCTAAGTAAAGTGAATTTACACAAGTTGTCCGATACACAACTAATCCAGTTAAATGCTCCTATACAAAATGAGGCATTAAAGAAATTAGTTTTAGGATACAAACAAGATAAATCCTCGGGACCAGACTGCCTTCCTAATGAATATTTTAAAACCTTCGTAAACTCCTTACTTCCACACATGGAAAATACCTTTAATGGTATGGTCTTCCATCAAGGACCTCCCTCAGAAATGTTGCACGTTATCATTGTCACACTTCCCAAATCGGGAAAAATTCCAGACTCCCCAGCCAATTTTAGGCCAATACCCCTCTTAAATAGCGATATTAACCCCTTAAGGACGCAGCCTAGTTTGGGCCTTAAGGCTCAGAGCCCATTTTTCAAATCTGACATATTTCACTTTATGTGGTAATAACGTCGGAATGCTTAAACCTATCCAAGCGATTCTGAGATTGTTTTCTCGTGACACTTTGGGCTTCATGTTCGTGGTAAAATTTGGTCGATATATTCAGTCTTTATTTGTGAAAAATTGCAAAATTTAGAGAAAATTTACAAAAAATAGCATTTTTTAGAATTTAAATGCATCTGCTTGAAAAACAGACGGTTATACCACCCAAAATAGTTACTAGTTCACATTTCCCATATGTCTACTTTAGATTGGCATCGTTTTTTGAACATTCTTTTATTTTTCTTGGACGTTACAAGGTTTAGAACATAAACAGCAATTTCTCATATTCTTAAGAAAATTTCAAAAGCCTTTTTTTGAAGGTGCCAGTTCAGTTCTGAAGTGGATTTGAGGGGCCTATGTATTAGAAACCCCCATAAAACACCCCATTTTAAAAACTAGACCCCTCAAAGTATTCAAAACAGCATATAGAAAGTTTTTTAACCCTTCAGGCATTTCACAGGAATTAAAGCAAAGTGGAAATGAAATTCGCAAATTTCATTTTTTCTGCTGAATTTCAATTTTATTCAATTTTTTTTTAGTAACAGAGAAGGTTTTACCAGAGAAACACTACTAAATATGTATTGTCCAGATTCTGCAGTTTTTAGAAATGTCCCACACGTGGCCCTACTGCGCTCGTGGACTAAAACACAAGCCCTAGAAGCAAAGAAGCACCTAGTGCATTTTGAGGCCTCTTTTTTATTAGAATATATTTTAGGCAGCATGCCAGGTTTGAAGAGGCGTTGAGGTATCAAAACAATGGAAACCCACCAGAAGTGACCCCATTTTGGAAACTACACCCCTCAAGGAATTCATTTATGGTTTTTGTTATCATTTTGACCGCACAGTTTTTTCACAGCACCTATTTGAATTGGGCTGTGAAATGAAAAAAATGATATTTTTTCCAATAAGATGTCATTTTTGATCAAAATTTCTTATTTTCACAAGGAACAACATACCCCATTTTGTTGCCCAATTTGTCCTTAGTGCGGCAATACCCCATTTGTGGTGATAAACTGCCCTTTGGGCCCATGGGAGGCCTCAGAAGGAAAGGACCACCATTTGGCCTACTGGAGCTTTTCTGGTGCTAAGTCATGTGTGCAGAAGCCCCTGAGGTACCAGTACAGTTGAAACCCCCGAGAAGTGACCCCATTTTAAAAACTACACCCCTTAAGACATTCATCTAGAGGTGTAGTGAGCATTTTGACCCCACAGGTACTGTGTAAAAGATAATGCGCAGCAGATGGTGCAGTGTGAGATTTGCAATTTTATATATGTATATGCCATTTCAGTGTCCAATATAGTGTGCCCAGCATGCGCCACCGGAGATATACACCCCTTAAATTGTAATGTGGGTTCTCCTGGGCACGACAATACCCTACATGTGGCTGTTATCAGCTGCCTGGGCATATGGCAGGGCTCAGAAGGGAAAGATGAGGGGGGTAAGCTGTGCGGAGTGCATCAGGGTAAATTAAAAATCAAGGGATGTATGATACATTTTAAAACAATCTTTTATACAGAGCCCTGGTTTTTCGGGACACGTGTCACATTGGTATATTGTGTTCTTCCTTATCCCCCTCTTATAGCAGACTCTGCACCTCTTTTGACTCTTTCCCTTTCCACCGGTTTGGGGACCTTCTCCTGGAAAGTGTTGCCCTGGTACGATGCGTGTGGCCTCGCTTCCAGAAGTACTGGGTGCCCCCCCTTCCTGGTCCCTAAAGATTAGATCTTGAAATTCCAGGAAAGTTCCCCTCTGGCCTGCACATCGACGTAGCACATACGCATTGTACAAAGCCATCTGTATGATGTGCCTGGCCAGCTTCTTATACCACACCGCATGGCGCTGTAGGGCTTCAGGACTTGATTTGACAAGTCCATCCCTCCCATGTACCTATTGTAGTCCAGGATGCAGTCTGGTTTGGGGGTGGCCTTTCCTTCATATATCCTAAACCTGTAGGTATACCCTGATGCACTCTCGCACAGCTTATACATCTTCACGCCATACCTTGCCCTCTTACCTGGCAGGTACTGGCGGAATTGAACCCTCCCTTTAAAATGTACCAGGGACTCATCAATAGAAAAACACTTCTCGGGGGTGTATGCTTGGGAAAACCGGGCACTGGAACGGTCTAATAGGGGTCTCCGTTTATACAAACGGTCAAAACTGGGGTCATCTCGGAGTGGGCACGGCTCATTATCAGTATAATGTAAGAAGCGAAGTATTGCCTCATTTATTTATTTTTTTAGGTTCCAGTTCATTTCTGAAGTTGCTTTGAGGGGCCCATATATTAGAAACCCCTATCAAACACCCCATTTTAGAAACTAGACCCCTCAAAGTATTCACAACAGCATTTCGAAAGTTTATGAACCCTTTAGGTGTTTCACAGAAATTTAGAGCAAAGTAGAGGTGAAATTTACTCTTTTTATACCATTTTTTTTATAACACAAAAGGATTTATCAGAGAAACGCAACTCAATACTTATTGCCCAGATTCTGCAGTTTAGAGAAATATCCCACATGTGGCCCTCGGGCGGTAATGGACTGAAGCACCGGCCTCCGAAGCAAAGGAGCACCTAGTGGATTTTGAGCCCTCTTTTTTATTAGGCACCATGTCCGGTTTGAAGAGGTCTTGTGGTGCCAAAACATTGGAAACCCCCCAAAAGTGACCCCAATTTGGAAACTAGACCCCTTGAGGAATCCATTGTATTTTTCTTGGGGTGCATGCGGCTTTTTGATCAGTTTTTATTCCATTTTTAGGTGGCGTGGTGACTAATAAACAGCAATTCTACTATTGTTTTTGTATACTTTTTTTTTACAGCGTTCACCGTGCGCTATAAATGACATATTCACTTTATTCTGCGGGGCGATACGATCACGGCGATACCAGATGTTTATAGTTTTTTTTTATGTCTTATGGCGTTTGCACAATAAAATACGTTTTGTAAACAATCATTCACTTTTTGTGTTACCTTATTCTAAGAGCCAGAACGTTTTTATTTTTCAATCAATAAAGGCGTGCGAGGACTTATTTTTTGCGTAACGAACTGTATTTTCCATCAGTACCATTTTTAGGTACATGCGACTTTTTGATCTCTTTTTATTCCATTTTTTGGGAGGTGAAGTGACCAAACAATTGTGATTGTGGTACGGTTTATTAATATTTTTTTTTACGGCGTTCACCGTGCGGGATAAATAACAAAATAATTTTGTAGCTCACGCCGTTACGGACGCGGCGATACCAATTATGTATAGTTTATTTGTTTGTTTATATATTTTTATTAATAATAAAGGACTGATAAGGGAAAAAGTGGGACTTTTACTTTTATTACTTTTAAAACTTTTATTTTCTTATTTTTACACATCTTTTTTTAACTTTTTTTTTACTTTATTACTTTGTCCCACTAGGGGACATGAGGGCAGGAGGCTCTGATCGCTATTCTAATACACTGCACTACATGCGTAGTGCAGTGTATTAGAACTGTCAGCTACTCACTGACAGCAAGCATAGTGGGTCCTGACGTTGTCAGGACCCACTAGGCTTCCGTCTATGGCATAGCCGGACGCCATTGTTTGGTGTCCGGTTGCCATAGTCACCATCGCCGGCCGCTATCGCGTAGCAGGCCGGCGATGGCAGCTTAACCCCTAAAAAGCCGCGATCTCTATAGAACGCGGCTTTTAAGGGGTTAATCAGCGGGGACACAGCGATCGGTCCCCGCTGTAGGAGCTGTGACAGCTGCTGAACAAGACAGCAGTGTCACAGCTCCTGTATGTGTCGGGAGGACGGCCGAAACGGCCGTTACTCCCGAGACGTACTATTACGGCATGGAGCGCGAACGATACAGCTGCCATGACGTAATAGTACGTCAAGGAGCGGGAAGGGGTTAAGCTTTTTTTTCTAAATTGATAGCTTCAAGAATAAACGACTGTTTACCCTCACTAATTGCTTTAGACCAAGTAGGTTTCGTTAAAGGGAATGTGTTGCCAGCAAAACATGTTTTTTTTTTAGTTAAACAATTAGTGTATAGGTGATTAAACATTGTTCTAATTTTTTTTATTTTTTTTCACGAGTCAGGAAATATTATAAATTGGATTCTAATTTATAATATTTCCCATTGCTGGTCACTAGATGGAGCCATTCCCAAAATTGCAGCATTGCATGTGGTAAAGCAACCACATTGCTTTATGCTGCAAAATTGGGTAAAAAGCCCTCGCTCTAGTGAGCTCTCAGCATCCCCCCCTCCTTTATCCTGGCTAGTGCCGGGATAAACAAGGGGTTTGAACGGTCTAACCTCCTACACTGTGTGTCGCCATTTTTTGAGCTAACACACAGTGTAGAAGGTTTACATACAGTAGTAAACACACTGAAACACAAACATACATAGAAATCCCTTACCTGCTCCAGTCGCCGCTGCTCCCTCCGGTCCATCCGCTCCGTCTGCTGCCGCTGCTCCATGTGCACAAGTCCAGAAGCCGCGACCGGAAGTAGTAATCTTACTGTCCGGCCGCGACTTCCGGTCCACAGTAAAATGGCGCCGGACGGCGCGCATTTCAAATTGAACTGTGTGGGAGCGGCGCATGTGCAGTTCCCACACAGCGGCGTACACGAAAGTGGATGGAACGGGCCCCGTTCGCAGTGCCTATGGGACTGGAGCTGCCGTATTCCATGTCTGTATGTGTCGTTAATCGACACATACAGAAATGGAAAAAAAAATGGCAGCCCCCATAGGGAAGAAAAAGTGTAAAAATAAGAAAAAGTAACACACAAACACCACAAAATTAGTTTTAATATGTTAAAGATGTTAGTGCTTTATTAAAAACGTTTGGATTAATTTGTGTGACACTGTTCCTTTAAAGGGCGGCAGGCCAGAGATGGTACACGTAGATTCTTAGACTTAATTCAAATAGCCACAGTCTGCAGATTCGACTATTTTTCTTTCCCTAGATGGTGAAAAAGCATTTGATTGGGTCAACCCCACTGTGGTTTTATAGAAGCAATCTTAGATAAACTTGGGTTCAAGTCCTGTATAAAAACTGCAATTCTTTCCTTGTACTCCTCTCCCTCAGCCAGGGTATTATCCTCAGGTTTCATGTCCAAACTCATTAGGATAACGAATGGGACTCGTCAGGGATGCCGTTGTCCCCTTTAATTTTTACTCTATGCATGGAACCCTTTGCAGAAAGGATCTGTAGCACCCGAGGGATTTCAGGCATTAAAGTAGGTACCATGGAACAGAAGATTGGACTATACACGGATGATGTGATTATGACCTGTACTTCCCCCTTGACATCTTTGACCAAGGCATTAAATGTTAATTCACAATATTCTCAGGTTTCATATTACAAATGAAATATATCTAAATCTGTAATGTTACCGATCAATATAGCCTCTTCAATGAGGGTGGAATTATCCAAACTTAAATTTACTTTGACTGAATCAGGCATTCCCCATCTAGGTATAAAGCTATTTCCATGTCCATCTCAAATAATTTCTGAAAATTACTCGTGTCTTTTCACCGGTTAAGGACTAGGCTGTTTTACAGCTAAATGACCAGAGCAAATTTCACAATTTTGCTATGCGCTTCTTTAGATGACTATAACTCAGCAGGTGAATAAAGTTCATCTTTGAATTTTACACTCTTTTTAAAGGACAGATAGGGCTTTGTTTTAGTGGCATTTGTCAGTATATATCATTTTTATTTTTTTCTCTAAAGTGGGCAAAATTGGAAAAAAATGCAAGAATTTAGCAAATGCGTCAGTTTAGGCTAGTATTTTTCACACACAGTATAGACCACGGACAAAATTCATCTCCTTTCACATTCTTCCACTTCTCCCGTGCATGGGGATACCAAATATGTGTGCCTTATTCACTGTGCGGGCATGTGCCAGGGCTTGGCATAAAAGGAGGCTTTTCGGTCCAGGAATTTTGCATTTGATTTTATAGCAGCATACTGTTTTCTGGTGGGCGTAATGCTGCTGAAACATTAGAATCACCCCATAAATGACTTCATTCACACAAGTAGACCCCACAAGGTTTCCTTCAAGGGGTTTATCATATTTTTAGACAGTCCAGTTTTCTTCTGAAAGTTTCTTGAATAAGATGGAACAAAATAAAATTACCTTTTTTTTTAACAAATGCGTCAGTTTATGCTAGCTTTTTCACACACAAAATGGACCACGGACAAAATTCATCGCATTTCACATTCTTCCACTTCTCCTGTGCATGGGGATACCAAATATGTGTGCTTTATTCACAGGCATGTGCCAGAGCTTGGCATAAAAGGAGGCTTTTTGGCCTTTTCGGTCCAGGAATTCTGCACTTTATTTTATAGCCGCATACTGTTTTCTGGGGGGCCTAATGCTGCTGAAAGATTAGAATCACCCCATAAATTACTTCATTCACGCAAGTAGACCCCACAAGGTTTTCTTCAAGGGGTTTATCATATTTTTAGACAGTCCAGTTTTCTTCTGAAAGTTTCTTGAATAAGATGGATCAAAATAAAATTTGCAATTTTTTAGCAAATGCGTCAGTTTATACCAGCATTTTTCACACACGGCATAGACCACGGCCAAAATTCATCTCCTTTCACATTCTTCCACTTCTCCTGAGCATGGTGATACCAAATATGTGTGTCTTATTTATCACATAGAGAAGTAGGAGGGCGGACGATAGAAGAAGCTTATTTCACAAATCGCTTTTTTTCAAAGCTGGTTTTAGAAAACTCAGAGTTCCTATAACACTTCCAAAATATCTGCTCTTGAAGCAGAAATCCCAAAATATTCATCTAGGGGCATAATGGGAATTTATTTTTTGGGGTTTTCTAAAATAAGAAATTGCAGGTTTATGCAAATGGAGCTCTCCAGCAGATGAACTTTAGAGAATATGCAAACATGACATCCACCCCCCACCCACCCATTCCCTCCCTCACCCTTGGAGTAAAATCAGGGCAAAAATAAAAACGTAATGTAGGGCAAATATATTTTCAACGAATTAACTAAAATCTAATAATTCAGAACAGTATGGTATTTTTTAAAACATGGCTCAATGCACAGGCCTGGTTGTGAGGGGCATGAGGGACAGAAATATCGGGAATCTTTGCGGTGCCCGTCTTTTCTGCAGACGCGGCACTTTTTCTGAGGGTTGCTTCTGGTTGGTGTTGGGGGAATCCGACTGATGAAGTGTCTTTCAGTCAGTCGCGTGACATCCTCAGACTGGGGGCATTCTCGGGTGTCCTGAATATCAAAAATGAGGCCTTCAATAATTTTTTCCTGGAAATCCAGGTATGTGTCTCTGCCTGTTTTTTTTTGTAGAGCACAAATGAGTTGTGGATGGCCACCTGTAACAAATAAATGGCCACTTTTTTGTACCAGGTTTTAGTTTTGCATTTTACTAAATAGGGCTGTAAAACCTGGTCGCTTAAATCCACCCCCCCCATGTACTTGTTATATTCGGACACGCTCACTGGTTTGTGCTAGTCCGATGTTGCCCCCCTTTCCCTCACTGCCACTGCGGTATGAATCGTGCTTAGCACATACACATCTTTGCGATCCCTGAACTTGACCGCCAGCAATTCTTCAGATGCATAAGCACAGGAGTCCCCCTTTACCATGCGCTTCCCCACTAATTGCTGTGGAAAACCAATTCTGTTTTTGCGCATGGTACCACATGCCCCAGTCCTTGCAGCATGCAAATGCCTAAACAGGGGCACACTCGAATAAAAATTATCACAGTACAGGTGGTATCCCTTGTGAAGCAAAGGCTGCATTATCTCGCACACGATCTTACTGCTGGTGGAAAGATCAGAGTGGCATCCAGGAACATTTATTGTGCGGTCCCGCCCTTCATAAATTCTGAAGGCGGTGGTATATCCTGACCCGCTTTCACACAATTTGTAGAGCTTAACGCCATATCTTGCCCTTTTTGAAGGTAGATATTGGCGAAAGCTAAGTCTGCCATGAAAGTTGAGCAGGGATTCGTCCACACTTACATTCTGCTCAGGGGTGTAGAGTTGCAGAAATAAATTATTCAGGGAATTTATTAGCGGTCTTATTTTGAACAACCGATCCCGGTTTGCATCGGTACTTGGGGGGGCCTGTGCGTTGTCATTGAAGTGGAGGAACCTCATTATTGTCTCATAACGAGACCTGGGCATTACTGCAGAATATACTGGGGTGGCTTGGGCGGGTCTTGTTGACCAGTAAGACCTAATGGAGGGATTTTTGACAATACCCATATTTAGGGTGAGCCCCAAATTTCTTTTTTAATTCCAGCAAATTGGTGGGCGTCCAATTTCTGGCATGGGTGGATGAAGGTTTCTGCCTTATATATTGAGTGGCATATAAATTTGTTTCGTGGACAATCTGATTTAGGATGTCGTCCGTTATAAATAAATGGAAGTAATCCATTTGGACAAAATTTGTATTGTCCACGGTTATGCCAGGAGTGGCAGTAAATCCGTGGATTCTAGGCCCAAAAGATGGGGCAGGTGCCCATACAAGAGCCTGGACTGAAGGGACCAGGCTGTCCCGTGCTACAGCGCTACTTGGCCCTGCGCTTTCAAGTTCTGCAGTTTCAACTGCATCAGGGACAACGTCCCCTGAAGATGAACCTGAAGTGACGCTGTCATCGTCACTACCTAAAACAGGTTCCATCTCGGACGCCATCTCTGATGCGGTCTCCGACTCAGACCACAGCATGGCGTATGCCTCCTCGGCGCTAAACAACTTCCTCGCCATAACGTAACTAACACTAACTAAACAAATTGTTGTTTTTTTTAATATAAAACACACAAACTAACTGCTATATATATCTACACTACCGCTAACAAAAAAATAAACCGCTATTGCTATATATATGTAGATATATATATAATTATATACTCCCTACCTGCCTATTCTAATAGAATAAAAGATAGAAAGGTAGATATATAGAAAAAAAGATAGATGGATAGATAGATTGTATAGATAGATAGAAATCTATCTATACAGAGAATGTTTTAGAGTGTAACTGTATTTTTTGTGTAACTAATCTTCTGGCAGCAATTCTCCCGAGTCTCTTCTTCTCCTCAAACTGAAACAATGTTTGAGGAGAAGAAAAGAGGCAGGAGATTTACTGCCAGAAAAGTCAAAATAAAACAAATGTGGTCGCTGTGATAGGTTTTCACAGCGACCACATGTTCAGGGACCATCAGATTGGTCCCTGATACTCTGCCCAGTGCCCAGAGCTGTTGGTAACAGCGTGGGCACAGGGCTGTGTGCACGCGATCGCGTGCACACTGTTTTCTATGCAGAAATGCATGTGATCGCTGTGATTGGTTGTCACAGAGATCACATGTTCAGGGGCCAAAAGATTGACCCCTGACATTCTGCCCAGTGCCCATGGCTGTTAGCAACAGCCAGGGCACAGAGCTGTGTGCACGCGATCGCGCGTGCACAGTCTCTGAAGTGCCGCCGTAAATAGTCTATACGGCGGACTTTAGAGACCCTGACCGCTGGCCGTATAAATACGGCCAGCGGTCGGGAACCTGTTAATAATATCTCTGAAAGAGGAATGTGACAGGTTGAATAAGTTTCAGTTATCTTGGATGGCTAGGATAAACTTAGTTAAGATGTTCTTATTACCCAAATTCTTGTAGTCATGTAGTGACCCCCTTGATAACACTTGTGTGTGAAATTGATATGATTTACACGATAGTTTCTCTGTACGCCCCAAACAGAAGACAAATTCAGTTTATTAAAAAAGTACTAGCTGAAGCTAAAAATATGCAAAAAGGGGGAACCATCCCATTTCTTCTACCTGTCCATCTCACTACACAATTCCAAAACGTCCGCCTTAAATTTATTTGGAATAATAAAAGAGCATGAGTAGCTAAAACATTGTTGTACCACAGGGTTAACCCGTTAGTGACCGGCCCATAGTGTTTTTACGTCGATCACTAATGGGCCTTATTCCGATGCAATAGACTTTTTACGTCGCTGCATCGGAATAAGTAAACAGAGCAGGGAGCTGTCAAATCTCCCTGCTCTCAGCTGCCAGAGGTAGCTGAGGGCTGGGGGCGTCCCTGCTCGACCGGGTGAGATCGATATTGGTATCTATCTCACCCGTTTAACCCTTCAGATGCGGTACGGAATAGCGAGCACCGCATCTGAGTGGTTTTGGAGGGAGGGAGCTCCCTCTCATCCCACTGACACCTGGCGATAAGATCGCTGAGTGTCTGTGTCTCCGATAGCAGCCAGGGGCCTAATAAAAGGCCCCCAGGTCTGCCTGTAATGAATGCCTGCTAGATCATGCCTCTGACATGAGCTAGCAGATGCCTGTTCGTTTTACACGGACAGGCAGTAATACACTGCAACACAGAAGTATTGCAGTGTATTAGAAATGCGATCGGATAATCGTATAGTAAAGTCCCCTAGTGGGACTAGTAAAAAAGTTAAAAAAAAAGTTTAATAAAAAAAGTGAAAAAAAATTATAAAACATGAAAAACACACTTTTCCCCCTTACAAACTGCTTTATTATTAACAAATAAAATAAAGTAAAAAAAGTTACACATATTTGGTATCGCCGCGTCCGTAACGACCCCAACTATAAACTTATTACATCATTTAACCCACACGGTGAACGTCGTAAAAAAAAAAAAAAAGAAAAAAAAAAGGATCGATTACTTACCGGTAATCGGGTTTTCAAGAACCTATGACAGCACCCCTGGAGAGACGTCCCATCCGCTGGACAGGAAACCGGAGGATATAAAAATGGACACACCTCTCCACACACCCAGTGTTTTTTTTTTAAATCAGACAAATTTTTATTGAAAATACAACATGAATTATACATCCTTTTCATTTCTGGTAAAGTACAAAGAATCAGTCAACAGGAAAAAAAAACAAAGTACCAGCATAACATCTTGTGCTTAGACCAAAATTCCTGTAATTTACATTACACTTTGCCTTTCATCATCATTAGTTGTACCAGTATATATATCCCTTTCCCTAACACCCGAACTCCCCTCCCCTTTCGCAGTACCTCCTCTGTTCCTTGATTCGCCAAGTCCCTCCACCTCTTCCCTCCTTCCTGTATGCCTGCCCGTGATTTCACCATACTTTACACATATATATGCGTCAGTCCACCTTCAAATCTCATCTAATGTGCCGCATTACTATAGGTGTTCACCCATTTACTCCATTGCTTCTCATATTTATGCATTACCCCTCTTTTTAGATATATTCGGTGTTCCAGTGATACCGTGTGGTTAACATATCCAACTAGCTCAGCCACCTCCGGGGGATCCGCCTGCAACCAATATTTTGCAATTAATTTCCTAGCATGGTACAGAACCTTTTTTATAGCCAGTAATTCTACCCCATCTCCTCCTTCCTCCCCCATACAACCCAATAAAAAGATCTTAGGTTCCAGTGGGAAATCCCTACCATATACTCTAGATACCATTCCCTTAACTGCTTTCCAATATATATTCAGCTTTGGGCAACTCCAAAACATATGCTTTATATCTGCTCCATCAAACATACATCTGGGACACTCTTTTGTTGTTCTAATTCGCATTTGCCACAGCACCTTAGGTGTCCTATACACCCTAGGCAGCAGAAAGAGTTGAGACCTCCTGTGTGCTACACTAATAGAGAGTATTTTGGGCGATCCGATTAATTCCTCCCATTCTTCATCCGCTATCATCCCTACATCCTCTTCCCATTTTCGTCTAGTCTCTACCAACGGATCTCCTAGGAATTTAGTAAGTAGCATACTATATAGCACCGAAATAAGCCCCTTAGTGTCCTGGGCCTCTAGCACTCGTTCCATCCCTCCCATAGTGGAGCAACTCAAATCCACCAGCCTCTCTTGTGTCTGCATCGCATGCCTGAGCTGAAGATATTGATAGAACCGCCTATGTGAGAGTCCAAACTCTTCCTGTAGCTGCGCAAACAGCTTAAGAGTACCTCCTTCATATATCTGGTGCACATATCTAATCCCTGCTTGTTCCCAATCCTGAAATCCTTCCAAAATATTAACCTCCCATAGATAAGGATTATCCCATAAAGGCATATAGTTGGAGCATCCTGCAATCCCCAATATCTTCTTACTTTCCCACCAAACTTTATGTAGTAGTAGCAGAGTCGGTTTCCCTCTCGCCTCCCTCCGTAATTTATGCGACTCCATGGCCTCTAATAAATTCGTTCTTTGACCCAGATAGTATACCAGTTTCCCACTGGAGTTCCAATCCTCCCTGTTCTTCCATCCTTTGAAGTGTTGTATTTGGGCTGCTAGATAATATATCCACGCATTCGGAATAGCTAACCCCCCCTGTTCTGCTGGTAATTGTAGCTTTTCCATTTTTATCCTGGGGACCCCCCTTTTCCACACTAAGTCTCTAAACAAATTATGTATTCTCCTGAACCAGTATTTAGGTAACCACATTGGGGCATTGTGCATAATATAGAGAACCTGGGGCATCAGAATCATTTTGATGAGGTTTGCTCGTCCCAGTGCTGACAGCGGCAACCCAAGCCAGACTTTGGTCCTATCTGCCAATTTATTCATTAATGGTATCACGTTCAACTCGACAAAGTCCTGCACCCTTGCTGATACCGTAATCCCCAGATATTTAAATTTCCGTACACACGGCACTTCAGTTCCTCCAATCATCAATGGTGTATTCACTGGCTGGAGTGGTAACAACGCCGACTTATTCCAATTAATTTTTAACCCTGAAAACCTGCCAAACCTCTCCAATATCGCCATTATCACTGGCAGTGAATGATCTATCTCCCCCAGGAACAGCAGTATATCGTCCGCGTATAGTGCTATACGCTCCTCCAACTCTCCACAGCGAAACCCCTCTATCCCCGGATGTTGTCTTACCATATTTGCTAGTGGCTCAATCGCTAGCGCAAACAGTAACGGAGAAAGTGGGCACCCCTGTCTCGTCCCCCTCTCCAACCTAAAAGAGTCCGACATCCTTCCATTTGCTCTGATCCGAGCCACCGGTTCCTTATACAGTAATTGTACCCACTTAATAAAATTCCTTCCAAAGCCAATCCGCTCCAATACAGCCCATAAGTAGTTCCATTCCACACTATCGAACGCCTTGGCGGCATCTAACGACAACACTGCTCTACACCTCATATCTGGGGCATCTGTCTGCAAATTTAAGAATAGTCTACGTAAGTTAACTGCTGTAGAACGTGCTGGCATAAATCCCGACTGATCCATCCCTACTATTGTAGTCACTACGCGCGACAACCTATTAGCTAGTACTTTAGCTAAGATTTTTATGTCTGTAGTCAACAGAGATATCGGTCTGTAAGAGTCAGGTTGCGTTCGATCTTTCCCATCTTTAGGAATCACAACTATAGCAGCTTCATACATTGTCTGCGGTAAACGCCCTCTGGCGAAACCATCCTGGAACACCTCCAGTAACTCCGGCAGAACCGTCTCTCCATATGTCTTATACAGTTCAGTGGGTATACCATCTATCCCTGGGGCCTTTTCATTTGCCATAGAGCTCACCGCCTCCTGTATTTCCTCTAAAGTAATTGACTCCTCCAACCCCTCCTTCTCTTCCTCTCCCAAAGTAACCCACGTCATTTCTGCCAGATATTCTGACAGAAGATCCTCCGGATAGTCCACCTTAGTGCGATATAGTTCCTTATAAAATGATGTCAACACCCCTAATATATCTCCTGTTTCCTCCACCAGAGCCCCACTTGCTGTCCTTAACTGATGTATGAACGCACTCTCCCGCGCCGGCCGTGCGATATTTGCTAACAATCTGCCTGTCATCTCGCCCTCCTCATAGTATTTTTGTTGCAGAAATAATCTTTTATTAGCTGCCTGCTCCATCTGATGTTCCCTAAGCAATTTTTGAGCCGCCTTCCATTGTGCCAAAGTTTCCGCATTATTATTGGTTACGTGGCTCGCCTCCGTTATTGTCACCCGGTCCGTCAAATGCTGACCTATTTGCCTTGTCTTAGTTTTTATGTGGGTAATCTCCCTTATATACACCCCTCTTATATTCGCCTTCATAGCATCCCACAATATAGCTGTAGGAACCGTACCCTTATTAAATTCGAAGTATTCTCTCAGGCTCATGGTTATGGTCTCCTCCCCCACCAAGCGTATCCAAAATGGATTGAGCCTCCAGTGCATTCTCAGCCCCCCCGTCTGTACACCTGTTCGGAGCTTTAGCAGCATTGGAGAATGATCAGACAGCGATCGTGACAAATATTCCACCCCCTCCACACATTCCATCCCTATTCCATTATTAAACATTAAATCTATTCTGGACAGCGATCCATACGTAGATGAAACACACGAGTATTGCGTAGTAGACGGCCACTTTGCCCGCCAGATATCCGTGAGCCCAACTTCCGTCATGTATTTACCAAACCTTGTCAGACAAACATCTCTCCCCCCCCCATTTGGAAATTTATCCCACCCTTTATCCATTATATTATTAAAGTCTCCCATCAATATGGTCGGTACCATAGGCCAGCCAGCCAGTTTCTCCAACACCTCTCTCATTGGTACCACAGAGTACGGGGGAGGCACATACATCACCACAAGTATACATTCCCAATTAAACAATTTACAATGCACCCCA
The DNA here is from genome assembly GCF_050947455.1 of Rhinoderma darwinii. Classification (NCBI taxonomy): domain Eukaryota; kingdom Metazoa; phylum Chordata; class Amphibia; order Anura; family Rhinodermatidae; genus Rhinoderma; species Rhinoderma darwinii. Next base: position 10,742,745 of record NC_134699.1, on the reverse strand, counting down.
ACATATCTCCCATCCCTATCTTTAAAGGAATCTAAACAGCTAAACGGTACATCTCTATGCACTAGGAGGCTAACCCCCCTCGAGTATGTAGAATGAAAAGAATGAAAGCTGTGCCGTATCCATACTCTATGTATCTGTTGCACCGTATCAGCAGTGAGATGAGTTTCTTGTAGGCCCATCACTCCAGCGGACTGCCCTTTCAAGTAATCAAATATAGCCCGCCTTTTAGCTATCTCCCCCATACCTCTCACATTCCAGGACAACAGATTTACCCTACCTCCCATCTGGACGTTTCTTGCTTTTGACAGTGGCTATTCCTATTACCTCCAGTGGCTGTCTGAGTGTACTGCGTTGCAAACTCCCTTTCCCTCCAAAACTTCTCCCCTCCCCCCACCCTAACCCCCCCAACTATCCATAAACATACCCTCCTAAGAGGGCCCGGGCTGGTAAAGAAAACTTCACCTCTATGACCATACAGCTTCCTACTCACTTTGCAAAAACACATTCTTTTCCTCTTACAGTGTTAATCTCAGAACCAAGAGCTTCCCGCTACCTCCTCCTCAATAAACAATTAGTATTGTTAATGACTCCATCATCTCAGTCTGCCTTTGAACTGACAGCACTTCCCTCCCCTCCAACCATCAATGACACATGAACTGCAGCCTAACTTTAGACCAACCTAAAACTGCATAAAAAACAAGGCCTTATGCCCTCATGTAACTCATCTTCCTCCTTTCATAGCAGAGTCCCTTCTTTAGCCATCCGCCTGTTGATCACGCCGCCGCTTCCTCACGATCATGCCGTAGGCGATCATCATGACTGTCCAGCCATCTGAGTGCATCTTTCGGGCTTTCAAAGAATTGTACGGATCCCAATGCCGCCACCCGAAGCTTTGCAGGATACAGCATAGAATATGGAACCCGATGATTCCTCAACCGCCTTTTTATGTCCAGAAACTGCATCCTCCGCTTCTGGACTTCTGCAGAAAAATCCGGATAAAAAGACACCTTCACACCGTTCACCCGAATATCTTGCCTTTCCCGGGCCTGTCGAAGAATTATGTCTCTATCTTTATAATGGAGCAATTTTACCAGAACAGGTCGCGGTGGCCGCCCAGGTGGACCAGGACGTGTGGGTACTCTATGAGCTCTTTCCACTGCAAATAATGGGGTCAGCGACTCTTTTCCAAATACCTCCAATAGCCATTTTTCAAAAAAGGAATCCGGATTAGACCCTTCCACTTTTTCAGGGATTCCCACCATCCTCACATTATTTCGTCTTAAACGATTCTCCAAATCATCAGTTTTAGATAAGAGATACTTTACATCCTCCGCCACCGCATTTACATCCCGTCTCATGGGCAGCATGCCATCTTCTAAGTTGCTGACTCTGCCCTCCACCGCTGTTGTGCGTTCTGCCACCTTCTGCAGGTCATGACGTATGATAGACAAATCCTCCTTGATTCCCCCCACCTGGCAGGTAAGCTTAGCCAGCGTAGTATTACTCAGGCTTACCGCCGAAAAAACATCTGCCAGCGTGGGGCCCGGCTTGTCCAAGTTCTGCATGCCTCCATTCAATCCTCCTCCTGAACCGCCTGGAGCGTCTCCTCCATTCTCCTCCTCCTCCTCTGACTCCATCTGTGCTCGCAGCGGCTCATATCTCGAGCCTGAACGGCCAGCCTGCTCCTTCCCTCCATCCGACATTCCTCCAGCTGCCTCAGGTTTCATAGGGGCCTTCCTAGCAAAGCGTTCCAGCCTGGATGCAGCCGCCCCTCTCACATCTCTGCTCTCTGTATACGAGCACATGTCGGCGCCATCTTGCAGCCCCAGCTCACCGTCCTCTGCCGCCTTAGATTTCCTGGACCGGGTCATAACAGCCTCAATCAGCTCCAGAATTGTACCTGGAGGATCACCGTCTTCTCCCCTGTCACTACAGGTATGTCCGCGTTAGTATAGTGGAGTCTCAGGATAATTTCCAGGGTATCGGCAGCGGGAGCTCCGGTTCCTGCTTCCTCTCACATACGCCGCTAAGCCACGCCCCCCCACACACCCAGTGTTTAGGAAGAACTCAGGATGAGAAGTAATTTTGTTTGTGTTTTTAGTGAAAATCCCTCACACCTTTATATGTACGATATTTACAGGAGTGCTTAAATTAAAATTAGCGATCCAGCTTATGAGGGTCATTTACTACGGACATGAGAGGGTAACAGCGGGGTGAAGTCATAGGTTCTTGAAAAACCGATTACCGGTAAGTAATCTTTTACCTATTCACCTATGACAGCACCCCTGGAGATGTAAAATAGAAACCAAATATTTTTAGGGTGGGACCAAGGCTTGTAGCACCTTTCTACCGAAGGCCAAGTCAGAGGCTGTATGTAATTGTAATCGGTAGTGTTTAAAGAAGGTGTGAGGAGAACTCCATGTGGCAGCCTTACATATTTGGTCTAGGGATGAGTCTGCTCTCTCGGCCCATGAAGTGGACACGGCCCTGGTGGAGTGAGCTCCGAAAAACTCTGGGGGCTTGAGCTTCTGATTTATGTAGGCTAGTCGTATGGCCTGCTTGATCCACCTTGCTATGGTGGCTTTGCTGGCTGCTGAACCTTTGTTGTGACCCTGAAACTGGATAAACAAGTTTTCTGAGGATCTCAGATCCTGTGTAATCTTTAGGTACTGAACTAGACATCTTCTTACGTCTAGGCAGTTAAACTGTTGTTCTCTCTGATTCTTTGGGGAGTCACAAAGGAAGGACAATATCTTGATCTTAGTGAAAAGGAGAGACCACTTTAGGAAGGAATTCTGGCGGGGTTTTTAGGATGACTATCGTCTAGCAGTAGGGTATATGGAGGAAAGGCAGAGAGGGCCTGAATCTCGCTCACTCTACTGGCTGATGTAATGGCTAACAAAAAGGTCATTTTGAGTGTCAGCATTTTCAAAGAAATAGGGTCTATTGGTTCAAAAGGTGGTTTTATCAAAGCCTGGAGGACGAGGTTTAAGTCCCAGGGAGGAACTGGGTATCTTATCTGAGATTTAAGTCTGCAGGCGGCAGTTAGGAATCTCTTGATCCAGGGGTGTTGTGCCAATTTAAAATTGAAGAAGGAACTTAAAGCAGAAATCTGAACCTTTAATGTAGTAGGCCTAAGGTTTTTATTTAGTCCCGCCTGGAGGAATTCCAATATTAAGGGAATATCTGGCTTGTTTAAAGGATTAATATCCCTGCCTGCAAAATTCCAGAATGCATTCCATGACCTCAGATATATTTTTGAGGTATTCGGCTTTCTACTGGCTAGTAGGGTGGAGATGACAGAATCTGAGAATCCTCTTTGCCTAAGGATTATCCTTTCAGTTTCCATGCTGTCAGATGGAGTTTCTGAATGTCGGGGTGTAAAACTGGGCCCTGATATAGAAGATCTGACATGTTTGGAAGAACCCATGGTTGGTGTGACGACATTTTTGTTAACCACGTGAACCATGGCCTTTTTGGCCGGAAGGGGGCTATTAGTATCACACTGGCCCTGTCTTCTCTGACCTTTTTTTAAACTGTTGGGAGGAGGTTCAGGGGGGGCGTATCCTCTCTCTTGACTCAAACACTGGGCGAATGAGTCTATTGCTGTTGGGTGGTCTGAAGGATTTAGGGAGAAGAACCTCTGGGTTTTTCTGTTTCCTTTGGATGCGAACAGGTCTATTGATGGGGTTCCCCATCTGAGGATGATTTCCTGAAATATTGTTGTGTTCAGGCACCATTCTGATTGGTGAAGTGTTTCTCGGCTTAGGAAGTCTGCCACCTGGTTGTCTTTCCCTTTGAGATGAACGGCTGATAGAGTCAATAGGTGGTGTTCTGCCAGAGAAAATATCTGTGTGGATAAGTCCATCAGCGAGGCCGATCTCGTACCCCCCTGCCAATTTATATAAGATACTGTAGTTGTGTTGTCTGAATAGATCTTTAGGTGCTGACCTGAGATTGCTTGTATGGATCCCTTCAGGGCCTGAAGAACTGCTGCCAGTTCCCTGAAGTTGGAGGATCTTTGAGAGGTCTGCTGGTCCCACGGACCCTGAAGAAAAGAGGAGTCGTAATGAGCTCCCCACCCCCAGGGACTCGCATCTGTGGTCATGTTGAGTAGGGGGTTTTCTTCCATGGAATACCCCTCGTGAGGTTTTCGCTGTTTAGCCACCATCCGAGGGATAGTCTTGCTGTGGAAGAGATGTGTAAGGGTTGGTCCAAGGAGAAACTGCTCCTGTCCCATTGATTTAGGATGTCCCACTGCAATGGCCTGGATTTGAAGTGGGCCCATAGTACGGCTGGGATGCATGATGTCATGAGTCCCAGGACTGACATAGCCTCCCTGAAAGATGTCGTATGGCTCAGATAGATCTCTGATATCCTGCTTATCAAGGGCCAGATTTTTTTCTTCTGGAAGGAAGGACATCCGATTGGAGTCCAGCAGGGTTCCTAAGAATACACATCTTTTTGATGGAGTTAGATTAGATTTTTTTAGATTTATGTTCCATCCTAATCTTGTTAGAATATCCCGGACTATTTGTATATGTAGGGTCAGAGTTTGAACTATTTCTGCGACCAACAGGAAATCGTCCAGATATGGAATCAGGAGAATGTCGTTCATCCTGATGTAAGAGGTCATTTCCGCTATCAGTTTGGAAAATACCCTTGGGGCTTGTGAGATGCCAAAGGGGAGGGCTCTGTATTGTAGGTGAGATACGGACCCGTTGAGTGTCACTGCTTCCCTTAGGTATATTTGATGACGATGACATATGGGTACGTGATAGTAGGCATCCTCTAGGTCTATTGAGGCCATCACGCAGTCTCTGGAGAGGTTTATAGTTGACGTGATGCTCTCCATGCAGAATTTTTTGTAGGTCAGATGAAGGTTTAATATTTTTTAGGTTTATAATGACCCTGTGTTTGCCTCCTGGTTTGTTCACGAGGAAGAAAGGGGAGTAAAAGCCCTGACCTATCTCTGTGCTTGGAACCTGGATTAGGACCCCTTTTTTTATGAGTGACAGAACTTCCATTACTAGAATCTTTTGTTGGTCTGGCTTCCTTAGGGCCCTTGTGGGAAAAAATCTGTCTGGGGGAAGAGATCTGAACTCTAGTACGTAACCGGTTTTTATGATTCCTAGAATCCAAGGATTTGCATATATATTTTGCCAATCCTTGAGAAACAGGAAACAGGGAAAGGCGACCCCCCACAGCCGCTGTGGCGTCATTGTTGGTCCCTGATTTTAGGGTCCCTCTGGGGCCTGAAGAGAAAGGACTTTTTTTTCCTAGGAAATCTTGAGGGTCTAAATGCCTGTCCCCTAGGGTTAGCGTACCCCCCCCCCCCTCTTTTATTACTGGGCCCTCTGGGACGAAAGGACTCTTGTGGGCCTTGCTTGTGCCGGGAAACCCTTCCTACTATCCAATGCCTTTTCCAGCAGGTCATCAAGTGGGGGCCCAAAAAGGTAATCTGAGCAGGGGATAGTGCACAGCTTCCCTTTGGATCCGGTGTCCCCTTTCCAGGTCTTTAGCCAGATAGCTCGTCTAGCCGAATTTGCCAGGGCCGATGATCTGGCGGAAAGGCGTACAGCATCTACTGAGGCGTCTGCCAAGAAGTCTGCTGCTTTAGAAAGTGTTGGGAGGGAGGCTAGGATCTGATCCCGACGGGTCTTGTCTTTCAAATGTAACTCCAGTTGTGTGAGCCACACTTTCAGGGATCTAGCCACACAGGTGGCTGCGATTGCTGGTTTAAAACCCCCCATAGAGGCTTCCCAGGTTTTCTTAAGGTAGAATTCGGCCTTCCTATCCATACGGTCAGACAAGGAGCCAAGATCTTCAAAGGGAAGGGAGTGCTTCCTTGATATCTTGGCTACTGGAGCGTCAAGCCTGGGGATGTTGTCCCAGTCCTTGCATGCGTCCTCCTCAAAGGGATACTTCCTTTTGAGAAATTTGGGAATACTTGTCTTCCTATCAGGAGTTTTCCATTCCTTCTTAATAAGGTTAGATATGTTCCTATGGATGGGGAAGGTTCTATTCTTCTTAGGGCCTAGGCCTTGAAACATAATATCCTGGACGGATCGTGGTTCTTTAGGGTCATCTATATTCATAGTCGCCCTGACTGTTTTTAGGAGTAGGTCTATGTCCTCAGTTGGGAACAGATTCCTTTCTCCCTCCTCACCTGAGGAATCATAGGAGCTGTACTCCCCTTCTTCACCTAGCAGGGGATCCTCTTCAGCTGAGGAATCGGAGTCCATCCGGCTAGAAGAGGCGACCGGAGGATCTCTTTTCTTTTTAAGGTATTTTAGCGAGTTCCTAACTTCAGCCCTTACAATATCCTTAATGCTTGTGGCTAAGTTTGTGGACTCTTCTGAGATGATATTATCTAGACATTTTTGACAGAGTCTTTTGTTATAGGAAGATGCGAGTTTCTTTTTACATATCGCACATTCCTTGTTATGGGCCTTATCCTGTTTTTGTCTAGGACAATCCCTGGCCTAAACATATGCACAAGAGAAAGGGAACAGTATTAAGCAAGGAGGGGGGGCTTTTTCTTTCTTACCCCATATCCTGGCGTCCTCAAGTACCGGACTGGAGGACTTGGCATCCGAGCGTTCAGTGCGTCCTGGTGCTTATCCTGGCGATTCCATAATGGAGGAAGAAGACTGGAGGACAAAGCTCCTGCTGTTTCTGGCCTAAATAGGCCATGGATTGGCTGGGAGGCCCTCGGCTCCGGACGCTGGAGCGCCTCCTCCCCACGTGGGCCACCGGAACACCGCCCCCTGGAGTGTTGGACGCGTCACCGCCCGGAAGTGACGAGTCGCGGCGAGCGGACATGCCAGTGAGAGCGCCGGAAAGCCTCCAACGCTGGGTATGGTCCGGCCCCTTCCCGAGCCGAATGAGCCCTGGGAATCCGCTCCCCGCCAGAGGAAGGCCCACCGTGTGGACCTTAAACCACCACCTTGCCTTGCAGCAGGAGGGGGACGATGGACCGGGAGAGGAGGGAGTACCTATCCCAGACTAAGGTTGCTCCCTCCGAAGGAGACTTCTACCTTTCCAAAGCACCCCTAGTGGAATAAGGCGAGACCTTGCTAGGGGGTCTGCAACCCCAGGAGAAGTGTTTTTCCTCAGGACAATCTTCCATCCGGAGGACAGGAAACCGGACTGGGTGTGTGGAGAGCTGTGTCCATTTTTATATCCTCAGGTTTCCTGTCCAGCGGATGGGACGTCTCTCCCAGGGGTGCTGTCATAGGTGAATAGATAAATCGCCTGTAATAACGGACCCATTCTTTTCTATGGCCGACGGACACCTTCCCGCATGTCTACGGAAGAGAGACCGTGCCGAAGAAACCTGCCAAAAAAAATGACATGTCCTATTTTTTCATTTTTCGGACGGTGCTCCTATACTTTATAATGGGAGCACGGCTCGTAAAAACGGCCGGCTGTCCGTGGCCATCCGTCCGTGGCCATCCGTCCCCGTAATTACGGGTCGTAATTACGGGCACGGTCGTGTGCATGAAGCCTGATGCGTTCGTAAATACTCTGCTCTCTTCTCGTAGACCTGCAACCAATAAGGTATATCACAGAATCTGGAAGATCTTCTCCAACTGGTGTAGTTAGAAGGACCTTTTAATATCTCAAGTAGAGCTTTTCCGTGTCTTACCATTTTCTTCAACAAGGGTTCGATTCAAGCCTGTAAGTTAAGACTTTGAGAGTCCATTTTTCTACAGTAAATGCTTTTCTAAACATCAAATTTTCCAGCGCACACTTGATAAAAAGTTTCTTTAAAGGATTAAAGTTGTTACCAAATTTCAGATCTCCTACTCCTATACGAGTTCTAGCCTTCGTTCTCAGAAGACTCACTCAGGACCCCTTTGAACCTTTAGATAAGGTAAATCTAAAAATGTTGTCTTGCAGAACTATTCGGTTAGCCATTGCATCAGCCAAGAGTGTCTCAGAGTTGAAAGCCTTTTCATTTCGAGATCCTTACCTTAAAATCCTTTCAGATGCCATGCGCTTCAAGACCATTCCCGCCTTCATGCCCAAGGTACACTCTGATCATAATCTGAATCAAGAAATTTTACTTCCTGAAAAATTCCCACATCCTTGATCTGATGAGGACCTCAAGAGGACGACTGTCACTTATTTGCACAGAACTTCTGAATTCCGAGTCTCTGACATGATGTTACTTCATTTCGCAGGTCTCAGGAAAGGCCAAGCTGCCAGCAAAGTCTCACTTGCTAGATGGTTAAGGGATGCCATTTTACAATGCTACAAGGCAGAAGGTTGCTCAGCTCCCCCAGACATTCATGCACATTCTACTAAAGCTACAGCCACTTCTTGGGCTGAATTTGTAGAAGTTCCTCTTCAATACATCTGTGAAGCTGCATCTTGGTCCTCAGCAAGGTCATTCGTGGAAAATTACCGGCAGGAAATTACAGGAGAAGTCTCAGCCTTCGGTACTGGAGTCTTTAATAAGGCGAAGTCCGTTAAACAACCCCCCCACACACACCTTTCAGCTGCTCCTTAAGTCCCTGGGTGCTGCCGAGGACGAAGAGTGAAATTTACCTGAAATTACCTTTCGCAGTCTGAGTGCTAACGGTGATGTCAGTCTTCCCGAGATCGCTCTACCCGGAACTCCGGCTCTGGGGAAGCCTCTGACATCCCTGTCCATATATGAACAGTGATGTCAGGAGATTCCACAGAGTCCCAGGGCAAAGACTATACTAGCGCTCTGCCTGGGAATCTGGCTCTGTGAAATTCCCTGACATCACTGTCCTTATATGGAAAGTGACGTCAGGAGATTCCAGAGTCCCGGACTAGAGACTATACTAGCGCTCTGCGACTCTGGGGAAATATACATTTTTGGGGTTAAATTAAGTTTTTTTTTACCATTATGTTAGAGTGAGTGTTGTTTGGTACAGCCCTGATTCACGTTTATCTTTAGCTCTCACTGATGTAATGAGAGCAGTAAAATGGCAACAGAGAATAGAAAATGTTTATAGCTGGGTGGAATAGGCTTGACGAGTCCCTGCTGCCGGGCATTACATGCTGGGACACAAGCGGTGCACGCCGGGAACTGTATGACCGGAAAAGCGAGACAACAAACACAGAGGTAAACAATCCCTCAATGTAAACAAAAGAGCATAATGGTAAATGAAAAAATAACAAAATAGATAATTATATTCAGGGGGCATTATAAGATAATTTGAGAAGCATTGCAGTGATAAAAAAAAAATAAAAAAATGTATTGGAAAACCCCTTGAAGCCCAATTTTTTAGCACAGAACTGTACATCAATCTGCACAGATTTTTCTCTTTAGAACATGCTATGTGCAGACAGCACAGCACGCTCAGTGACTGATTCCCTTAGGCCCCATGCCCACTTCAGTTTTTTCCTTCAGGGTGATAGCTGTTTTTCTGGCGGCTAGCACACTGACCCATTCATTTCAATGAGGCCATGCACACTTCAGTTTTTTTGACGGTCCCGTTGGTCCGTTCCGATCCAAAGTAGAGAATGTCCTACTTTGGTCCGGGATTCCGTGACCGTGAGGCCCATGCAAGTCAATGGGGCCGTTAAAAAAAACTGAAGGCACACGGAAGGCATCCGTGTGCCGTCCGTGTGTGACGGAGCCGTTGACTAGCAACGGCCGGGCGGGCAGAAAAACATAACAGAAATATTACACTAATCGGCAGCCACTTGTCTTTATCAATCACTGATAGAGAAAAGAGGCTGCGGATTAAAAATAAAATAAAAATCTGTTCATACGTACCCGGTCGTTTTCTTGGTGACGAGTCCCTTTTCTTCCTCCAGTCCGGCCTTCCTTTCTGACGCGGCAGCCTGTGATTGGTTGCAGAGGCAGTCACGTGGGATGAATTGTCATCCATGGAGGCCGGCCTTCTGACGTGCGTGACCGCCACTACAGCCTGTGATTGGCTGCAGTGGTGACATGGATGAAACGTCACCGCTGGAGGCCGGACAGGAGGAAAGTAAGCATGAAATTATTATTCTTTTTTTATTACATTAAAATTGTATTTTCCGAGCGCCGAGCATGGTACTGTCCAGGGTGCTGAAAGAGTTACCGCCGATCAGTGCAGCCCATTAACTCTTTCAGCACCCTGGACAGTAAGAACCATGCTCGGAGCACGGAAACACGGAGTGCACACGGCCGCTAAAACGGACCCGTCAAAAACGGCCGTGAAAACCGTGTCGGAAGTGGGCACGAGGCCTTAAAAAAACAAAATCTTACACATCTCCCTCCCACAAGGGCATAGAGCAGGACTACAATGTAGGCAAACGGCTTAAAACTCATTGTAAAACTACTGGTCACTTAGGAAGCAGGCATAATGGAGGAAATATCCTGGCAGCTATACGGTCATTGAACTCTAGAAATACATAGGATGCAAGCAAGCAAGGGCATAGCTAAAGGCGAATTGTTAAAAGGGTTCTCCCGGGTATGGCGATGCCATATATATGTGGAAGGAACCTGCTGTTTGGGCACGCTGTAGGGTTCAGATGGGAGGGAACGCCATTTGGCTTTTGGAGAGCGGATTTTGCTTGGTAGTAGTTTTGTTTGAGTATTGCTGGTGTTTCCGTTTATAATGTAGGGCATATGTAAGCGGGGCGGAGTATATAAGAGGCATAGTCCGGTGGTATAATAATGGGGTAAAAAAAAAAACAATAAAATGATCCATAGATGTGTGTTACGCTGTGAAGCAATCCTTTCTGCACAGGCCGGTGTCGCACTGATATATGGCGTCCTTTCCTATGCCCCTTTTGGTCTACACTCCGCACCTTTGCACTTTGGGGAATTTTGCTGGGAAAGGGTTGTCCTGGTATAATACGGGCACCATCGCTTCCAGCGGATATGTTTGGGCCCTCATTTTCCTGGTTCCCTAATTTTAGGTCCTTGATAAATCGCCTCTTCAAACAGAAGAAATGTTCCCCTCGGGCTGCACAACTGCATATTTATTTCCTGACTTATTGGAGCCATAACGAATTTTATTTTTTAATAGACGTAGTGGTATGAGGGCTTTTTTTTGCGGGACGAGCTGTAGTTATTATTGGTACCATTTTGGGGTACATGCGACTTCTTGATCACTTTTTATCCTATTTTTTGGGAGGCCAGGTAAACAAAAAAAAAACGCAATTCTGGCATAGTTTTATTTTGGTTTTTTTATACAGCGTTCACAACGCGTTATAAATTAAAGAGGCTCTGTCACCACATTATAAGTGCCCTATCTCCTATATAAGGAGATCGACGCTGTAATGTAGGTGACAGTAATGCTTTTTATTTAAAAAAAACGATCTTTTTCACAACGTTAGGAGCGATTTTGGTTTATGCTAATGAGCTTTCTTAATGCCCAAGTGGGCGTATTTTTACTTTCGACCAAGTGGGCGTTGTACAGAGGAGTGCATGACGCTGACCAATCGGCATCATGCACTCCTCTCCATTCATTTACACTGCACTAGCGATATAGATATATCGCTATGTGCAGCCTCATACACAAACCCTAACATTACTACAGTATCCTGATAATGAATGCACATGAAATCCAGCCTGGACGTCATGTGTACTCAGAATCCTGACACTTATGACTCTTTTTTGTGAGATTCCGGCAAGTGAAACCAAATCTCGTTTAGTTCCGTAATCTCGCGAGATTTGGTTTCACTCCTTATAAGGAGATAGGCCTCTTTAAATGTTAACTTTATTCTGCGGGTCAGTACGATTCCGGCGATACCCATTTTATAGAACTTTTTTATGTTTTACAACTTTTTGCACAATAAAACTACTTTTGTAAAAATATTGTATTTTTTCTGTCGCCAAGTTGTGAGAACATTTTAATTTTTTTGTCGACGCAGCTATATGAGGGCTTGCTTTTTGCGAGACGAGCTATAGTTTTTATAGGTACCATTTTTGGAATAGGTGCGACTTTTTGATCACTTTTTATTCCTATATTTATAGGGCAAAGTGACCAAAAAACATAAACTGGTATCGTTTTCTACGTGTTTTTTTTTACACTGTTCACCGCGTGAAATATAATATTTTGATACCTCAGGTCGTTACGTCGCGGCGATAACAAATACGTATGGTTTATTCTTTTTTTTCCAATAATAAAAGGACTTGATAAGAGTAAAAGGGGGCTTGTGTTTTATTTTATTACTTGAAACTTTTATTTTTTTCACAACTCGTTTTATTGAAAAGTAAACAATGTCAGATGCGGGTCCCACACTTCTCTAGAACGGGGCCCCCTAAACCCTGTTCTACTGCTTTGTGTTGTGGCTGACACATGTGATTCCAGACCATGAATTGCGGAAACAGAATAGCTCGCGGAGATACGCTGTTTCCGTAAGTCCCATAGAACTGAATAGCAGTTACGGAAACCGCATAACTCTCATGCTACGCTGCTTCCGTAACTGCCATTCACCATTATGGAACTTAAGGAAACGTAGCTCAGCGAGCAATGCTGTTTCTGTAATTCATGGTCAGAAATCACACGTGTCAGCCACAACAGCAGTAGAACAGGGTTTAGGGGGCCTCGTTCCAGAGATGGCACCCACGTCTATCTGATACTTATAACATATCCTCCTCTCAAGTTTTGAATTTAAATTGGAATAATTCACTGACAGCAAGTAGAGGTGTTGGAAATTTGACAATAAAAATGTATTTAAAAAAAGGTGCATAACTTTTAAATATACGATGATTAAAATGTTATTTACATGGAATGGACAACCCCTTTAAACTGTAAAATGACAAATTTTAAAGTGAAGAATAAGAAATAAAAAAAATGTGAAAGTTTACGCAATAGAGGAGCGCCACCTGATCAAGAGCTGACGAGCCAAAGCAGCTAAGGTGTCTCCCATACCGGCAGAGAACCCAGCCATGTGCTATATGGTTGTCCACTCTTGAATGTGCGCAATGTTATGCTAAATTTGTCCTACATGTGGCCCGCTGATATTTCCTGGAAAATTTGCGGCCAATCAACCAGAAGCTCTTCAGAGGGGTTGTCTTGTTGAGACACCCCCTGTAAGATTTAACTGCTCTCTAAACTTTGCCCAAAGATCACCCACCGTAATAGGACCACCACTCCCCATTATTTTGCCTGATGTCAGTCTTTGGGGGTCGTCTATTCTAATCATTGCTCATATTCTGTCAGTGGGAGTTATGGAAACAGCGTAGCTCAGCGGGCCCCATTCTAGATAGGTGCGGGTTTCAGAGGTGGGACCCGCATTTATAGTTAGGTCCAGAATTATTTGGACAGTGACAAGTTTCAGCATTTTAGCAGTTTACAAAAACATTCAATATGGGCTGAAAGTGCAGACTCAGCTTTAATTTGAGGGTATTCACATCCTAATTTGAGGAAGGGTTTAGGAATTACAGCTTAATATTAATGTAGCTGCCTCTTTTTCAAGGGACCAAAAGGTAATTGGACAATTGGGCTATTCCCTCGTTAATCCATCATCAATTAAGCAGGTAAAAGATCTGGAGTGGATTCCAGGTCTGGCATTTGCAAGCTGTTGCTGTGAACCCACAACATGAGATCAAAGAGCTAGCACAAATGTTAGGAGTGGCCAAATCAATAGTTTGGTACATTATTGAAGAAAAAAATATATATGGCACACTAGTGATCTCGTGAACTCCAAAAGGCCTGTACATCCATGGAAGACAAGAGTGGTGGATGATCGCAGAATCCTTTCCATGGCGAAGAAAAACCCCTTCACAACATCTACCTAAGTGAATAACACTCTTGAAAGCAGGTGGATCAGTATCTAAGCCTGCCATAAAGAGAAGACTTCATGACAGCAAATAGAGGGATCACCACAAGGTGCAAACCATTATTCAGCCTCAAAAATAGAAAGGCCGGATTAGACTTTGCCAAACAACATCTAAAGAAGCCGCCCAGTTCTGGAACAGCATGAAACTAAGATCAACCTGTACCAGAACGATGGGAGGAAGAAAGCATGGATAAGGATTGGAGCTGCTCATGATCCAAAGCCACCACATCCTCTATAAAACATGGTGGAGGCAGTGTGATGGCATGGTGGGGGCAGTGTGATGGCATGGGCACTGGGTCACTAAGTGTTTATTGATGATGTGACTGTAAACAGAAGCAGCCGGATGAACTCTGAATCTGAGCAGAAAGTAAATCCCTGAACATTTCAAACAAATGCAGCAAGGTTGATTGGACGTCTCTTCACAGGACAGATGGACAATGACCCAAAACATACTGCGAAAGCAACCCAGGAGTTTAAGGCAAAGTAGTGGATTATTCTACAATGGCCAAATCAATCACCAACCCGATTGAGCTGCATTTCACTTGCTTTAGACAAAACTTAAGGCAGAAAGACCCACAAACAAGCAAAAACCAAAGACAGTTGCAGTAAAGGCCGGGCAAAGAATCACAAAGGAGGAAACCCGGCATCTGGTGATGTCCATGGGTTCCAGACTTCAGTAATGGCTCGAGAGCTAGAAACGCGTCAGAGGGAACGTATGTTTTATGTTTCTTGTCCACCGTTTGCTGTTCAGTCTTCCGCTGGCTATCTATTTGAACCAATAAAGGGGATTTTTTCATGTTCCACAAGGAGTGCTGAACCTTTTCCTTCTGGATTGTTGTTTCTACAGCGTGGAGATCGCCTTTTCTTCGTGCACCTAGGAGGGTGATCTGACATTTACATATATTTCCTATATTCAGGCAGTCATTGCCTGCAAAGGATTCTCTACAAAGTATAATAATAATTAAAAAAAACAACACATTTTATTTATGGTAATGTTAATTTGTCCAACTACTTTTGAGCCCCTGAAACGAGGAGCCTGTGTAGAAGACTATTCAATTTGCATATAGTATGGAAAATAATTGTAGCATATTAAATTTCTCCTGACTTTGTGGAACACACTGCTATATATTTTTTATAAGTTTTGAAAATGAATAAATATTTAAATAAAAAATAAAATAAAAAAATTAAATGTCTCTAAGTCCATGATGTTACCAATACATATAGAGCCTCAATTGAAACATACTTTGTCCAACTTTGATATGGCATGGGCAGACTCAGGGTTGGTATACTTGGGGATAAAACTTTACTCTTCGCTGTCTCTTGTTCTGCAAGAAAATTACTCAGGGCTCATAGCAGATTTGAGATTGGAGTGTGAAAGACTGAATAAGTTCCAGTTATCCTGGATTGCTAGAGTCAATTTGGTTAAAATGTTATTGCTTCCCAAATACTTGTATATTTGTAGGACTATTCCACTGTTAATACCTACTAGTATCTCCTCTCAGATTCAGAACCTGTTTCTCCAGTTCATTTGGAAAAATAAACGAGCGAGGGTAGCCAGAACTTTATTGTATCAAAAGGTTAAGGAAGGGGGTTTGGGAGTCCCAGATGTAACGGCATATCATGTAGCTCCCATCATGGATCAGTTAGGTTCGTTATGGAGCTCCACAGCCCCGTCACTTTGGGCCCAGTTGGAAAATGAGATGTTTCCCCGATCTTCCATACGTAATCTGATGGCCGCGACATATGTGGGGACAGATAGGTCTAAAGTGTTCTTGGTAACCACATCTGATGCACTGAAATGCTGGAAATTAAAGGTATGCGCAAATCGTTGGGTGTACCTATCTCATGAACATATACCATTGCAAGCATTTCAACCTTTAGTCCCACATGTATTTTTGCAGACATGGGAATTGTTAGGCGTAACAGCCCTTTCAGATTTATATGAGGGAAAACACTTGAAATCTTTTGAGCAGTTGGTAAGGGAATATGGCGTAACTAGAACCATGTTTTACCAGCATCTCCAGATACGGCATATGATACAAACAATTGCTATCCCGGCTCAACCTACAAATCTTTCCTCATATCACAAATTCCTGTTTAAATGGCAAGGACACAGTAAGGGCTTAGCTTGTAGCTTTGATCTCCTTTTGAAAAAACAGTCCTCGGGGAAGACAGAGCATATATTACGATGGGAACGGGAAATGGGTTCTACGTTTTCTATGGCACAATGGTTGAAGGCCTCTAGTTGGATTACTCGTCATTCCAAATGTGTTAACCATATTGAACTCACCCGTAAAATTCACATGAGATGGTACCTAACACCTTCCAGATGTGCACATATATTTCAAAGCCGTTCCAATGGCTGCTGGAGAGGATGTGGTGCCTTGGGATCCACCTTACATATGTGGTGGACCTGTCCCAAGGTGGGAGAAATGTGGAAGGAGGTCTTTCGCCTACTACTAGAAATCACAGGAGGATCTATGCCTTTCTGCCTGGAGTTGGCTATCCTAGACATTGGTTTAGAAGACATAATGGCAGAGCATCGGGTACTAGTGCACCATGTCTTCATTGCTGCTAGAATGGCAATTGCCAAGTCCTGGAAGTCGACTATTTCCCCTTCCCTGTCGGAAGTGATAGGCAGGGTAAATGTAGCATGTCACCATGAATCCATGCTATTACAATCTCCCTCTGGTTATACCAAGAATGCACGTTATTATACCTAAATGAAGAAATTTATCTGGTAACATGACAATTTGTATTAACAGTGGATTGAATATGGCATAGCAAAGTTGTCTGTGGTTTCTTGTTTATGTATATCCTTTCACTGACATATCACATGTATGTATTATTCTATGCAGGTCCATGTTCCAGGACCAAAGATGGTTTATACAGTTTGAAAAAAATTGTAAACATTTTTCAATACAAATTTATTGATTTAAAAAAAAAAAAAAAAAAAAAAAAGGAGACCTGTGCAACTGGCTGCTGCAGAGTAAATACTGCGGATTGACTTTTCGTGCCTCTCATCCCCTCCCAAACTAGCTTCCCCTTACCCCTTAGGATCTAGGGGGGTGACTAGTGTAGTTCCTCTTAGGATTGTACAGGCCTCCTACACAGGGGGAGACCCTAACACTGCTCCTGCCCTCTCAAACCTTGCATGACATCGGTTTTCTCTCTCTGTATCTCTATCTTATCTAATTTTTTCTCACGTTCTGACATGGGTACCCAGTTTATTGTTACTAACGTTTCTACTTTATTGTTTACTGTTTCTCATCCTGCATGGTCATTATTGAACAGAACTTCGGCCTGCGTGCCGTAAGATTTATCTGCGGTTTCCCGTGATCTGTGTACGGATGTTTTTCTTTCTGTTTATCTTGTCGTATATTTTCAATAAAACAAAGATTTGATAAAAAAAAAAAAAAATACTGCTGATTTACATGGGGCTGACAATGGAGTTTTTATTTTATCTGAGAGGGACTATTTTTTAATTTACAACCTTTTTATTATAAAACATGCTGACCTACCTGTATATTGTGTCCAGACAGCTTGGCGGAGGTAACACCTGCAGAAAGAAAAGGAACATGTAAGGACATGTAAGTGTACATTGCGAGGAGGAGGGTGTCAGCACTCGTAAGACGTTATGGCCTTATTCAAACAGTGCAGATTTGCAAACATTTTTTAAGCCAAAACTAGAATGGGATCAAGAAGAGCAGAGCTAAGGCTTTCCTTTAGATCAGTGTTTCCCAAACTGTGGGTCGTGACACCCGGGTGGTCGCGTGAAGGCATCTGAAGGGTCACGAGCCACGCGGTGGCATGTCACGGTTTTAACGGAATCCAATGCTGGAGAAGCAAGCTCTCCAGCACTCCCCTTCACTGGCCATGAAGGGCCGCTCTAGGGCAATATACTGCATGGGGCAGCTATAGGAGCATTATACTGTGGGGCAGATATAGGGGCATTATAGTGTGTGGGGGCATTATACTGTGGGGGGTCAGCTTTAAGGGAATTATACTGCATGGGGTGAACTATAAGGGCATTATACTGTGTGGAGGCAGCTATAAGGGCAATATACTGTGTGGAGGCAGCTATAAGGGCAATATACTGTGTGAAGGCAGCTATAAGGGCAATATACTGTGTGAAGGCAGCTATAAGGGCAATATACTGTGTGAAGGCAGCTTTAGGGGCATTTAATTGTATAGGGAGGTATTAGAAGGGCATTATACTGTGCGGGGGCGGCACTATAGGGGCATTATACTACGTAGGCAGGCCCTATAGGGGCATTATATTCAAACTGGAAGGAAAAAGGGTATTGGAAAAGATTGGCGTAGACTAAAAATTTACTTTTATTATATTAATCTATAATATCCCACAACACATAATAAAACATAGGTAGTAATTGGGTAATATTTTTACCCTAGGCCTATGGTATCGAAAGGCTGAAGGTCCCCAAATATTTTAGCCTTAGGCAGAAAAAATCTGCCTCAAAATTCCTTCAGGCAAAAAACGCAGCGAAAAACACTTTCTCTGCCTCCCATTGATTCCAATGGGAAGTCAGAGGAACAGAGGCAAGAAAGAGAAAGCTGCTTTTTTTACGCGAGCAGCTACAAGTGGCCACGGGGGAAAAAAAAAGCTTCAGGCCCCCCCCCCCCATTGAAATCAATGGGAGGCGGTTTAAGCTGATTTTTTGGCACGGATTCAGAAGGGGGGGCTGCGATCTACAAGTGTGGAGTGGGGGTGCTATCTGCAAAGGGTGTGTGGCACTATCTGCATGGGCACTGAGTTTTCAGGGGATTGGGACAAAAAAAAACTTGGACACTGATGCAAAATGGACATGAAAAACTGAAAAATGTATCCTTTTCTTAATGGCCATCTTTTTTCACTGTCGTGTGACCGTAGCCTAAATGACAATGATGCTGGGAGTCCTATTCACATGTACCGTGGTCGGGCCGGGAAACCCGGTTGACACACGGACCGTTTTTCACAGTCCAATCACAGTCGTGTGAATTAATGTAATTTATTTAAAACTCCATTGTGGCCCAGAACCGCACAGTGTCCTGCTCAGACGTCAGACACGATAATGTAATTTCTCTCCAAAGTGCCCGCATGGCGCTATCTGCCTGGTCCTGCTGCCATTTACACTGCACTCGCCTGCAATGTCGGAGACCGGCTGAGGTGGTGACGGGCAGAGAGGGATGTCCGTGCACGCAGCACATTACTGATTAGATTCTGTTAACCTATTCCCTGCTGGGGAACACAGAAGTTATAATCAATTAGAAATACATTTTTCCAATTGAATTTCTGATAAAAAAAAAAGTATTTGCAGAGGTTAAAAGTTGTGAAGTTACGTACAAAGATGTTAAAAGCTATTTATATAAAGAAAATCCATCCCGGATTAAGTGGTAGTCCCGGATTCCCGGCGGTCGGGGGCGGCCGGTGGTATGTTCCGCTGTTAATTGTATCTGCGTCCTCAGGACGCAGATACAATTGAACCAAATGCTGAAGGAGAGGGAGCTCCTCTGCGCGCCAAGGACTCCCTGGGCACAGAGCTACTTTAGGCGCTGTGGCAGTCTCTACGGGGGGGGGGGGGTGTCAGTCTCCACAGAGGGCACTGTGGCCCTATCTACAGAGGGCACTGTGGCACTATCTAAAATGGGGCTGCACAATCTTGACATTCTTTTGTCTGCCAAATGAGCAGGCAGACTGTATTTAGCGGCACTTACACTGGAAAGTTAAAATAAGCACCTGGAGTAAAGTCACACATTTAAACCTAGCGGTATTATCATAGTAATGTAGTAGTGTTATAGTAATATAACATCTGAGGTGTTAAATGCTTGCGATCAGAAATGTGATCGCATGCATTGCCGCTGGGTCCCTGCTGTGAAACACACCAGAGACGAGGCGGCTATGGCGCCCAGCTCCTCCTCTAAACGGGCGCCATATTTAAAGACCCCTTCCCGACCCATCAGAGACATCTATGACAATACACAGAATAGATCAAATGTCAGATCGATGTGGGTTCCACCTCTGGGGCCCGCACCTATCTCTAGAATGGGGCCCCTTAACCCCTTAGTGACCAACAATACGCCTTTTAACGTTCGTCACCAAGGGGCCTTAGGCTAGGCTGACGCCTTTTCACGTTCGCCTAGTCTAAGTCTTGCACGGGTCTCCCATGCAGGCTGGAGCCGGGGCTCAGCTGTCTAATGACAGCGGAGCTCCTGCTCCAACGCCCGCGATCGAAGTTTACTTAGATCGTGGCCGTTTAACCCGTTAAATGCCGCCGTCAATAGCGACCGCGGCATTTAACTTGTTTACAGAAGGAGTGAGCTCCCTCTGTCACCCATCGGCGGCCCGCAAATGCAATCGCGGTTCGCCGATGGGTTGTCATGGCAGCCGGGGGGCTTGATGAAAGCCCCCAGGTCTGCCCTGGACATAAGCCTGTTAGGACGCGCCGGAGGCACGTCCTAACAGATTGCCTGTTAGATTTACACTGACGGGCAATAATGCTCTGGTATAGGAAGTATACCAAAGCATGATAGCAGCGATCTGAAGATCGCACAGTAAAGTCCCCTAGTGGGACTAGTGAAATAAATAATAAATGTGAAAGATTAATAAAAAAGACAGTAAAAAAATAAATAAAACCATTTTTTCCATAAAAAGTGGTTTTATTTAGTAAAAGTGTAAAAAATAAAATAAAAGTACACATATGTGGTATCGCCGCGACCGTAATGACTCCATTAATAAAGTTAATATGTCATTTAAACCGCAAGGTGAACACCGTAAAAAAAAAAAAGCAAAAAACAATGGCAAAAATTGCAATTTTTTCCCATTGCCCCCCAAAAAAGTCAAAATAAAAAAAATGAATCAATAAGTCCCATGCACCCCAAAACAGTACCAATCAAAACTACGTCTCGTCCCGCAGAAAACAAGCCCAAAAAATCACTACATTGATGGAAAAATAAAAAAAGTTACGGCTCTTGGAAAGCGATGATGCAAAAACAAATAATTTTAGTTCAAAAGTGTTTTTATTGTGCAAAAGTCGTAAACCATAAAAAAACCTCCACGTATGAGGTATTGCCGTAATCGTACCGACCCATAGAATAAAGATAACATGTTATTTACGCCGCACAGTGACCGGCGTCAATTTAAAAATGCATAGAACAATGGTAGAATTTCATGTTTTTTTTTATAATCCCCCCAAAAAAAGTTAATAGAAGTTACTAAAAAAATTATATGTACCCTAAAATGGTGCTATTAAAAAGTACAACTAATCCCGCAAAAAACAAGTCCTCATACAGCTATGTAGACGAAAAAATAAAAAAGTTATAGCTCTTTGAATGCGACTATAGAAAAACAAATAAAATAGCTTGGTCATTAGGGCCTAAAATGGGCTGGTCACGAAGGGGTTAAACCCTGTTCTACCGCTCTGTGTTGTAGTTGAGGCGTGTGATTTGCGACCATGAATTATAGCTCGCTGAGCTGTTTCCGGAAGTCCCATAGAACTGAATGGTAGTTACAGAAACAGCGTAGCTCACAGGCTACACTGCATCCATAACTCACGTTCAGAAATCACACTCTTCAGCCACAACACCGAGCAGTAGAACAGGGTTTAAGGGCCCTGTTCTAGGGATAGGTGCGGGTCATTGTAAGGCCCTGTTCAGGTTTTTTTTCCCTGGCGGCTTTTAGCCGCTCACAGGGGAAAAAAAAGTGGCATGTCCTTTCTTGCATCGGTTCCACCACTGATCTCCGATTGAAATCACAGAATTCTGAAGCTAATGTTTTATGCCTGCAAAAAAACACTGTGTGAACAGGGCCTGTTAGAAGTGTATGCAGCGTGTGGCTGCTACTCGGCGGAAGTGCAGCGACAGTCCTTACTGCGAGACAGATGGGGTAAACAAACTAAATAGCGATGGTGATTCCTAAACGAACTACCTCTATCGCACCATAGGGGCACTATACGGCGTACAGAGGCGCCGTAGGGGCACTATACGGCGTACAGAGGCGCCGTAGGGGCACTATACGGCGTACAGAGGCGCCGTAGGGGCACTATACGGCGTACAGAGGCGCCGTAGGGGCACTATACGGCGTACAGAGGCGCCGTAGGGGCACTATACGGCGTACAGAGGCGCCGTAGGGGCACTATACGGCGTACAGAGGCGCCGTAGGGGCACTATACGGCGTACAGAGGCGCCGTAGGGGCACTATACGGCGTACAGAGGCGCCGTAGGGGCACTATACGGCGTACAGAGGCGCCGTAGGGGCACTATACGGCGTACAGTGGCGCCACAGGGGCACTATACGGCGTACAGAGGCGCCACAGGGGCACTATACGGCGTACAGAGGCGCCACAGGGGCACTATACGGCGTACAGAGGCGCCACAGGGGCACTATACGGCGTACAGAGGCGCCACAGGGGCACTATACGGCGTACAGAGGCGCCACAGGGGCATTATACGGCGTACAGAGGCGCCACAGGGGCATTATACGGCGTACAGAGGCGCCACAGGGGCATTATACGGCGTACAGAGGCGCCACAGGGGCATTATACGGCGTACAGAGGCGCCACAGGGGCATTATACGGCGTACAGAGGCGCCACAGGGGCATTATACGGCGTACAGAGGCGCCACAGGGGCATTATACGGCGTACAGAGGCGCCACAGGGGCATTATACGGCGTACAGAGGCGCCACAGGGGCATTATACGGCGTACAGAGGCGCCACAGGGGCATTATACGGCGTACAGAGGCGCCACAGGGGCATTATACGGCGTACAGAGGCGCCACAGGGGCATTATACGGCGTACAGAGGCGCCACAGGGGCATTATACGGCGTACAGAGGCGCCACAGGGGCATTATACGGCGTACAGAGGCGCCACAGGGGCATTATACGGCGTACAGAGGCGCCACAGGGGCATTATACGGCGTACAGAGGCGCCACAGGGGCATTATACGGCGTACAGAGGCGCCACAGGGGCATTATACGGCGTACAGAGGCGCCACAGGGGCATTATACGGCGTACAGAGGCGCCACAGGGGCATTATACGGCGTACAGAGGCGCCACAGGGGCATTATACGGCGTACAGAGGCGCCACAGGGGCATTATACGGCGTACAGAGGCGCCACAGGGGCATTATACGGCGTACAGAGGCGCCACAGGGGCATTATACGGCGTACAGAGGCGCCACAGGGGCATTATACGGCGTACAGAGGCGCCACAGGGGCATTATACGGCGTACAGAGGCGCCACAGGGGCATTATACGGCGTACAGAGGCGCCACAGGGGCATTATACGGCGTACAGAGGCGCCACAGGGGCATTATACGGCGTACAGAGGCGCCACAGGGGCATTATACGGCGTACAGAGGCGCCACAGGGGCATTATACGGCGTACAGAGGCGCCACAGGGGCATTATACGGCGTACAGAGGCGCCACAGGGGCATTATACGGCGTACAGAGGCGCCACAGGGGCATTATACGGCGTACAGAGGCGCCACAGGGGCATTATACGGCGTACAGAGGCGCCACAGGGGCATTATACGGCGTACAGAGGCGCCACAGGGGCATTATACGGCGTACAGAGGCGCCACAGGGGCATTATACGGCGTACAGAGGCGCCACAGGGGCATTATACGGCGTACAGAGGCGCCACAGGGGCATTATACGGCGTACAGAGGCGCCACAGGGGCATTATACGGCGTACAGAGGCGCCACAGGGGCATTATACGGCGTACAGAGGCATTATACGGCGTACAGAGGCGCCACAGGGGCATTATACGGCGTACAGAGGCGCACCACTGGGGCATTATACGGCGTACAGAGGCGCACCACTGGGGCATTATACGGCGTACAGAGGCGCACCACTGGGGCATTATACGGCGTACAGAGGCGCACCACTGGGGCATTATACGGCGTACAGAGGCGCACCACTGGGGCATTATACGGCGTACAGAGGCGCACCACTGGGGCATTATACGGCGTACAGAGGCGCACCACTGGGGCATTATACGGCGTACAGAGGCGCACCACTGGGGCATTATACGGCGTACAGAGGCGCACCACTGGGGCATTATACGGCGTACAGAGGCGCACCACTGGGGCATTATACGGCGTACAGAGGCGCACCACTGGGGCATTATACGGCGTACAGAGGCGCACCACTGGGGCATTATACGGCGTACAGAGGCGCACCACTGGGGCATTATACGGCGTACAGAGGCGCACCACTGGGGCATTATACGGCGTACAGAGGCGCACCACTGGGGCATTATACGGCGTACAGAGGCGCACCACTGGGGCATTATACGGCGTACAGAGGCGCACCACTGGGGCATTATACGGCGTACAGAGGCGCACCACTGGGGCATTATACGGCGTACAGAGGCGCACCACTGGGGCATTATACGGCGTACAGAGGCGCACCACTGGGGCATTATACGGCGTACAGAGGCGCACCACTGGGGCATTATACGGCGTACAGAGGCGCACCACTGGGGCATTATACGGCGTACAGAGGCGCACCACTGGGGCATTATACGGCGTACAGAGGCGCACCACTGGGGCATTATACGGCGTACAGAGGCGCACCACTGGGGCATTATACGGCGTACAGAGGCGCACCACTGGGGCATTATACGGCGTACAGAGGCGCACCACTGGTGCATTATACGCCGGAGAGAGGCGCACCACTGGGGCATTATACGGCGGAGAGAGGCGCACCACTGGGGCATTATACGGCGGAGAGAGGCGCACCACTGGGGCATTATACTGTGGAGAGAGGCGCACCACTGGGGCATTATACTGTGGAGAGAGGCGCACCACTGGGGCATTATACTGTGGAGAGAGGCGCACCACTGGGGCATTATACTGTGGAGAGAGGCGCACCACTGGGGCATTATACTGTGGAGAGAGGCGCACCACTGGGGCATTATACTGTGGAGAGAGGCGCACCACTGGGGCATTATACTGTGGAGAGAGGCGCACCACTGGGGCATTATACTGTGGAGAGAGGCGCACCACTGGGGCATTATACTGTGGAGAGAGGCGCACCACTGGGGCATTATACTGTGGAGAGAGGCGCACCACTGGGGCATTATACTGTGGAGAGAGGCGCACCACTGGGGCATTATACTGTGGAGAGAGGCGCACCACTGGGGCATTATACTGTGGAGAGAGGCGCACCACTGGGGCATTATACTGTGGAGAGAGGCGCACCACTGGGGCATTATACTGTGGAGAGAGGCGCACCACTGGGGCATTATACTGTGGAGAGAGGCGCACCACTGGGGCATTATACTGTGGAGAGAGGCGCACCACTGGGGCATTATACTGTGGAGAGAGGCGCACCACTGGGGCATTATACTGTGGAGAGAGGCGCACCACTGGGGCATTATACTGTGGAGAGAGGCGCACCACTGGGGCATTATACTGTGGAGAGAGGCGCACCACTGGGGCATTATACTGTGGAGAGAGGCGCACCACTGGGGCATTATACTGTGGAGAGAGGCGCACCACTGGGGCATTATACTGTGGAGAGAGGCGCACCACTGGGGCATTATACTGTGGAGAGAGGCGCACCACTGGGGCATTATACTGTGGAGAGAGGCGCACCACTGGGGCATTATACTGTGGAGAGAGGCGCACCACTGGGGCATTATACTGTGGAGAGAGGCGCACCACTGGGGCATTATACTGTGGAGAGAGGCGCACCACTGGGGCATTATACTGTGGAGAGAGGCGCACCACTGGGGCATTATACTGTGGAGAGAGGCGCACCACTGGGGCATTATACTGTGGAGAGAGGCGCACCACTGGGGCATTATACTGTGGAGAGAGGCGCACCACTGGGGCATTATACTGTGGAGAGAGGCGCACCACTGGGGCATTATACTGTGGAGAGAGGCGCACCACTGGGGCATTATACTGTGGAGAGAGGCGCACCACTGGGGCATTATACTGTGGAGAGAGGCGCACCACTGGGGCATTATACTGTGGAGAGAGGCGCACCACTGGGGCATTATACTGTGGAGAGAGGCGCACCACTGGGGCATTATACTGTGGAGAGAGGCGCACCACTGGGGCATTATACTGTGGAGAGAGGCGCACCACTGGGGCATTATACTGTGGAGAGAGGCGCACCACTGGGGCATTATACTGTGGAGAGAGGCGCACCACTGGGGCATTATACTGTGGAGAGAGGCGCACCACTGGGGCATTATACTGTGGAGAGAGGCGCACCACTGGGGCATTATACTGTGGAGAGAGGCGCACCACTGGGGCATTATACTGTGGAGAGAGGCGCACCACTGGGGCATTATACTGTGGAGAGGGGCGCACCACTGGGGCATTATACGGCGTCGAGAGGCGCACCACTGGGGCATTATACGGCGTCGAGAGGCGCACCACTGGGGCATTATACAGCGTCGAGAGGCGCACCACTGGGTCATTATACTGTGTAGAGAGACACCATAGGGGCATTATCATGTAAGGGGTCAATATACTCTGTGGGGGGGCCCACTCAGATGTGCTAAACCCCTAGCTACGCCTGTGATGCACACGGGTCAGGTCACATGATCCACCATCAGTGGCCATAGTTGGGTCTCAGCGACGCACAGCAGCAAGATAACGCTCCCTCCCCCACCCGCACAAGTAACGTTTTCGATGTTGCAGGGACTCGTTTTTTGATGAGCCAAGTATACGTACGTCTGATGAAATGTATCCGCGTACGGTAGTCCAACCTCAAGAAGTTTCGGAACACCTGCTATATATATATAAAAATAATAATAAGCGCATTTTACATTTCAAAATACACGTAGAAAATAAAAACTTTATTAAACTTCCCATTCAAAACAATATCTAAGCGCACGGTTAGCACATACAATTTTTTTTTACGTATTAAAAAAAACAACAACACACACATCAGGTCAATACTTTGACCCGTAAAACGCACATAAAACACGCCAACCGTTCCCAAAGCAAATGGGAGTCCTAAATTCAGGCCAGAAAACGTGCAAAGCGCACGCAAAACTCGTAAAAAAAAAAAAATGCTTTTATTTTAAAAAGTGCTGCACAAGAACCGCATTTAACACGTTTACAGGTCCTTTTTTGAGCGCCGTGTGAACGTGTCTTTTCTGTTTAGGTTTGGTTCCTGGTTTTGGCTTAAGAAAAAAACTAATAAAAACTTGCGATGTGTGAACAAGGTCTATTTGAGCTGGTGTATATCTGGGGCGCTTCTGGTTAGTAACCCTAACATTATATTCACATGGTGCAGCTAAATCAGTTTACTGAAGAAAAAAAAAAAAAAAAAAAATGAATATTACACAGAAACGATTTTGTGGTAATAAACAGTTATTTCACTGCACCGTACCCCTATGTTGACACAGAGTATTTTGCCAAGTTTTTTGACGCGGATACCGCGTCACAAAACTCGGCAAAAACGGCTCGAAAACGCCTCCCATTGATTTCAATGGGAGGCGTTGGCGTCTTTTTCCCGCAAGCAGTAAGGCTATGTTCACACTGGGTATTTTGCCGAGGAAACCGCGTCGCAAAACTCTGCAAAAACGGCCCGAGAACGCCTCCCATTGATTTCAATGGGAGGCGTCGGCGTCTTTTTCCCACGAGCAGTAAAACTGCCTCGCGGGAAAAAGAAGCGACATGCCCTATCTTCGGGCGCTTCCGCCTCTGACCTCCCATTGACTTCAATGGGAGGCAGGAGAAAGCGTATTTCTCGCTGTTTTATGCCCGCGGCGCTGAATGGCCGCGGGCAAAAAACGGCGCGATAATCGCCACGAAAATCGGCGTGCAGGGAGAGGAATATCTGCCTCAAAGTTCCAAACGGAATTTTGAGGCAGATATTCCTCCCCCAAAATACTCCGTGTGAACATAGCCTAAAACTGCCTCTCGGGAAAAATAAGCGACTTGCCCTATCTTCGGGCGCTTCCGCCTCTGACCTCACATTGACTTCAATGGGAGGCAGAGAAAGCGTATTTTGCGGTGTTTTCTGCCCGCGGCGCTCAATGGCCACGAAAATCGGCGTGCCGTGAGAGGAAAATCTGCCTCAAACTTCCAAACGGAATTTTGAGGCAGATATTCCTCTTGCAAAATACTCCGTGTGAACATAGGGTTCATTTGCATGAAACATTGTTTGTTTTTTTTTTTACTGTGATTAATAACATTTCAGCAAAACCTTACAAAAAATACCTGTGTATTTACAAGAGTCCATGTTTTTGAGCAGTTTCGTGAAAAAAAAATTTGCCAAGGTTTTTTTTTTTTTAACCCAAAAGATGTCGCAGTTTTGCCACAAAAACGACAAACGCATAACCTATTCATGTCATTTTCTCTCCTTCATTCACATCTTGTCAGTCCTGTAACACCTTACCTGTCTCACCTGCTCATTCTCAGTCACATACAATATTAATTCACCTCAGCGACACACTCCATTAAGCCCCAGGGCCCTCCTCTCCGACAGTTACCTTAAATGGTGTCACTAAAAACCTTCACGTCCCTCCATTCCGTACTTCATTCCTCTCACCCTCCCCTGCGATTCCGGCGTCCTGCAAAGCGCGGGAATTCAGCGCGGGAATTCAGCGCCGGAAGTTATCTCTACAGCGTGAGGTAATGCGGTCAGAGAGTCAGGAGGGGGCGCTCGTTATAGGACTGTGTGTGTGCGCGCGCGCGTTCTGACACAATCATCTGCAGAAGTCGGGGGGGCGGAGACTGATCGCAAAATAGAGGGCGCGCAATACAAAATGGAGACTGGCAATAGCGTGTGGTGATTCATTTTCAGGCCGTTCAAAGGTCATCTCTCACCTGAGAATTTATTGTATACCATAGCTCCTCAGGCCTGCCGCGTGGTATCTGCACTCAGCTATATTCAATTACAAACATGTCAGCAGAAATATGGTGAGCTTCTCTACAATCCCCCCTAATAAAAAAATATTGACATTCTGGTTAATATAAGTGAAGGAGACTTCCTCTAAGTTCACATTAAAGGAATTTTTTTTTTTATCCGTTTCTGGGAAAGCTGGGTGACCACCAATATGGCCGCCATCACAGGTATTATACGGGTTGTCACCCAGCTTTCCTAGATTCCTGATGCATCCCCCACTCCAATATAACAATTTGCCAGGATAAGACGAGTGACAACCTCGCAGTAGGGCTAATGACGAGCATATTGGTTGTCACCCAGATTTCAATTGTAAAATGACTTCGGCTTTGTTCACACTGGCATCATGTTTTCTATTTATAATGGAAACCGCAACGTGTTGCCGACCCCATCGTACCACGTATATACGAAGCCGAACTGAGGACAACGGAGGCTAAAATCAACGGGTACTTTGATGAAAACTTGATTTTCTGTTCCTGTGACGAAACCGAATAACGGAAAACAACGCGGGTGTGAACTGAACCTTAGTTCTGTGCACGTTTTCAGGTTCTGGGTGTAATCAAGAATGTTCAGACTCACTGACAGCAAGCAGAGATCTTGAACGGGAAAACTAAAATAACGCACGTGTCGCATGACGTACACCAGTGGAACCCATTGGATTTAATGGGTCATTTTACCAGACAAAATAGCGTTACGTGCTGCGCTATTTTGTCTAGGATTTTTGACGGGTTCGGCTACGGTGGCTCCAACGCAAATGTGAACACAGCCGTAGGTAAGTAAATACCTTTAGGGAACAGTGCGCCATTGATAATCACTTACGATGTGTATATTTAGTATTGTTCAGACGGAAACTTCAGAAATCGCACCTTAGCGATGAGTCGCTTGGTTTTGCCGCTATAACACCCTCTACATCATATAGGCAAAGGAAAAAACGCGAGTGGTTTTTGCCATAAAACGCGTCAAAAAATGCCACAGAGTTTTTGAGGCGGAAAACGGCTCAAGATAGGGCATGTCGCTCCTTTTTCCCGCAAGCGTTTTCTCCCGTGAGCGGGAATAAAACGCCTCCACCTCCCGTTGAAATGAATGGGAGACAATTTCGGCCTCCCGCGGCAAAAAAAACTCAACAGGGCCTAAGCTGTCCATGTAATATATGGATGGGCCGGGTTTGCCAGAGCAGGAGCTGCCGATACTTAGGGTCTCTCCGAGTCATAGTGGGGGAATCCCGAACCAAAACCCCCTCTATGATGTCCATCTGCCCTAATGGAAAATAAAAACAGCAATGCCACCATTGTTTTTTGCTACTTCTTTTATGCTGTTTACTTTGCTATTAAGGGCCAGTTCACACAGAGTTTTTTTTTACGCGGAAGCCACGTCGGAAAATGCTCCAAAAAATGTCTGAAAATGCCTGCCAGCGGAAAAAACGTCTCGCGGGAAAAAGAAGCGACATGCCTTATCTTCGGCCGTTTATGTCTCTGACCTCCCATTCACATCAATGGGAGGCGCAGAGAAAGCATGGCCTTACAGGCTTACACCTATGGCAGATCTGGGGAGGACTTGGCAGAGCACGGTTGGGGTGGCAGACAGAGCCCTCTCCTTCTGTCAAGCTCTTCAGATGCAGAGGTCACTATTGGCCGCAGCATCTATGGCGTTAAAGGGGTTGTCGGTGGGAGTACGACACCCAGACCCCGCAACGATCAGCTGTTGCCTCCAGGCACCGGATGTTATGCAGTGGTCGGTGTTGGAAGCAGCTGGCTCCGTACACTGTATAACGGCCTTGCTGCCGAACTGCAACTCATAACACGCCTGCTATACCATGACCGGAGCCATCTGCTTCCGGCATGGACATCCGATGTCTGAAGGCAGCCGGAACAACTGATCTGTGCAGGGTCCAGGTGTCAGACCCCCACCGATCATGTACTGATGACCCATGGTGTGGATAGGTCATCAGTATGAAAAATCTCACGGTACCCGGACAACCCCTTTAAATCTTGACAAGTCCTGACGGCCCTTCAAGACGTGTCAAGATTTAAAGGGGTTGTCCGGGTACGGTGCGGTTTGACTTATAATGGGTCCGTCAGGTTCTAATATATATTTTTGTCACTTCTAGACCAGTGCTGCAGACAACATCATTCTTGCCATCAAGAGTAACAAAAACCCAACGGCAGCAATGTTAATGTGAACAGAGCCCAATAATAGAGTCTGAAGTGTTAATTCTCCGAGCAGGGCATTTTTTTTCTCTTTTAATAGCCGTGTTTTTGCCTTATTCCCATCATAATTAATTAAAGTTTACCCGTCGGCCATTATTGAATGATATCGGGAAATAAGCAGGTAGCGGGCACTTGTTACCTGACAGGTGAGCCTCCCCAAAAAGTAAAGGGTTAATAAGTCAGCAGGATGTCTGATTATCTGTACGGGATTAAAAACTTCTTGTCTCTCCGGAAAGTGCTC
This sequence comes from Rhinoderma darwinii, assembly GCF_050947455.1. Classification (NCBI taxonomy): domain Eukaryota; kingdom Metazoa; phylum Chordata; class Amphibia; order Anura; family Rhinodermatidae; genus Rhinoderma; species Rhinoderma darwinii. The sequence continues at coordinate 10,711,658 of NC_134699.1, read as the reverse complement.
CTAAGTGCAATATAATGACTCTAATCCTTTGTAATTACCAGAGTACAGACGCGTTTTGTTTAATTATGTGTAATTCATGCAGCTAAAAGGGGTTAGTATTACTACTTACTCCTGTCTGGGTCCCTCTGACCAATTACATGCCTTGCTGTTCAGTTCATCAAATGAGCTACTATTAAGTGTAATTATCGCTTCCTTCCAGGGGTAATTACACAGCCTCTGCTCGACCACCGCGCCGCCATTACCACGCGGGTCTGGGATTGCGTTGCTACAGAGACCTTGTATTGGCTGAAGAAGTTGCTTTATTTTTTTAATTTTTTGGTATCATTTGTTTTGTAAACATGCGAAGACCTTAGGCCTTATTCGCACCAGCGTATTTCACGTCCGTGTTACGCGCGTTAAAACAACGGACGTCACGCGGACCGATGAAATTTAATGGGTCCATTCAGACATTCGGTGTCTTTCACGCAGCGTGTGTCCGCTGCATGAAACTCACCGCATGTCCTGTACTTGTGTGTTTTCTGCGCATCACGCACCCATTGAAGTCAATGGGTGCGTGAAAATCACGGACAGCACACGGACGGCATCCGCGCACTGTCCGTGATTCACGCAACAGTTGCTAAAGAAATGAGGAGAAAAAGGAAAACACCTCCTTCAGGTTTTTTTTTGCCGACGTAAAAAACGCGTGAGATACGGATGACATACGCGCGTAAAAAACGCAGACGCGCACCGCACACGGATGTAACACGGAACTGTAACGCAGGAAAAACTGCGTTATTTACACGCGCAAAATGGATTGTTTGCCATACAATGCCAGCGTAGGACATATGGTAAATCTGGGCATGGGCTAGGGGTGGAAGAAACCCAGTAAAAGGCAATACTACTTTCCAAATATATTTTTTCATACATTTTCTACCAAAACACTCTGGACCAGTCATTTTACAAAGATATAGTAACAAAGTTACATATATAAAACATAGTTTTGCACTATACAGGGCTCCGGGCGAAGAAAAAAATCACTTGGATACTTCTGATATTTTTTGGTCGCCTTTAGTTGCAGATTTTGAATTGTTGTTTTTTTTTACGCTTTTCTCTTTCTTTCTTTTTTTGCTCTTCAATCAAATGAGAAAACTGCTGGCAAGAACCGCTTGTTAGAAAAGTTTTACATTTATGATGACTTTATCTAATGAAAACTAAAACTCTGTATCTGTAAAGCCTTGACTAACAAAATGTCTAATATGTTTTATTGTTAAGATAACTGATATTATATATGAGGAGGGGGGCAGCTGAATTTTGGAGCGCTGATTTTGCTGGATTGATTTCTCGGCACCATGTCACATTTGTAAAGCGCCTAAGGTACCAGTACAGTGGTAACCCCCCAAAAGTGACTCCATTTGGGAAACTACACCCCTAGAGGCAATTCGGGGCGTTTCCCGCCACTGATTCCGACATGGTTTCTGCGTCAAAATCAGGGCCAAAAACATTGTTTGAACGACCACTTACATTAGATTGTGGGCTGACCGGCGGCAGCATTTACACTAGACTGTGGGCTGACCGGCGGCAGCATTTACACTAAACTGTGGGCTGATCGGGCGGCAGCGTTTACACTAGACTCGGCTGATCGGCGGCAGTGTTTACACTGGATTGTGGGCTGATCGGCGGCAGCGTTTACACTAGACTCGGCTGATCGGCGGCAGCGTTTACACTGGATTGTGGGCTGATCGGCGGCAGCATTTACACTAGATTGTGGGCTGACCGGCGGTAGCGTTTACACTAGATTGTGGGCTGATTGGCGGCAGCATTTACACTGGAATGTGGGCGGATTGGCGGCAGCATTTACACTAGACTGTGGGCTGACCGGCAGCAGCGTTTACACTAGACCGTGGGCTGACCGGCGGCAGCATTTACACTAGATTGTGGGCTGATCGGCGGCAGCATTTACACTAGACTGCGGGCTGATCGGCGGCAGCATTTACACTAGATTGTGGGCTGAGCGGCGGCAGCATTTACACTAGATTGTGGGCTGATCGGCGGCAGCATTTACACTAGACTGTGGGCTGATCGGCGGCAGCATTTACACTAGATTGTGGGCTGAGCGGCGGCAGCATTTACACTAGATTGTGGGCTGATCGGCGGCAGCATTTACACTAGATTGTGGGCTGAGCGGCGGCAGCATTTACACTAGATTGTGGGCTGATCGGCGGCAGCATTTACACTAGACTGTGGGCTGACCGGCGTGTTTACAGACATAATGTAGATGTAATGTTTTGTACAGATTAATATCTGCTGGTGATAACATTTGGGGTTGGGTGTTTATCCCGTCCTCTGTCCTCTCACCTGATGTGTACGACATTGTCCACTGTAGATTTCCTTCTGTTCATGAACCAGGGAGATCTCGATGAACATGCTATACGTCTCTCTCACATAGGAGCGTGTACCTGTGCTTCTCTTTTTAATAACATTTAGGATTATCATCAGTAAGCGACCTGTGCAGTCTCCTGGTATAGAACACAAGAGAGTAAAGGGGAGACCCCAGGTAGTTGGCAGACACACTATTAATTGACAAGAGAGAAAGAATCGCCCTCAGGCGACAAGCCAAATTTCCCAACTACCCAAAAATAAAAATAAATAAATCTTTATTAGCTACTTGTAGCAGGACAGACCACACATACAAATTTAAAATTCTCACTACCAGAGGACCAGATAACAGTGATTTGCCTGTAAATTCAAGCATTAGGTAAATACCAATAGAGCACGTATCATTAGGTCTAGCAAGTTAGATCCAAATAATCAACTAGATGGATAGTAAGTCCGGTCGATGATAGGAATTAAAATAAGATTAGAAGCCCCCCCCCCGACATGTTTCGCTACTACGTAGCGTCCTCAGGGGTACACGGGGCTAATGGCGACGCGGCGAGACGGAAGCTCCTGATATGGACCGGTAGATTGACGTGTAGTGGGGGTGTGTCAAGAGAGACAACCAATTGCGTCATGGATAACAAATCCGTGGTATGGGGAAGGAGGATCAGCGAATAGAAGACAGAATAAGGTTGGCAAGTAACAGACGAGCTGGGGCGCAAGCGCAGAGGAACAATTCCGAACTTAGTGTATATATGGCAAGCCGAGTCCAAAGGCGCTCATTGGCGCATGCGCAGATCCAGTATTTTGTGACTTAGACAGGGAATAGCAGTTTCCCATCGGATTACCAGCAGGAAAGGCGCAGGCGCAGCAGTGCAGTATGTGCCCTTTAAAGAAAAGAGTAAGTAAGGTGAACCAATGAAAGAGGGATAGAAACGCAGGCGCAAAGGCACAAGATCTGAACTTAATGTGTATATAGTATGCCGAGTCGAGACTAGGTGGCGCATGCGCAGAAGTACTATATTGTGACTTAGAGGTCGAGGGACAGTGGTCCCAGTCAGCAATCACACTAATAAACTATGGGAAAATAATCTCCCATAGGGTTACTAACACATAAAGCGCGAACGCAACAGCGCAACATGTGCACTCTGAAAGAAAGAATAAGTTAGAGTAAAATAATGAAACAAGAAGAAGAAAGTGTTAGGCGCAAAGATACAGAGTCTGAACTCTGTGTGTATATGGTATAGCGAGTCTACAATGGCGCATGCGCAGCTATACTATTTTGTAACTAAAACAAAAAGGGTCAAGAAACAAAAATCACAGTAAATGATTACATTAGTGAACTATAGAAAATGGCATATCCTTTCGGATTGCCATTAAAGAAAACGCATGCGCAGACAAACGCAAAATGTGCACTTAAAAAAAGAGAGGAACAGGTCTCCCTCTACATAGAGGCCGATATCAACGTCCCTCCATCTCAAACCCACAGAAAAGACAAAGACGCATCAGTATAGGGTAATCCTTTCGGATTGCCATTAAAGAGGCTCTGTCACCAGATTTTGCAACCCCTATCTGCTATTGCAGCAGATCGGCGCTGCAATGTAGATTACAGTAACGGTTTTATTTTTTAAAAACGAGCATTTTTGGCCAAGTTATGACCATTTTTGTAGTTATGTAAATGAGGCTTGCAAAAGTCCAAGTGGGTGTTTTTAAAAGTAAAAGTCCAAGTGGGCGTGTATTATGTGCGTACATCGGGGCGTTTTTAATACTTTTACTAGCTGGGCGCTCTGATGAGTATCATCCACTTCTCTTCAGAACGCCCAGCTTCTGCCAGATCACGCTGTGACGTCACTCACAGGTCCTGCATCGTGTCAGACGAGCGAGGACACATCGGCACCTTAGGCTACAATTGATTCTGCAGCAGCATCAGCGTTTGCAGGTAAGTAGCTACATTGACTTACCTGCTAACGCCAAGGCTGCTGCAGAATCAACTGAAGCCTCTGGTGCCGATGTGTCCGACACGATGCAGGACCTGTGAGTGACGTCACAGATCTGCACTGCCAGAAGCTGGGCGTTCTGAAGAGAAGTGGATGATACTTCTCATCAGAGCGCCCAGCTAGTAAAAGTATTAAAAACGCCCCGATGTACGCACATAATACACGCCCACTTGGACTTTTACTTTTAAACACACCCACTTGGACTTTTGCAAGCCTCATTTGCATAACTACAAAAATGGTCATAACTTGGCCAAAAATGCTCGTTTTTTAAAAATAAAAACGTTACTGTAATCTACATTGCAGCGCCGATCTGCTGCAATAGCAGATAGGGGCTGCAAAATCTGGTGACAGAGCCTCTTTAAAGAAAACGCATGCGCAGACAAACGCAAAATGTGCACTTAAAAAAAGAGAGGAACAGGTCTCCCTCTACATAGAGGCCGATATCAACGTCCCTCCATCTCAAACCCACAGAAAAGACAAAGACGCATCAGTACAGGGTAAGTATCAAATACCAGGTCCAATAGATACCAACATCATAGAGGAGGTCCATATCAGAGATATCTGATCCGGGGGGCGTGGCTTAGCGGCATATGTGAGAGGACGCAGGAACCGGAGCTCCCGCTGCCGATATCCTAGAAATCATCCTGAGACTCCACTATACTAACGCGGACATACCTGTGGTGAAAGAGGAGACGGCGGTGATCCTGCAGGCACGATTTTGGATCCGAAGGAGGCTGTTATGACCCGGTCCAGGAAGTCTAAGGCGGCAGAGGACGGTGAGCTGGGGCTGCAAGATGGCGTCGACATGTGCTCGTATACAGAGAGCAGGGATGTGAGAGGGGCGGCGGCATCCAGGCTGGAGCGCTTCGCCAGGAAGACCCCTATGAAACCTGAGGCAGATGGAGGAAGGTTGGATGGAGGGAAGGAACAGGCTGGCCGTTCAGGCTCGAGATATGAGCCGCTGCGAGCACAGATGGAGTCAGAGGAGGAGGAGGAAAATGGAGGAGACGCTCCAAGTGATTCAGGAGGAGGAATGGATGGAAGTAAGCAGAGCTTGGACAAGCAGGGCCCCACACTGGCAGATGTTTTTTCGGCGGTAAGCCTGAGTAATACTACGCTGGCTAAACTTACTTGTCAGGTGGGGGGAATCAAAGAGGATCTGTCTATTATACGCCATGACTTACAGAAGGTGTCAGAGCGCACAAGAGCGGTGGAGGGCCGAGTCAGTAACTTAGAAGATGGCATGCTGCCCATGAGACGGGATGTAAATGCGGTGGCGGAGGATGTAAAGTACCTCTTATCTAAAGCTGATGATTTGGAGAATCGTTTAAGACGAAACAATGTGAGGATGGTGGGAGTTCCTGAAAAAGTGGAAGGGTCCAATCCGGATTCCTTTTTTGAAAAATGGCTATTGGAGGTTTTTGGAAAAGATTCGCTGACCCCATTATTTTCAGTGGAAAGGGCTCATAGAGTACCCACGCGTCCTGGCCCACCTGGGCGGCCACCGCGACCTGTTCTGGTAAAGCTGCTCCATTATAAAGATAGAGATATAATTCTTCGACAGGCCCGGGAAAGGCAAGATATTCGGGTGAACGGTGTGAAGGTGTCATTTTATCCGGATTTTTCTGCAGAAGTCCAGAAGCGGAGGATGCAATTTCTGGACATAAAAAGGCGGCTGAGGAACCATCGGGTTCAGTATTCTATGTTGTATCCTGCAAAGCTTCGGGTGGCGGCATTGGGATCCGTGCAATTCTTTGAAAATCCAAAAGATGCACTCAGATGGCTGGACAATCATGAAGATCGCTTACAGCAGGATCGAGAGGAGGCGGCGGCGTGATCAACAGGCGGAGGATTAAAGAGGGGACTCTGCTCTGCAAGGAGGAAGATGAGTTACATGAGGGCATAAGGCCTTGTTGTTATGCATTTATATGTTGATATAAGGTTGGGCTACGGTCCATATATCATTGATGGTTGGAGGAGAAGAAAGTGCTGTCAGTTCAAGGGCAGAATGGGATGTTGGAGTTATAAAAATACTAATTGTTTATTGAGGAGGAGGTAGCGGGAGGTTCTTGGTTCTGAAGGATAAAACTGTAGGGAAACAGAATGTGTCTCTACAAAGTGAGCGGGAAGCTGTGGGGTCATAGCGGTGAAGGTTTCTTCGCTAGCCCGGGCCCTCTTAGGAGGGTATGTTTATGGAAAGTTGGGGGGGTTAGGGTGGGGGGAGGGGAGAGGTTTTGGAGGGAAAGGGAGGTTGAAACACAGTACTCTCTGATGGTCACTGGAGGTAACAGGAATAGCCACTGTCAAAAGCAAGAAATGTTCAGATGGGGGGTAGGGTAAATTTGTTGTCCTGGAATGTGAGAGGTATGGGGGAGATAGCTAAAAGGCGAGCTATATTTGATTATATGAAAGGGCAGTCTGCTGGAGTGATGGGCTTACAGGAAACCCATCTTACTGCTGATACAGTGCACCAGGTGCACAGGGTGTGGATACAACACAGCTTCCATTCTTTCCATTCTACATACTGAAGGGGGGTTAGCCTCCTAGTTCATAGAGATGTGCCATTTAGCTGTTTATACTCCTTTAAGGATAGGGAAGGTAGATATGTCGGGGTGCATTGTAAATTGTTTAATTGGGAATGTATAATTGTGGTGATGTATGTACCTCCCCCGTACTCTGTGGTCCCAATAAGAGAGGTGTTGGAGAAACTGGCTGGATGGCCTATGATACCGACCATATTGATGGGAGATTTTAACAACATAATGGATAAGGGGTGGGATAAATTTCCAAACGGGGGGGGGGAGAGATATTTGTCTAACGAGGTTTGGTAAATACATGACGGAAGTCGGGCTCACGGATATTTGGCGGGTAAAGTGGCCTTCTACTACGCAATACTCGTGTGTCTCATCTACATATGGATCACTGTCCCGAATAGATCTAATGTTTAATAATGGAATGGGGATGGAATGTGTGGAGGGGGTGGAATATTTGCCGCGATCACTGTCTGATCACTCTCCAATGTTGTTAAAGCTCCGAACAGGTTTACAGACGGGGGGGCTGAGAATGCACTGGAGGCTCAACCCATTTTGGATACGCTTGGTGGGGGAGGAGACCATAACTATGAGCCTGAGAGAATATTTCGAATTTAATAAGGGTACGGTTCCTACGGATATTCTATGGGATGCTATGAAGGCGAATATAAGGGGGGTGTATATAAGGGAGATCACACACATAAAAACCAAGACAAGGCAAGTGGGTCAACATTTGACAGACCGGGTGACAATAACAGAGGTGAGCCACGTTACCAATAACACTGCGGAAACCTTAGCCCAATGGAAGGCTGCTCAAAAATTGCTTAGGGAACATCAGATGGAGCAGGCAGCTAATAAAAGATTGTTTTTGCAACAAAAATACTACGAAGAGGGTGAAATGACGGGCAGATTGTTAGCAAATATTGCACGGCCGGCGCGGGAGAGTGCGTTCATCCATCAGCTACAGACAACAAGTGGGACTCTGGTTGGAGAAACAGGGGATATATTAGGTGTGTTGACATCATTTTATAAGGAACTATATCGCACTAAGGTGGACTATTCGGAGGATCTTCTGTCAGAATATCTGGCAGAAATGACATGGGTTACTTTGGGGGAGGAAGAGAGGGAGGGGTTGGAGGAGTTAATTACTTTAGAGGAAATACAGGAGGCGGTGAGCACTATGGCAAATGAAAAGGCTCCAGGGATAGATGGTATACCCACTGAATTGTATAAAACATATGGAGAGACGGTTTTGCCGGAGCTACTGGAGGTGTTCCAGGATAGTTTTGCCAGAGGGCGTTTACCGCAGACAATGTATGAAGCTGCTATAGTTGTGATTCCTAAAGATGGGAAAGATCGGACGCAACCTGACTCTTACAGACCGATATCTCTGTTGACCGCAGACATAAAAATTTTAGCTAAAGTACTAGCTAATAGGTTGTCGCGAGTAGTGACTAAAATCGTAGGGATGGATCAGTCGGGATTTATGCCAGCTCGTTCTACAGCAGTTAACTTACGTAGGCTTTTTTTAAATTTACAGACAGATGATCCGGATGAGCGGGGGAGAGCAGTGCTGTCGTTGGACGCCACTAAGGCGTTTGATAGTGTGGAATGGGGGTACTTGTGGGCTGTATTGGAACGGATCGGTTTTGGACGGAATTTTATAAAGTGGGTACAATTATTGTATAAGGAACCGGTGGCTCGGGTTAGAGCAAACGGAAGGATGTCAGACTCTTTTAGGTTGGAGAGGGGGACGCGACAGGGATGCCCACTTTCTCCGTTGCTGTTTGCACTGGCAATTGAACCCCTAGCAAATATGGTAAGACAACATCCGGGGATAGAAGGGTTTCGTTGTGGAGAGCTGGAAGAGCGAATAGCACTATACGCGGACGATATACTGCTGTTCCTGGGGGAGATAGATCATTCATTGCCAGTGATAATGACGATATTGGAGAGGTTCGGCAGATTTTCAGGGTTAAAAATTAATTGGAGCAAGTCGGTGTTGCTACCACTCCAGCCAGTAGTTACGCCATTGATAGTTGGAGGAATTGAAGTACCGTGTGTACGGAAGTTTAAATATCTGGGAATTACGGTATCAGCAAGGGTGCAGGAATTTGTTGAGTTGAACGTGATACCATTAGTGAATAAATTAACAGATAGGACTAAAGTATGGCTTGGGTTACCGCTGTCAGCGCTGGGACGGGCAAATCTCATTAAAATGATTCTGATGCCCCAGGTTCTCTATATTATACACAATGCCCCAGTGTGGTTGCCTAAATACTGGTTCAGGAGAATACATAATTTGTTTAGGGACTTGGTGTGGAAAAGGGGGATCCCCAGGATTAAAATGGAAAAGTTACAATTACCAGTAGAACAGGGGGGGTTAGCTATTCCAAATGCGTGGATATATTATCTAGCAGCCCAAATACAACACTTCAAAGGATGGAAGAATAGGGAGGAGTGGAACTCTAGTGGGAAACTGGTGTACTATTTGGGAAAGAGAACGGATTTATTAGAGGCCATGGAGTCACATAAATTACGGAGGGAGGCGAGAGGGAAACCGACTCTGTTATTACTACATAAAGTTTGGTGGGAAAGTAAAAAGATATTGGGGGTTACAGGATGTTCCAACTATATGCCTCTATGGAATAATCCATATCTATGGGAATTTAATATTTTGGAAGGATTTCAGGATTGGGAACAAGCAGGAATCAGATATGTACACCAGTTATACGAGGGAGGGACTCTCAAGCTTTTTGCACAACTTCAGGAAGAGTTTGGACTCTCACATCAGCGGTTCTACCAATATCTCCAGCTAAGGCATGTGACGCAGGCACAAGAGAGGATGGTGGACTTGAGCTGCTCCACTATGGGAGGGATGGAAAGGGTGCTGGGGGCACAAGACACTAAAGGGATTATTTTGGTGCTATATAGTATGCTACTTGCCAAATTCCTAGGAGACCCACTGGTAGAGACTAGACGTAAATGGGAAGAGGATGTAGGGACTATAGCGGATGAAGAATGGGAGGAAATACTCGGATCGCCCAAAATAGTCTCTATTAGTGTAGCGCACAGGAGGTCACAACTCTTTCTATTGCATAGGGTATATAGGACACCTAAGGTGTTGTGGCAAATGCGAATTAGAACAACAAAGGAGTGTCCCAGGTGTATCTTTGATGGGGCGGACATAAAACATATGTTTTGGAGCTGTCCGATACTAAATGTATATTGGAAAGCAGTTAAAGGAATGATATCTAGAGTATATGGTAGAGATTTTCCACTGGAACCTAAGATCTTTATATTGGGATGTATGGGGGAGGAAGGAGGAGATGGAGTGGAATTACTGGCTATTAAAAAGGTTCTGTATCACGCTAGGAAATTAATTGCAAAATATTGGCTGCAGGCGGATCCCCCGGAGGTGGCTGAATTAGTTGGATATGTTAACCACACGGTATCACTGGAACACCGAATATATCTGAAAAGAGGGGCAATTCATAAGTATGATAAGCAATGGAGTAAATGGGTTAACAATTATAGTAATGTGACACATTAGATGAGATTTGAAGGAGGGCTGACGTATCTATCTGATCAAGATATGACGGGATCACTGGTTGGAATACAGAACGGATGGAAAGGGTGGAGGAGACTGGCGAGTCATGAGACAGAGGAGGTACTGTGAGGGGGGGGGGAGTTCGGTTGAAAGGGGTAGGGATGGGGATGTATGTGAAGGTGCAATTAAAGATGATGAGAATGCAAAGTGTAATGTAATTGCAGGAATTCTGTATCAAGAACAAGATGCTATACTGTTACTTTGTTTTTTCTTCTGTTGGAAGATTTCTTTGTACTTTACCAGAAATGTAAAAAATGTATAATACATGTTGTATTCTCAATAAAAACTTGTCTGATTTAAAAAAAAAAGAGATATCTGATCCATTCATAAATTGTGGGATAATAATTTTCCCCTATATTTATAGATACATATATGCCGCCATAGATGTGTAGTGCTTATCATAAGGGTAAATATAGTTGACATCTATAAGGCCCTCACACTAAATGTGTGGGGTCAGGAAAATGATCACCAAAATATAACATTTTGAGATAGGTACGGCAGGGAAAAACACTATAAAGTATGGAGCAAGGGGCACTGTGGCTATAGTATATCCACTATATTTTTGCTGATGAGAGGGTAAGTCTAAGCTCATAAGAAGGCACTAAAAGTAAAACCCTCATTAAGACCTATGGGAGACATGGTATTCAGACGGTAAATCCACCGTGCCTCCTCCTGTAGGAGTCTACGGTCAAGATTACCAGCTCTGGGGCTCATTTTGATCTGGGTAACTCCCCAGAATTTAAGTAGCCTTGAATCACCCCCATGATACTCATGGGTATGTCTTGAGAGGGTAGTGTCTTCCTTATGGTTGATGGTACTCAGATGTCTAGATATACGTCTTCTCAGTTCTTGCACCGTTTTTCCCACGTACAGCTTGGGACATGGGCATCTAGCAATATAAATGACCCCTTTGCTCTGACAGTTAAGAAACTGTTTAATGGAATATGTTTTGCCATCAGTGGGATTGATAAAGTCTTTAACAGTTGGCATGAAGGGACAGAAAAAACACCTACCACAGGGGTGGAACCCTTTTACTGACGATGTGAGCCACGTAGATGGAGTACTAGTTGGAGTTGAATGGTGACTATGTACCAGAAGGTCACGTAGATTCCTCCCCCTGCGGTAGGTGATGCTAGGATTAACAGAGAGAGCACCCTTCAGGTCAGGGTCAGCAGTGAGTATATCCCAATGTCTACGTAAGATTTGGGAGACTTGAGGGGAGCATACATCGAAAGTGCCAATGCATCGAATGGCACTAGATGATCCAGTCTTGGTAGCTATAGTACCCCTATTAGACAAAAGGTCAGTTCTCTGGGAGGCCCTCACCCTTGCGTAGGCCCTATGCAGCCATTTTTTGGGGTATCCACGTGCTCTAAACTTATGGTAAAGTTTGTCACATTCCAATTGAAAAGATGTTTCACTAGAACAGTTTCGTTTTGCTCTTAAGTACTGGCCTATAGGTATCCCTTTCTTAAGGGCTGGGGGATGGTAACTTTTTCACTTCACATATCTCCTTCTGGGTTAGATATATAGATGACATCCTCATCCTCTGGGATGGGGATGTCAACACCTTCAATGACTTCATGTCTATACTCAATACTAATCATATCGGCATGAGGTTCACCTACGAGATACATGACCATGCCATTAACTTTCTTGATCTCAAGATCTCTTTGGATCCTGGTGGCGGTGTCCAAACTGACATCTTCCGAAAGGCTACAGCCACAAATATTCATCTACACTGGGATAGTTACCATCCCCCAGGCCTTAAGAAAGGGATACCTATAGGCCAGTACTTAAGAGCAAAACGAAACTCCATACTTTATAGTGTTTTTCCCTGCCGTACCTATCCCAAAATGTTATATTTTGGTGATTATTTTCCTGACCCCACACATTTAGTGTGAGGGCCTTATATATGTCAACTATATTTACCCTTATGATAAGCACTACACATCTATGGCGGCATATATGTATCTATAAATATAGGGGAAAATTATTATCCCACAATTTATGAATGGACCAGATATCTCTGATATGGACCTCCTCTATGATGTTGGTATCTATTGGACCTGGTATTTGATACTTACCCTATACTGATGCGTCTTTGTCTTTTCTGTGGGTTTGAGATGGAGGGACGTTGATATCGGCCTCTATGTAGAGGGAGACCTGTTCCTCTCTTTTTTTAAGTGCACATTTTGCGTTTGTCTGCGCATGCGTTTTCTTTAATGGCAATCCGAAAGGATATGCCATTTTCTATAGTTCACTAATGTAATCATTTACTGTGATTTTTGTTTCTTGACCCTTTTTGTTTTAGTTACAAAATAGTATAGCTGCGCATGCGCCATTGTAGACTCGCTATACCATATACACACAGAGTTCAGACTCTGTATCTTTGCGCCTAACACTTTCTTCTTCTTGTTTCATTATTTTACTCTAACTTATTCTTTCTTTCAGAGTGCACATGTTGCGCTGTTGCGTTCGCGCTTTATGTGTTAGTAACCCTATGGGAGATTATTTTCCCATAGTTTATTAGTGTGATTGCTGACTGGGACCACTGTCCCTCGACCTCTAAGTCACAATATAGTACTTCTGCGCATGCGCCACCTAGTCTCGACTCGGCATACTATATACACATTAAGTTCAGATCTTGTGCCTTTTCGCCTGCGTTTCTATCCCTCTTTCATTGGTTCACCTTACTTACTCTTTTCTTTAAAGGGCACATACTGCGCTGCTGCGCCTGCGCCTTTCCTGCTGGTAATCCGATGGGAAACTGCTATTCCCTGTCTAAGTCACAAAATACTGGATCTGCGCATGCGCCAATGAGCGCCTTTGGACTCGGCTTGCCATATATACTCTAAGTTCGGAATTGTTTCTCTACGCTTGCGCCCCAGCTCGTCTGTTACTTGCCAACCTTATTCTGTCTTCTATTCGCTGATCCTCCTTCCCCATACCACGGATTTGTTATCCATGACGCAATTGGTTGTCTCTCTTGACACACCCCCACTACACGTCAATCTACCGGTCCATATCAGGAGCTTCCGTCTCGCCGCGTCACCATTAGCCCCGTGTACCCCTGAGGACGCTACGTAGTAGCGAAACATGTCGGGGGGCTTCTAATCTTATTTTAATTCCTATCATCGACCGGACTTACTATCCATCTAGTTGATTATTTGGATCTAACTTGCTAGACCTAATGATACGTGCTCTATTGGTATTTACCTAATGCTTGAATTTACAGGCAAATCACTGTTATCTGGTCCTCTGGTAGTGAGAATTTTAAATTTGTATGTGTGGTCTGTCCTGCTACAAGTAGCTAATAAAGATTTATTTATTTTTATTTTTGGGTAGTTGGGAAATTTGGCTTGTCGCATGAGGGCGATTCTTTCTCTCTTGTCTCCTGGTATAGACTCTCTGCTTGTATACTGGGGATTTATAACCCTTCCCTTTTGCTTACATAGGAAGGTGGTATAAAGGGATTTTTTAGATGGACAGCTTCCATGATTAGCAATCTATCATAGATGGAAAGTCATTAAAGGGGTTGTCCAGGATTAGAAACAGTAGCCAGGTATTCAATCCGCCTGGAAATTTTCTGCGAGCATCTACGTTTTCGGGTTGCTTTCTATTAATATCTGTGCAAGTTATTGCCTAAATTATTAATTATTAACTAAATACCCCCCAAATAAAACAATCTGACTCCTTAAATCCTCTAAAGCTAACAGCAATTTGTCCTTTCGTGCTATAACAGTAATAGACATAACACTATTTCCTTATTACTGTATCCTATGAAGTACAGATGTCGTACAATTCGAATAATCCGGCATCCCCACACACCGGAGTAAAAGAAATTCTGGACAAATGGACGTTTCACATATACATTATACATACAAGCGCACTTATGTGTGTCTGTGTGTGTGTGTATATATATATATATATATATATATATATATATATATAGGTTGTAGCGCCCATGGCCGCGGGCCGTCGGGTTTAGTCACCTCCCGACGCCCGCAACCATGGATCTGTGAGCGATGGCCTCCGTCTCCCTCCTAGGAGATGCCAGCGCTCACTTCCGCTCCGTTCGGCTGGGTCCCGTAGGGTGCGCGCGCATGCTCGCGCCCGGCCTTAAAGGGCCAGCGCGCGCAATTAGGAAATCGTCATCACTATCAACTGCCACGATTTCCTAGTCTATAAGAAGGCTCCTGGCCTTCTAATCCTTGCCTGAGCGTTGTTAGTCTTTCCCAGTCTGTCTCGCAAATGGTCCCTTAGTGTCTCCCGTTCCAGCTGTTACCCGTGCCGTTACCGTTCCTGTATTCCGTATTGTTCCTGTGCCTACCAGCGTTTAAGTGTCTTCCGCCACGTCAAGTGTCATCTGCCACGTCTAGTGTCATCTGCCACGTCAAGTGCCATCTGCCACGCCAAGTGTCTACTGCTTCATCAGATACTGCCCACCACGTCTGGCGCCACTTGCCGCACCTGCCTCCATCCGTGCTGAAGCCACAGCCACCGCCCGGACTATTTCAGGTACCCAAGCATTACTGTCTGCCATTTACTTCCGCATAGACAGTGACCTGGTCAGCTGCCTCCCCGCTACGGTGGAGCGGCCTAGTGGGTCCACATACCCTGTGCCCGTGACATAGGTACTGGTTGGTGGGCGGCAATTGCCAATCATGTATAATTATTCCTGTTGGCCTTAGGGCATCCTTCATACTATAGTTAGGCATATATCTGTAGGTGTTGCAGCTTGTCAGGATAAAAATCCTATTGTAGGATTGAAACGTTGCTGTTGTATCTGGAGTGAATAACCCACCATTTTTTTCACATTGGAGTGCTGCAAATTTTCTTTTGCTATATCTTACATTCCGTCCGACAATCGGGACGTTTTGCTGGGCACCTGGTCAATGATTTCTTTGTGAGTGCTGCTGCCTTCTCTTTTGCTAGCTAGCTAGCTATATATATATATATATATATATATATATATATATATATGTACTGGTTGGTGGGCGGCAATTGACAATCATGTATAATTATTCCTGTTGGCCTTAGGGCATCCTTCATACTATAGTTAGGCATATATCTGTAGGTGTTGCAGCTTGTCAGGATAAATTTAGAATGCAATCATTTTGTCGGTTTCAAGTAAGCTACGGAATATACGCCGCCAAATCTAAAATGATCTTCTATACATAAAAAATCAACTGCTATAGAACAAAGGGTGTTGAGTGATGTTCCTGATCCTATAGCGCCATCTTGTGGAATAACAACAATTCCGCAGGATAAAAAGTGTAGTAGGCGCCCAATGACTTTCCTTTGGCAGGTCATGTCACACACACTATTTGTGGCGTTGTTCTGAACCACACGTGTAAGAAAAACGCACTGTAAACACCAAGGTTAGAGCCAATAATGTAGCAAAGACTCAACAACTCTCGGTACACTACCATTGGGGAAGTTGGTAAAATGCTATTCCAGGGGAGTCTGACAACGGAATTGATAAGGACACTGCGCCTGACACTTAGGGCTCATTTACACGAGCGTGATATACGTGCGTACGTGTCGTATGCACCTATATTAGTCTATGGGGCAGTGCAGACAGTCCGTTAGTTTTGATCAGCGTGAGTCCGCTGAAAAAAAACTCACGACATGTCCTATCTTTGTGCGCTGTTCGCGCATCACGCATGCCGCACGGAGTCACTTCCATGTGACGCGCGTGATTCGCGCAACAGCTGTCAAACTGTGAATGTAAACAGAAAAGCACCACGTGCTTTTCTGTTTACAAACATCCAAATGGAGTGTCATAATGAAAAATCACGCAGCCGCGCATCATACAGGGCTGACACACGGAGCTGTTAAGTGCCTTTTGCATGCGAAAAACGCAGCGTTTTTTGCGTGCGAAAAACGCACACGCTCGTGTAAATGAGGCCTTAGGCTATGTTCACACAGGGCGGATAAGCTGCGTAAAAGACAACAACGTAAATTTGCCCTGGGCGCCGTAGGGAAGTCCAGCAGAAAAACGGCAACAAATTGTGGTGCAGTTTTTTGGCCGGAATGTCCACTGCGGAAAACAGCATGTGTAAAAAAAAAAACACATACTTACCCTCTGACGTCCTTCAGCCCGGCCTCCTGGGATGACGTTTTTTCCCATGTGACTTCTGCAGCTTGTGAATGGCTGGCCTGGCTGAAGAAGCACCGAATTCTGTGTGAGTAGAAGATTTTATTTTTTTCTGAGTGACGTTTTTTGCTGCGGAATCGCAGCTTTTCTGCTGCAAAAAGCGCAACATCTGCTATTTCTTGCTATTTCTCTGCAACAAAAACGCATAGATTACGCAAATACAATTGACATGCAGCGGAATAGAAAAACGCACCGCAGGTCAATTTCTGAACATTTTTCCCGCAGCGAGAGTGAGATTTGTTTTAATCTCATCCACTTTGCTTCGACTGTGTTATGCTGCCGATTTTCCGCAAGGCAATCCGTTGCGGAAAATCCGCAGTATTTACTCTACGTGTGAACTTACCCTTATAGGGTTACTCTGGCCTGTTACTTGTATTTGTGGGGATTATTTGGTTGTCTCTTATGGGGGCACTCAAAAAGGGGCTTGTGCAAAATCTGCAACAGCGCGCATGTGTGTATTGCGGGTGGGTTGTTTGACCTGGTTTTTATTCCACATTTTGAGGGTATGTGGCTGCTGCATTATTTTATATGCGTGACGCCAGGATCACACACGCAGTTTTTGGCTTCGTTTTATATTTTCAGCCAAACACTGTAGTGCACACAAAAGAAAGTCAATGCATTCATTTTCCTTTATACCTTTCCTTTCTTTTGGATCCACTTCAAAATACTGAGCCAAAAACTGCATCAAATCTGTGTGTGATTCCAGCCTAACCAACCAGACAATCATCCTGTGTGAACCCAATGTACCAATCGTTAAAGAGGAACCGTCCGCTCTCCTGACACGTCTGTTTTAATAAATATGTCTATTCCCCATAAAACGATAATTCCGGAACATTTTTTCATAGAACTCTTCATTGTGCTGTTCCTCTGTTGTTCCTCCTGGAAATGTACAAACTAATTCCAAGCTGGGCGTTACCATACCCTTGTCAACAGGATATTCTCTGTAACAGTGCCTTTCCCTTCTTAAGTCTAGGTTCATCTTTAAACACTATTTTATATGTCTTTACTTTATTTCTATGATTTCGGGCGTCTGTGTAGTGTGTCGGGCCTGTGAACCAGATGCACAACACACATCTCCATATTGAATATGTACGTATCTTGCGGTTATATGTAACTAAAGCGTAGTCAACAGATGAAGAAAAGTTTTGCAACTTTTTGATACACTTTGTGAGGCACTCACCCTTTTGACGATCTCTGCTTGCTGTCAGTACATAGAAACATTCTCGTCTAGATCTGAAAACCTTGTCCTGACCATGTCAAACCAACAGTAATGTTAAATGGGCCGGTGTGTTTAGGGCAGGTTAGCAGCCTCCATTTGCTGACTGCAAGCAGATATTTTGAAAATGGTCAGAAATTGAAACCCAAAGTATAATAAACCGCTGCAGAAATTTTCATTATACAATGAATACACTTCATTTCCATAACACCCGGCATTACCACACTTTATTTTAGTTTGTGCATCACAGTCTAGTAATACCTGTTCTTTAATCTACAGGGCAGAGATAAAGCCGGACAAGGTCGCCAAGACGAAAATCTGTAACCAGATAAAAAAAGTTAAGTGACCATAAAAACAGTGCATTCACGTAGTCTATTATATTGTATAATGTGTATTATAAGTCAGTCTGCCTCATATCGAGTCCTCGTACTGTCTACAGCAAAAGTCACATACACACGGCCATATTACAGCTCAATATAACCTCCTGGTTGTGCATAGTCATAATAGGGTACGTACCCATAGACTTCTTATTTCATCTGAGGGTTTGCTCCATCGGACAATGTATTACTGAGGTATTTCTAGGGAAAATAAACTCCAATATAAGGTGCATGCCATGCCAAGTGCAGGAGGCATTCTCTCTAGGATTTTTTTTTTATTATGTATTAATATATTTGAGGCCCTTCCCTCCTGATCTGCTGCTGTGAAAGATTTCAAATTGCATTCAATGAGAGATTCTGTGTACGGGAAGTGATACGGTGTAAATGCATAGTTGCCAACATTTTCAAAAAATTTCCAGGGACACTTAGGCCGAGTTCACACGAGCATGTTCGGTTCGTAAAAAAGATGATTACAGTACGGGACAGGTTTCCCGCAACAAGGCAGGGACTCCTAGCGTCATAGATAACTATGATGCTAGGAGCCCGGCTCCCTGCAGTGTGTTCAGTCCGGGAAATACTGCCGACATACGGACTAAACACGCTCGTGTGAACCCGGCCTTAGGGTATGTTCACACGTAGAGAAAACAGCCTCTGATTTTTAGCTGTTTTTAAAGTTGAAAAAGTTTTTTCAGGCGGTTTTTGGAGCGGTTTTTCTATTGACACAATGAAAAACAGCTCCAAAAAATGGCTCAAGAACTGACATGCTACTTACGGGGCGTTTTTATATGCGCCATTCTTTAAAGCGGCGGCGTAAAGAAATGCCCCATCTGAACGAAACTATGGAGGCCAGTATATCTCTCTGGTTATTCGCTTGTTTACAGCCAGGTGATGTCTCACTTTATCACTAGGGCTAGGCGATATGTGCTGACCACCACTGGTAGTGTAAAAACCAGCGTAGATAGTGCCACACTCAGTGCCCCCTGTAGCTGGTGCTCCAAACTGCACCCTGTAGATATTGCAACACAGCCCCGCTGTAGATACTGCCACAGTGCCCTCTGTAGATAGAGCCATACTCCCCGCCCTATAGATAGCACCATTGGGGCTCCCTCTAGGAGTAGAATCCCCAGCCAGAGCCGACACTCCGGACTGGGTTTCCTCTCCGGGAGGAGCCCCTGACGTCCCTGTCCATATATGGATAGTGACGTCAGGGGCATCTCCAGAAGCGGAGTCCGCTCCTGGAGGAGTGAATGACAGAGAAAGTGGATAGTATATTGATATACTTGGCCTTTCAGTTCCTTACCATTTTCAAGATCACTGCATGCTGTCAGGGAATAGAAACATCCAGATTCTGAAACCCAGGCATTTAGAAGAAAGAGCGACAAGGCTATTGGGTTTCTATGGACTGGCAAAATGGTTCACCTATCTCTATAGGCCACGCGCATATGTTTTCTCATGGCTTCCTCAGAATCTAGGAAGCTGCTTGTTCTTGATATCGTTGGGGTACCAGCTAACAGACTACCACTGCTCTTTTGTTATGACTTTAACAATTGCAAAACCCCTTGAAAAGACCCCCTGCACATGGGTCGGATTTTACTTGGGAAACTCTGCAGCAAGTCCGACCCAGACACCGCAGGAAATTCCAGCCAAAAGTCTGCACCAAATAGTGTTTGATCTGGTGCGAACATTCGAATGGATTTGCTGCTGCGGACACCAGATACGAGATATATATAAAAATAAAAAAAAGGTAATACTTCCCTTCCCTGGTCTCTCATAGTGATATACGTCACTACTCCCAGGCTGGTGTCAGTGCTGCCGACCTCCTCGGATGCCATTTTCTTCCATATGACCTTTTTAGCCTGTGAAGTGGTGTATGGATTTATACCTGGACTTATATAGACATACCATTATTGGACAGTTCCCGGACTTAATTATCTATGGCTTTGCTCCATATAGCTGGCCACACATTAGACATTTGTCGGCCGATCCCGTTGCTTATCTTGCTCACCCTATTGATATTACATGTTCGTTTGGATGAGCTCAACCTGCAAGCATAGGGGTGTAGTCAGGGAATATAAATTGGCCGAGAACTATTATGTATATCAATCATCTGTGGTATTGTTCATACGACCGATCCCACCGGCAAAATGCCAGTCTATACGGTCAGATAAAAAAAAAAAATTGCAATGCACTGGCGCAAAGTGGCCAACGATCGCCTGTAATAGGCCGTTCATGCCATATACATAAAGTTGACAATGGGCGATTTTTAACCTGACAGATAAGATTTTGTGGCAGACAAGTCTGACGTTGGCAATCGTCGATGGTCAAAATCCCTTATTTCTGAAAAGTTTGATCTGGTGTATATAGCCAGCTATAGTCTTATTAATCTCCATCTATCGTGAAGCTCCTACTTTAGCTTAGTCTTTCATCAATAGCATTGTTTACACTACACATTGCATTCGTCATAAAGTAGCCCGTACATATAGTCAGCAGACAGCCATCTCCTCCTATCCATATGCATGGATAGCTCTGATCTATAGCTGGCCATACACTTAAGAAACAATCGTACGTTGGATTGGACGGACGGTCTAACCATCGACGTGCCGGATTCAACTGGGCGAGCTGTGACATAAGTAAAAATAAAAAAAAAACGTGACCAGAATACGCTTGCGCAAATTAAAGAATGATCGGCCGTAAATTCAGCAGACGATGGACTAAATGAATCCAACATCACAGATTTTTTTTAAATAGTCCGCCAAATTAGTCAAAAACTTCCATCTGATGTGTTAAGCCAGCTTAAGTCTGAGCATGTGTATTTACCATCATACGGATTGAAGAATACGTTTCTGCCAGATAGTTTTGGCACTGCAAAGGATTGGCCATTTTTAAATGGCAGAATTCCATAATAGCAGACGTCAGGAGTCAGTCAGGCTGCCTCTGCCAATACGGTATATGTCAGCCTGAGGCTGGGTTCACACGGCCTGTTTTCAGACGTAATCGGGCGTTTTACGCCTCGAATTACGCCTGAAAAGACGGCTCCATTACGTCTGCAAACATATGCCCATTGCTTTACGATGTTCTGTTCAGTAAAAATACGCCTGCGTCAAAGAAGTGCATGTCGCTTCTTTGGACGTTTTTGGAGCCGTTTTTCATGGACTCCATTGAAAAACAGCTTCAATTACGTCCGTAATGGACGCCGCGAAAAACGCAAGTACTTGCAAAAACGTCTGAAATGCAGGAGCTGTTTTTGCCTGAAACAGCTCCGTAATTTCAGACGTAATTTGTTAAGACGTGTGAACATACCCTTAGGTTACAATAGACAACTCTGCAATGACATGGATAGTCGCAACGAAAGTAAAGGCGTGTGTAAGAACAAACAGCCTGCAACCCGATGTAAACAATAAGGGAATGTTCACACGGCTAAAAATGAGGGGGCTGAACGCCTACAAACATCTGCCCATTGATTTCAATGTGAAATACGGCGTTCTGTTCCGACAGGGCGCTATTTTACGCCTCATTTTCAAATAACGGCCCGTAAAAAGAAGTGCAGGTCACTTCTTGAGCCGTTTTTGGAGCAGTTTTTCATTGACTCAATAGAAAAACAGCTCCAAAAACGGCCGTACAAGACGCAGCAAAAAATGCAGGTTGCTTAAAAAACGGCTGAAAATCAGGGGCGGTTTTCCCTTGGAAACAGCTCCGTATTTTCAGCCGTATTTTTTTAAGCGTGTGAACATACCCTAAAGAGGCTGCAGCGCTCGCAAGAGCAACACGGCCCCTTCAAACATCTGATTGGCGGGGTGCCAAGAATCAGGCCCCCACTGATCTAATATTGATGGCCCGTCCCAACGATAGGCCATACATTTTTAAGTCCTGGGTAACTCCTTAAAGGGTAAGTTCACACGTAGCATAAATACTGCGAATTTTCCACAACGGGTTTAGTTGCGGAAAATAGGCCGCAAAATACAGTAGCAGCAAAGTGGATGAGATTTGAAAAACATTACATCCACACGCTAAGTAAACGATGAGAGGAAAAACGGCTCCTGCGGTGCGTTTTTTAAATCCGCAGCATGTCAATTGTATTTGCGTAATTGCTGCTAATGTGTTGCAGATTTTCCCTACTGATCGCAATGGGGAGGTAAAACCCACAACAAAATAGATGTTAATATGCAGTTGGGTATCAGCGATTGATCAGTGGAGTTTATAAAAAAAAAAAAAAATTGCCAATGGCAACCGATCAAGTAACTCTTATCAATAAAGAAGTTAAAGATGGAAAACCCCTCTAAAGAGTCTCTGTCACCACATTATAAGTGCCCTGTCTCCTACATAAGGAGATGGGCGCTGTAATGTAGGTAACAGTAATGCTTTTTATTTACAAAAACGATCTATTTTTACCACTTTATGAGCGATTTTAGATTTATGCTAATGAGTTTCTTAATGCCCAATTGGGCGTGTCATTACTTTAGACCAAGTGGGCGTTGTACAGGGGAGTGTATGACGCTGACCAATCAGTGACCAATCAGCGTCATACACTTCTCTCCATTCATTTACTCTGCAGATAGCGATATATCTATATCACTATGTGCAGCCACATACACAAACACCAACATTACTGCAGTGTCGACATACACTCCTCTGTACAACGCCCACTTGGTCTAAAGTAAAGACACGCCCACTTGGGCATTAAGAAACTCATTAGCATAAAGCTAAAATCGCTCATAAAGTGGTAAAAATAGATCGTTTTTCTAAATAAAAAGCATTACTGTCACCTACATTACAGCGCCCATCTCCTTTATATAGGAGACAGGGCACTTATAATGTGGTGACAGAGTCTCTTTAAA
The DNA here is from genome assembly GCF_050947455.1 of Rhinoderma darwinii. Taxonomy (NCBI): domain Eukaryota; kingdom Metazoa; phylum Chordata; class Amphibia; order Anura; family Rhinodermatidae; genus Rhinoderma; species Rhinoderma darwinii. Next base: position 10,688,574 of record NC_134699.1, on the reverse strand, counting down.
AGGGGTTTTCCATCAGAGACATTTATGACATATCCACTGGATTTGTCATAAATATCAGATGGATGCGGGTCCCACCTCCGAGACCTGCACCTTTCTCTAGAACGGGGCCCCCTAAACCCTCTTCTGCTGCTCTGTGTTGTGGCTGAAGCGTTTGATTTCCAACAATGAATTACGGAAACAGCGCAGCTCGCTGAGCTGTGCTGTTTCCGCTCCTCCCATAGTAGTGAATGGCAGTTACGGAAGCAGCGTAGCAGGTGAGCTACGCTATTTCCGTAATTCATGGTTGGATTTTTTTTTTTCTGACCCCCTAGTACGTCCGTAACTTCTGAGGTGATGTAATAACCAATACACAGAGACATGATACAGATAAATTCGTTTTTAATAAAGGAGTTAATTTTTCTTTCAATCCTATATAAAACAATAGCAATTAAAAACTTCATTTTGAAAGTAATATATTTACATATGAACAAGTAACTGTGCAAAATGTACAAGAAAACAAAATGGAAAGACAAGATCGGCAGGCGGGGAGAGAGACGACGACGTGATGTAACAGCGGTCAGATACAAATACTGATCAGAGTTCTGTGAACAAGGCAGAGAGTTCTGTAATAAGGGGACACACACAAAGCCAGACTATTTACACTCATAAAAGTATTACCAATCGACAGTTTAATACAGTAACCTCTGAAAATATAAAGAACCAATTAGTATAGTTTTTTTTCCCGCAATAAAAAAATAGGTACAAAGATGGGACTATTGCCATGGCGACAGAAAGCTTGTCTCCAGAGCTTGCATACTGTTTATTAACAAAATAATTATGGTTTTTACATAGTAATTTATGGTAGAACGGGAGAAATTGTGTTATATTACCCCCCCCCCCCCCCATCATGTGCCAAGAATTATCTACAGTAACTACCCCATAAAAATAAAATAAAAAAAATACAGCAAGCCATGTATAGACTTCACCACGTATGCCACAGAACTTTAAAAAAAATTTAAAAAAAAATTAACCCTTTCTGTGCAGAAACACAGACATCTCTGGTAGAGACCGGGCGAAGCGCTCAACATTAAATGAGAAAATAAAAAAAAAATGTAAAAAAAATAAAACAGTGCAAGTAAAATATATATATTTATCATAAAATGTTACCTTCCTTTGTCATATAATTTTTGCAATTGCCCACAGGATACATTTATTTATTTTTACAAACAAAAAAAAAAAAAAGCAAGAACAGCATTGCATTGTTTTGTTTTTTTTGTTGTTTTTTTTCTTCCAACGTTTACATTTTTTTTTTTTTCCCTACAGATAAAAACACTTTTTTGAAAGTTTTATTGTGGAAAATTATTTAAAAAACTGAGGTTTGTTTTAAACAAAAGGGTAATAAAATACACACAAAAAGAAAACAAACAAAAAAAGAAACAAAACTGTAGATTGTTAAAATTTCAGAGGCAAAGAAGTTTCTGGTCTGTGCATCCCACGGCAGTAGAGGTGTCCAAGCAGATAAAAACCAATAAATATGAATAGAAAGGAAGCAATGGGGTTGTGGGGGGGTCTCTGCCATCTGCAAAAAGAAGGAGCTATGCATATTTTCTGAACACCTCATCTGCAAAGATGGGGCGAACGATGGGTAAAAGATGAAATTCCAATTCATTGTTGAAATAGTTAAAAAAAAAATGTTTAAAATAGTTGATCCATTAAAAAGGAACAGGATTTCCTCATATGGCTTGTTTTGCAGAAGGCAGCTTTCCTCGTCGTGGGGTTGTCCGTCTAAAAATTCTCATCTCTTGCGGCTCCCTGTGCCGTTTGTGAAGATTGGAGGTTTCATTTAAAAATGGAAGGATTTTGCAGGGTGACAATTATACCGTGTCATAAACAAAACTGGATTGGAGGTGGTGCAAAAAAAATAAAGAATGCAAAATATAAAATAGTCCCAGCGAGGTGTCGGGGGGGGGGGGGGGGGGGGGTGTCGTCTTTGCAAAAACAAAACAAAAATACCTTGATCTTTTCCATTTTTGTTTAGTTTTTTTTTTCTTCTGTATTTGTTTTCACTTAAGGAATGCTTTATATAGCAATAGTGAATGGCTTGTCTCTCTCTCGTTTTCCAAACAAAATATGAGGTCCCTGAGATTGACTCGTGTTATCCTTTGTCTTGTAAACTGTCTGCTGCCACCTGCCCCAGAACTGCTGGTGGGCGTTGTACTTGTGCTCGATGCCTGCGGAGGAGGAGGACAGGGCTGGTTAGTCTAGTAACAACATGGCGGACGGGCGTCTGTCACAGAACTGGCAAAGCACAACCAAGTTTCCAGGTTTAGTGAATTCTAAGTTACTGGAGAAAGGTCCCCCCATTCAGTGTTGGGGAGTACTCGCCTATCTCCGGCAGCCCCATACATAATGAACGGAGAGGCAGCGCGCATATGTGACCTGCCGCTCCGTTCATACAGGGGACTCGGGACCCCCAGCCATCAAACATATAAGAGTATTCAATGAATTGAAAAAAAAAATTCTGGTATTTCTGAATCTATGCAACATTTTAGTTTCCTTCCTGCATGGCATATTTTACTTATCGTCACTTGTTTAATTAGCTGTCAGCACCCGAGTGCCGTCGAATGATTGGATCTACATCGTAATGTATTCCCTCATACCTTTAGTTATAAACAATGGGAGCTGCGGGACCCCCCTCAGATTTCATCATACGCTACCTGGTGTCTGCAAATGAGTTATCTCCCGGTCGGTGAAATATCGGATCCTGAGCAACTTCTACTAGTGAATAAATTGCGCTAACATTACATGGGGGGGGGGTCGTGCCAGGATCCCCCATTACTCCTGCCTTGGACCTCCCGAGAGGAAAGGATAGATAACCGCGGTGAGTAAAGGCCCCTTTTACACGGGTCAACTATCAGGCAAACAAGCGTTCATATGACCGCTCGTTCCTGATAATCGCATTGTGTAAACAGGGCAACGATCGGCCGATGAACGATCAAACGCTCCTTCATCGGCTGATTGTATCATTTATGCAGCATGAAATATTATGGATGTCGGCAGCACATATGTATATGGTATGTATACAGGGAGACCTGCTGCCGACATGATAGAAATGTAGGGGGGCAAGCGATCGTAGTAACGTTTGTTCATCCCCATGCATTGCTCCTTGTGAAAGAAGCAAACGAGCGCCGATCAACGAGCTGTCCCGTTGATCGGCGCTCGTTTACATGGCCACGTCGGGCCGTATAAGAGGACTTCCATTGCTTCCACTGGGTCCAGTTGAGGGGAATAGTGAAAGGGCTACACAGATTCCAGGTATAATTTTGGCGTGAAATCCCTGATCCGCGACAACTTCTATAAGTTAAGAGATGACTCTAACAAACTCTTATCACCATTTTGGTGTATAGGTGATAAGTTGTTGTGGTGGGAGAACCCCTTTAATAAGGAATTTAAACAGTAAGGGTCCTCTTACACGGCCCGACGTGTGCCGTGTAAATGAGCGCCGATGAACGAGACGGATATGGATGGAGTCGAGCGATCGTTACTCTGGTCGCTCGTCCCCAAACATTTCTATCATGTCGGCAGGGCGTCTCTCCGTTTACACAGGGAGAGATCCTGCGACAACAATAGTATTGCATAAATTATACAATCAGCTGATGAACGAGCGTTTGTTTGTTCGTTCATCGGCTGATCGTTGCAATGTTCACGCAGATCAATGAGCGGGAACGAGCGTACTATGAACGCTCGTTTACCCGATAATCGACCCGTGTAAAAGAGCCTTTGATGAAAAAAGTTGCACAAGTTTTCATTATCCAATAAAGAAGACTGGTCAAGTTTTTTAAGAAAATCAGGAGAAACAATAAAACATCTTCATCTAAGCTTAGCGGGTGCTGCAGTCTGCATTGTGGCTCTGGATGTTTCGTGATTAGAATTTTTTGCTGGTTTGTCAGAATTTAGTAGATGGTCACAGAAGAGTAAATCTCACACTTCGTTAAAAAGTGTGCAGCATCTGGTGAGGAGGTCTGCGAGACTAAGTTATTGTATAGAAGATGCCACAGCTCTGCTTCATACAGGAGGATCAGGCGCAGCCGGCTCTGAACTTCTCATGTGTAAGCTCCCACAGCAGAACAACATCTGTCCAAATGAGACGCTCCCGAGACCACCGGCTGTCTTATCTGCTGAATAAGCGTAAGGAGGCAATCCCTCACAGCTGTAATGTCTTAAAGGGACTGTATCACCTATATATTTTTTTCCAAGTTAAAACCAGATACTGATAAATATACTTTTTTTCCAGCCGGTTTTAATTTCTTTTTTTTTGTAGAATTTTGTATTCTATTTTTTCCGTACATGATTAAGGGGGCAGCCATGTAGACTGACCTGCTGTTGACAGCACTTAGAGATATGCTTTACAGCAGCCACATGGACCATAGGAAGCAATAGTGTGGAGCTGACCCATTGACTTCTATGGGATAGTGTTCTAGATCTGTTCTGTGACCTAAGCAGAGGTCATTGTGCAGGTTGGGGGGGGGGGTGCCATCACCTATTGACAAAGATGGATCCTGTGTTACCTATATATAGGCGATAAGCTGGCCATACACTGTCATCTGACAGCTATTTCTTCCGACTCCCCCATACACGCTAGGCCGTGAATGAGTTTTTAATTAGAAGGGAGAAAGCCTTATCGACCAATGATCAAAAGAATCAGGCGTGTTGAAATTCAACGTGCTCAACCCTTCCATCCAGCGACATCTGACATTAGTCAGGACGATGCCATACACATAAGATGGTCGGTCGGTCCCGACTATTTCGGCAGGTGCGGCCAACATTGATCTAATGTGCATGCCCAGCTAGATCGGTCAGTGTAATCCTGCCTGTGATAATAATGTGATGACTGCTGAGAAGTGATCTCTACAGAACAGGAAGGGTCAGTCCATTGTAAGGCTCAGTGGCCAGAGTGAGAACTGCAAGATTTTAGGATTATTTTTTAATATTGATAATGACAAAATATGTTTACCATAAAAACTTGATTTAAACAAGAGTTAATTTTCTGATGAAACTTTCCCCTTAAGTAGTTTTGGAAGGATAGGATGCATCTTAAATCCGTACTGGATCAAGACTGGTGTTATCCCAGGACTCACCACGTTTTGTCCTCTATTGTTTACAGGTAGAAATCAATTATGTCAGCTGGGGGTCACCTTTGTAAACCGTGCATTACAACTCAGTTCTTTAGTTCTTGAAGCATGTATTGTTCAGAAAAGCCAGAATTTCTGTCTTAAACTCCTAAGCAAGTCAGGCAGCTAGGTCTCCAGCTTCAGAAACCCCTCTCAATCAGCTGTTAACGCCGGGGGAAGCTGTGGCCAGCCAGACATTTCCGCCGCAAGGGAAATTTAGTATTACATGCCCGTAATGCATGGATGGGCCTGGTCCACCAGAGCGAGAGACACTCATTGTTAGTAGCTCTCCAGTTTTGCTCATAGGAGGGGGGTGTCCTGAGGGTGGATCCCCCTATGATGTCCATACGTATAACAAGTTTTTTTTAACCTGGTTTCAGTAAAAGGCACCATTAGACCCTAAAAACACTAACCTCTGACCCTGAACCGGGGCCCGGTGAATCCACTTTCCTCTTTTTTCGAGGACCAATAGCTGCTAACGCCGTTAAATTTGCATCTCTCTGCCTCATTTGTGCCAGTTCCTGCTGTTGCATCTATAAAGGAAGAAAAATACAGATTATTATTACAGCGGCACTTCTGTAATCACAAAGACACGGCTGCAAATTTAACATTATACTTTACATACCTCCTTGGCTTTCTGTTTTAGCCGTAACTGTTCAGGATCTTCCTGCCGTGATCGAGACTGTGAAGCCAAAAAAAGAAAAGTGAGATTTCACCGAATCCGAATCTATATACAAAACTGTCAATTATCAATTCTGCTCTGAGGCAGTAGAAATCAACCAATGTCTTGGTATATAATAAGGGCATGTTTATGGCTCTACAGTCGGGTTGCACGATGCATCGAAATATCGATACTATATCCATCATGCTGACCGCGCACGCACACTCGTTGTCAGGAGCGGGGCAACGACTTCTGATCTCCGCCATTATCCCCTTGAATGATACGATCAAAGCTGACAATTAATAGTAATTAACCCCATCATGTACCTCACACATTAACCCAATGTTGTCCATTATGACTGAGAAACATGATGGGGGTTAATTACTATTAACCCTTTCGGGACCAGACTCATTTCCATTTTTATGCTTTTGTTTTTTTCCTCCCCACCTTTCAAAAGGTCATCATTTTTACGGGACAAGTTGTACTTTATGATGGTACTATTTAATATTATGTGTGACGTACTGGGAAAAAAAATTCAGAATGGTGTGGAATTGGAAAAAACAGCAGTTCTTCTGTTTTCTTATGGGTTTAGTTTTTACAGTGTTTACTGTACGGTGACAATTACATGTTATGTTTATTCTGCAGGTCAGTCGGATCCACGGTGATACCAAATTGATATAGTTTTTGTTATGTTTTACTTTTTTTTTTACATTTTTTCTTTTATTTAGCCCCCCCCCCCCCCAGGGGGCTTGAACCTGCGATCATTAGATCGCTTATGCCATAGACATCAATATCACTATATGGCAAAATCAGTGCATTGCTATTGAGACCTGCTACAGGCAATCTTCCTATAGCAGGGCTGGGAGCGTTCACAAGGCTCCCAGCTGCTAGACGAATACACCGACTCCCGCGATCTCGCTGCGCGGGAGCCGGTGACCGGCCCCAAAGTGAAAGGGGCAGTAAAAACCCCTCAGATGCCGGTGGTCACATCTGACACTGGCATATGAGGGGTTAAATGCTTGCGATTAGAATTTTTTTCTGATTGCAGGCATTGCCACTGGGTCCCTGCTGTGTAACACAGCTGAGAACCGGCGGCTATGGAAATACCCTTTCCCGACTTAAATCGGAGAGACGGGAAAGGGTTAATGTGAGTCACATGGAGGTTCAAAATTCATCACACCAGAAAATGGAAGAACTTTTTTTTATTATTATTGTTGGCCAAGTATCGAGTATCATTTTGGTATCGAGAATCGAAATACTACACAAGCATCGGTATCGAAGTCTAAATTCTGGTATCGTAACCACCCTAGTCTACAGTATATAACGCACAGGTCATGGAAAAAATGTGCCCTTCCCCCTTCTTCGCACGGTACACCGACCTTCGCTGCTCGCATGAGAATCTCCCGCTCCTGCTCGTCCTTTCTCTGTTTCTCTATTTGGTCAAGCTGCTCAAAGAACTTGAGTTGCGTCCGAACGTCACTTGACTGCTCGTACCGGTCGTCCTCCTGCAGACAGGATGTGAGATTGGGGGTAAAAAAAAACAAGTCTAATATACAATAATGCAAATGACATCCCTGAATGGTTCTATATAGTAACGCTCACAGTACACTGGCCCCGCACTAGGGCCATCAAGTACATAGTGGTGCCACCTTGCAGCTATTGCCTTTTTTTTTATTTTTTTATAAACCTGCCATCCACAGCAATGCTGAACAGCATGTAGGAGTCAGAGCAGTGTGTATATACGTGTGCCAGCGACACTGCCCCTACAATGCAACACTCTTATCTCCGCGGTGGTCCAGCACTCACATAAAAGCAGACAATCAGCCGCCACCTGTAGGTAGCGATGACCTTTCTGTGCCAATTCTGCAGTCAGAAATAAGCACTAGAGAAGATTGTCAGAAGTTATCACAGATGCATTGTGTTCCAGGACAGTGCCAGGAATCCAGTACGACATTAGTATGTCCCGGACAGCAAAAACAAAGTCCTGCAAGTGACCCTCGCGCTACATTATGGCTACCCTGGCCCTATGAAATACTAATATTTACCATTCTAACTAGGATCTGAAAGGCTTTTCTATGCAGTCATAAACCCAAGTCCAATTCACTTTGTAGCTCCCCAGACCGTGAGAGAAGACAAATGTGAATACATTTATGAGACGGGTTGAAGGGTTTACATTGCTGGTTTTACATTTCAGCACAAGTCCCAGTGTTATCCATCTATTGTACAACTAACCTTATGAGAAATGTTTTTTTGCTGAGCCGTCTCGGAGATTTTCTCTACAATGTTCTGAAGTCGCTGCTGTGTAGCGTGAGAAACATAACCGACCACGTCCGGGTGGATTTCTGTAATGCCGTGTTTTTTACCTAGAAAAAAAGAATAGAAACACGTCAGATAAAGCAAGGGTGTATTAAAAAGGACAGGCCAGCTGCTGCGGTGGACAATTGTCATGGCTCTTGGTACAATCCTCTAGTAGTTGGACTATCTGCCATCCACACTTGCCCCCGGACAATGCCCTTGTTGTTTGGACATTTACACTAGTCTGTGCCCACCAAAAAAAAACCTGAATCGTCTGCGGAGGGATCTATTATTTGTGCTATATGTATATTATTTCAACTGAGCTCAACAGGCCTCACATAGAGGTGATTTCAACAAACTTCTGCAGACTCATCTCTTCCACCACATCTGATTAACCAAGAGAACGGAGCTCATATATACACAGCAGGAAATTAAACAGCACCTAACCCCACCCCCCACCCCCCACCCCCCAAAGGGCTCTAGTTAGTAACAGAAAAGGGGCATCTGATTCTGTGATTTGATAGCTCTCACCATGCCAGGTGTAAGGGCCGGTTCACATCACCGTTCGCTTTCCGTTCTGGGGTTCCGTCTGAGGTTTCCGTCGGGTGAACCCCGCAACGGAAAGTGAAAGCACAGCTTCTGTTTCAGTCACCATTGATCTCAATGGTGACGGAAACATCGCTAATGGTTTCTGTTCGTCACCATTCCGGCAGGTTTATAGTGGAGTCGACTGCTCTATTGATTCCGTCGGAAAACCGGAAACCTGCCAGAATGGTGACGAACGGAAACCATTAGCGATGTTTCCGTCACCATTGATATCAATGGTGACTGAAACGGAAGCTGTGGTTTCACTTTCACTTTCCGTTGCGGGGTTCACCCGACGGAAACTTCCGACGGAATCCCGGAACGGTGATCTGAACAGGCCCTAAATCACATAAGTGGCCTGAACTGTTAAAAATGATGATTTCTGTCATCGGAATTAAAAATCAACCTGACATGCTAAACCTGTATTATCAGACAGGTCACACGTCCAGAGACGGGACAGGCACTTTCTGCCATCGATATTCTATAAGGAATCTTTGATTTCATGTAAACACTTTTTTTTACAGTTCGCAATCAGCATAATCTTTGCCAAATCTCAGTGTATAAAACCCAAATCAAAATGCATCTGCACACACACACTATAGCAAAAAAAAATGACTCTACCGATCTCCAGTATCCTTCGCTGTAGTAAAGCAGGTAAAAGGAAGGTTTCGTCTTTGCAGGATCGCGTTAACGTGCCCACCAGTTCAGAATTTGTGGCCAATATCCGCGCGCTTTCTTCAGACAGGTTCACACCAGCCATGGACGCTACGTCATTAATATCATCGTCGTCTCTGAGGAAGGTATACAGGAAGATGGTTAACAGACGGTGATAATACAGGAGAAAAATAGCCACTAATAGCGAGCGCTTGCTATTGACCAAGCACGGATGATGCCGCCATCGTAGGGTCTGCTCACCTGAACGACCCTCCCCCCGGTTCTTTTAATTTATTCTTCTGTGCTGCAGCCACTTGCGCTGACATTGTGGGAAATGTTTTGTTCCCTGTTATGATGGTTGGTTTCACGACTGGGACGAAATACAAAAAGAGCATTACATACCAATGCAGCAGCGCAATAAAGTGGAGCACATTTGTACTTTTTGGAAAAGGTTAATAAAAACACTCAAAGAGGCTCTGTCACCACATTATAAGTGCCCTGTCTCCTATATAAGGAGATGGGCGCTGTAATGTAGGTGACAGTAATGCTTTTTATTTAAAAAAATGATCTTTTTTAACAACGTTAGGAGCGATTTTAGTTTATGCTAATGAGCTTTCTTAATGCCCAAGTGGGCGTACTTTACTTTCGACCAAGTGGGCGTTGTACAGAGGAGTGCATGACGCTGACCAATCAGCATCATGCACTCCTCTCCATTCATTTACACTGCACTAGCGATATAGTTATATCACTATGTGCAGCCTCATACACAAACCCTAACATTACTACAGTGTCCTGATAATGAATACACATGAAATCCAGCCTGGACGTCATGTGTACTCAGAATCCTGACACTTCTGAATCTTTTTTGTGAGATTCCAGCAACGTATACGAAATCTCGCGAGATCACGGAGGTAAACGAGATTTGGTTTCACTTGCCGGAATCTCACAAAAAAAGATTCAGAAGTGTCAGGATTCTGAGTACACATGACGTCCAGGCTGGATGGTCATGTGTATTCATTATCAGGACACTGTAGTAATGTTAGGGCTTGTGTATGAGGCTGCACATAGCGATATATCTATATCGCTAGTGCAGTGTAAATGAATGGAGAGGAGTGCATGATGCCGATTGGTCAGCGTCATGCACTCCTCTGTACAACGCCCACTTGGTCGAAAGTAAAAGTACGCCCACTTGGGCATTAAGAAAGCTCATTAGCATAAACCAAAATCGCTCCTAACTTTGTGAAAAAAGATCGTTTTTTTAAATAAAAAGCATTACTGTCACCTACATTACAGCGCCCATCTCCTTATATAGGAGACAGGGCACTTATAATGTGGTGACAGAGCCTCTTTAATTTAAAAAAAAAGTATAGGACCAGAAATAACGATTTGGCTCAGCCATGTTCTTCCATTATTTGAGTCCGCACTCACCTGTCTGTAGCTGGTTTAACTGTATTTGTTGTGGAGTAGTGAGCATTATCCGGCTTTGAGGTTGTCTAAGTGCTACCATGGGCGTCTGGGTCAATGTGACCTGTGGGGGCCGCACCACTGCTCCTGCTTTATGTGCCTGCTGGATTACCTAAAAATGAGGCAAAAAGCAAATTAGTCATAGGCCACAGATCTCTACCTGGAATCACACCAGAATAAACCGATATTTTAGGGCAAGGACGAAAAATCCCAGGAGCCAGAGAGACTAGAAATGCACGATCAACTTCAAACTGACTTATTCCTCATTGCTGGGCCACTAAAAAGAACGTTCTGGCTCCTACAGTGTTATAACTGGAGCCTAAAATCTTTATGTATTTTGTCCTCCGCTTTTTAGGGATTACCTAATGCCTTTTGTGCATAGAAATCCATGTTACTCCCTAACTAGGGCCATGGAAATAAAGAACTTCCATTTGTATGATGAAAGAAAAATGCAATTTTAACAGTCCAGATGTGGTCCCAGGACAAACAGATGTATTATGGACCGCTGCTTATCTTTGGCCGCCATTACAATGCGTCATGCTTTGTACCTCAACATAATCAGTAAGGCTCTGTTCACATCTACGCTGGCTTTTCTATTTTTGTGTTCCGTCATAGGAACAGGAAAACGGAAGCCCCGCGTCAGTCGCATGAAGTAAACCGACAACGTTCAATGGTAACCTTTGAGTTTTAGCGGTTTCATCGTGTTTCCGTCATTCAGCCGGACAAAATAGTGAAGCATGCTGCGCTTTTCTGTTTGGCAAATGACAGGATCTGCAACGGAGATGTGAACAGAGCCTTATAGGCAGGCTCAGCACGATCATAAAGATGGGTGCACGGAGCTCTGATTAGACAGGTTTTTTTCGGAAGATGAACAAGAAGTTATTCTCTCTTTGCGTTTGTACCAGTGGGGTTGGTTGTCCAGGTTTGGTTTGTGCGAGGCTGATGACTGGCTGCTGTAATGTATTAGTGACGGTGGCAGTGGTCTTGCCGGCTGTACGTTGCACAGAGCTGTTTAACATGACTGCGGTGAGTGCGGTCGTGGCCTGCGTGGGGGGCTGTTGCTGCTGACTCTGTTGAATGAAGGCTGCAGAGTCGGGCGTCAGCTGGCGCAAGGCAGGGAGGCTCCTCTGTAAAAAGAAAAAAACAAGATGAAAGATTTTACCTGATGTATTGAAAAGTCCTTTCTTTATGTTCAGGAAACAATGCAGGGACTTTGTATGCCGCCTGTCCCTCAGACCGGATGCTATCACAACTGAAGGCAGCGTCTTACCTTCAGAAAAGGCACAAGGTAAGGTTGAGGTGAAGAATTTAGTTCTCTGTATAATCTACTGGTGAAATCTTCAGCTTCGATTTTCCCGTCCTGTGAGGGAGAACAGAACCGACTTAAATATCATTTGCATTCGGTAACATTAAGATCACAGTCAGTAAGGTTTGAGCAGATCTCCGAACTTTCAGCACCGTCTGAAAACAAGATATATGTTCCTTTAAATTTTATCCAATTTGGAGTCACTATCAAAATCTGTTTTTGTTCTGCTTTTTCCCCAAAGTAAAACTCCAATTATTTTGGTGTTTAATTCATCCCTGCAATTGTATTTACTTCTGGATACCAGAGTCTGTCTCATTTTTACAATTCAGCATATTTACACATGAACGTCCACTTTTTGGGGGGGGAATTTCTTGTACAGACAACTCAAATTTGCACAATTAGACCTAAAGTTAGTAGGCGCATCTGCAGCCCACTACCTGCCATCCTGTTACCTCAAGAGCTGCATGCAAAATAAAGACGTCTTATCACTCTCAGGCGATCAGCGGGTGAATATGGCTGATCCATACAGTAATAATCCCCCATCCCAAGCCTCATCCTCTGCCGATATTACAACGCCTTCACTGTTCATCCTCTTTGCTGATAACTTGATATAATAGACATTCAATGCACTTCCAAAGCTTTCCTATTACTAACTGTGCCCTGATGTGCATATGGCAGGCTAGGTCATAATGCCATAGAAGATCCAACATATTAATAATACTGGGACACCCTGGTATCCCCAAATGCAAGCAGCGAAAACAGTGTTCACGAAGCACATCTGCTCTAATATAAAAGAAAGCCGAAACGCGTAGGCACGTTTCAGAAATTCTTTGAGATCTTTCAGAACGCGAGTGAAACCGTCCTGTCCAGTGACCACTAATGGACTTATGACTGCGACGTGCCCTTGGTTTACATAAAAAACACAAACAAAAAAAAAAACACATAAAAAGGTGGCCATCTAAAATGCAGAAAATCTAAAAATGTTAGGACGGCTGCTACAGAATAAAGGTCATTGGTGAATAGTGATCACATGATGCAGATAAATAGTCGGCGATCACAATACGTGACATCTTACCAGCAGATTTTGCACAAGCTCTTTTACATTAGCTGCCGTCTCAGAGGACTGTTTACCCGATGAAGCCAGCTTAATTAACGTAGATAAAAAATTCTTACATTTCTTCACATTTTCCATGGTTTCCTGTAGAAAGACACACACGTGTACATGAAATATTCCATACAAAGTCTACCGGCAATAATAAATCCTACAGGCACATAACCTGTACATTATCAGTCACATTTTCAAGTCTGGCTGTTTCATCACTTACAGAATCGGACAATGGTCTCACATAAATCGAGAATCGGGGTGGTCTACGGCTTACAGTGAATCCGCCATATCAAACAAACTTCTCTCCATACTGTAATATTTCAGCACCCTGAATGTAAAGTGTAATTCCACTTTGTAAATACTTTGCTTTACTTTTTAAGTAATGGATTTTCATGTTCTTTGTATTCATATCTGTAGCTGGTTTCAAAATTATGCTGGTTGCCCGTGGAAACAGACAGCGGTTTAGCTCCACCCCCTGCTGTCAGACATGTGACATAACAGCTTAGTTGTCATCTCAGCACCCGCACTGCTCTCTGGTAACAGGAAAACAGCTGAAATCTGAACATCACTTTAGACATGAATGGAGAAAAAAAAAACATCTAAGGCCCCATTCACATGGCGTTTGTGATATCTGCCGAGCAAAATACATTTTTAAACACTAAAAAAGTATTGTAGCATATAGCTCGGCGTATACATAGACTATAATGGGTCAAACGTAGACCAAAGTAGCATCCGTTTGTCATGGTTTACGTTGGGATACTGTTTTTTGAAAGTACTAAATAGTGTAGTCTGCTACGCTATTCTGTACTTAAAAAAAAAAGGTATATACGACGTAACGTTTTTTTTTTAGCGTCTATCTAAATCGACGACGTATGCTATACGTTTGTATCCATTTATACAGTAAATCTCAGTTTTTAGTTATTTTTTGGTTTTATTTTTCGACCAGTGTTCACTTTAAAAAAAAAAAAGTATACTTTTTTTAGGTAAAAAACGGACAGAAACGTATACAGACGTATGAGTATACGATAAACATACACAGACGTAAATAGAAAATGGTCCACATTTCTATACGTTTTCAATGGTCCACGTTTTTATAAAAGAAAAAAGGAAACGCTCGGCGGATAGCACAAAACGCGATGTGAATGGGGCCTAATAAGTACAATATAAACAAAGCAAAGTATTTACAAAGTTCTTCAAGTTGGTTGGTATTATAAAGTTGTACTTTAAATTAGCCAACTCATTGGACTCCTGGCACTAAGAGCGCCACGGCCCCTTCATTTTGCTGATCGACAGGGTCCTCAATGTTTGAGTCCTGAAAAAATGTCCATATGTAAAGAAGATTGTCTGCCAAGATTCTCTTTATGTCTCCATCATTCTGCAAGTAAATATCTATTGTTCACATTCCCCCTTTTAGTAACTCCATGCTCTGCACATTCAACACAATTCACTGTTCAAAAACATTCATCTGCAAGAATAAAAAAAATATATCTATATATGGTCTACTAATGTATTCAACCGAAGGTATTAGCATAATACATATACTTAAGCCCCGTATATAACCATACGTGCTATGATCAGCCATATAATATAGAATGTGTATCAGAAACGTAACTGGAGAATAAACCCAACTAAATTGGCAGGTTGTGCTGATTTTCGTCCGTTGTTTATAGCCACTTTTATACAATTTTCGGATAAGAAACGGGGCATTTGATTTTATATTTAGGACTGTATATGCTGCCATCTTGTGGCCAGAACATATATAGCAACCAAACTGAGAAAAGAGAGGTTGAGATGCCCTTTTTCTATCCTTGGTTGGTGAACTGCACAACTGCAAAAAGAGACCTAACTACAGAGATGTATAAAAGGCCACTAGATATACAATAAATGTGATACCAGTTCTGCTATGCCGATATGATCACTTGAATTTACAGACCCAAATCTTGAGGCTGCACTACTGAGAGATTCTGATGACAACGTGTCCGCTAATGATTTCTGTCAAGTGCAGACCTTGGGTGGATTCTGGTTGCCATCTACATCCCTATCTGGCTTTCAAGATTGCCAAAAATGTGTGAATTTTTTAATGATTTTTTTAAATTAATTTCTTTTAAACCACACACATTGTCCATGACAAAATGTACAGTAGTGCAGCCTTAGGCTTTGGGCCTGTAACTTCAAATAAATATTCATATAAAATATATCCAAAGATGTCCATCAAGGAGCCTTTTATAAACGTCTTTAGGTAGGTTTAGGGAGCCGTCCTCCATACATCATGTACTTTTAGTTTATTTAAAGGTCATTAAAAATTATATTTTTTATAAATAAATTTCCAACACGTTCCAAAACTTTTTATCCCCGCCAGTGGACTAGATAGGAATTTAGAAGATTTGTGAGATTTATTTTCTCATCAAACACCCAGAGCAATCTGGGATCCTATACGGAGCACCGTTATTTCGATAGGTGCAGATCTGGAATTAGTGAAGGCGCAGCCGGGTTGTGGCATTGGGCGTTGTACCGTGGTGGCTGTCGTAGGGGTAGCAGCTCCTTGCACCGGTCTCTGAGGAGTTCCAGTCTGTACGGCCGTTGCTGTCCCCAATGTGGCAGTTTGTGCCGTGCTGCCGAGTACTATCTGATTCTGTGCAGAAGAAACAACACGCACATTATAACTGGCAAATAGGCATAACGTCGCCACTCAGCCAGTCACACAAAGACCAGTTATAAAAAGCTTCCGGAAATGTGCTAAAGCAGACCATGCTGGCATTGAACTACAGCACCAACTCTGCTATACAAACATTGGCTGCCAGGGATCCTCATGGTTGCACTGCCAATATTACACTTTGTATGTAAGATGCATAGAATTCCTGCAGCGTTACACTGCATATAGTGTCAGAAAGCTGCATCCCAATGTAGCCCCCGCTCTTTCCTATTATAATAGAGAATGCTAAAATAAGTTCCAGACTGTATGCTAAATGCAGCTCCGTATTATTCACCTTAAAAATATGTCCGCTACCAGTAATATTAAAAATAATCCAGTGAACTCTTTAAAATTTGCATTGGCACATTGAGACCACTAGGTGGCAGGCACACAACACAATCTGATATCATTTGCTAAAGTAATAACCCCTATTATATTGAAAAAAATAAAAACACATCACATTCAATTCGAAATGATTTATGTTATTGGATGATCATGCAGAGCAATCCATGCCAAAAAATGGTGGATGTGACAAAAAGAATCAGGGAAAAATGACCAATAGATATAAACGGCTCCAGATGCCCAGTAGTATTGTGATGTCATCATCTGAGATTAAAGTGCAATTCTGGCTGTACATACATTTTGCGGAGGTTTTTCAGGAGTCAAATGCCGATCAGCCCGTCCATACAGGTGGCCGTGCCTTGTACTGCAGCTCGGTCGCATTCAAGTCATTGGAGCGGAGCTGCTGTACCAGACACAGTCATATGAACGACGCTGGGACGGTGTAAACAATGAATAGGCCCCATCATTTTGCTGGTCGTCGGGTATTGGTGGTCGGACCCTCAACAATCAAACATTAATGGACTATCATAAGGATCGGCTATTAATATTTGACTCCTAGAAAACCCATTTAAATCTACAGAGCAAGTGGGGTCATTTTGTAAATACTTTGCTTTTTGTTTTGATTTTTAGTAATTTCCATTCATGTACAAAACTGCTTTCAGAATTCGGTTTGTTGCCCCTGGATACAGACAACGGTTTAGCCCCACCCCGTTGTCAGATATGTGATGTAAAAGATGTTATTTAAAGGTCATGTGAGCTCCCACAATGCACTGCTCTCTGGGAATTGGAAACCAACAGAATTGTGAATTCAGCTTTAGAC
The DNA here is from genome assembly GCF_050947455.1 of Rhinoderma darwinii. Lineage (NCBI taxonomy): Eukaryota > Metazoa > Chordata > Amphibia > Anura > Rhinodermatidae > Rhinoderma > Rhinoderma darwinii. Next base: position 10,671,500 of record NC_134699.1, on the reverse strand, counting down.
ATCAATGGAAAAGGAAACATCGTGTTACTTCGGATCAGGACAAGAGGAGTAAAGCAAAAGATTTATAAACTTTGTCAGGATTTTATGTAGATTTTGACAGCAAAATGTTGTAACGTGTTGTTCAAAGTCGGAGTTTTTCTTTCCGCATCATAAAATCGGAGGTGACTGGTATTGCACTGTGAATGTAAGGCCGGGTTCACACATGGGTGACTGTGCTGCAGCTCAGAAGAGAGTCACTATCGCTGAGGAAAAACACAATAAAAGATGCCCAGTCTGAACCCGGCCTAAACAATAATAAATAAAACAGATTGTAAAATATTGGAATAAGGAATAACTCCAGCATACCAAACAGTGATGACATCATAATGCTGCGCCCAGGATATACAGACATATGAATGAGCGAAGCGTGACCTATATGAACGGTGTAAAACTTCTATGGATTGATGAATCAGTATTAAGAGTGAAGAGGACTCACCTGTACAACAGGGGGGCGCTGTAGTGTGGTGGTGGGCTGCACGGTGGTCGGTGTCTGAGACACTTGCTTGATGATGGTAGTTGGCGCTACCTGCCTTGCCAGGAGAGGTGCTCCAGGAGACTGCAAGTCAGTAAAGTGAAATTTTAAGCCACAGGTTGTCACTCGCTGTCAATGTGTCTTAGAAACAGGACAGACCTTATCTCTGATAAGCCTGGACATACTCAACTGATTGAAAGAACGACATGTTGATGCCATTTATAAACCTAATATTTTATGGAGAACAGTGGCCCTCAGCTGTTGCCAAACTACAGCTCACAGCATGGGTTGTCAGGGCATGCTCGGAGTTGTCGTTTTTGAGAAAAAAAAAACAAAACTGGAAAGCAACAGGTTGTAAATCACATATGTAAGTTAGCAAGAAGTAGGGGACATATAAAAAGGGATAGTGACTGCAGGACCAGACTAATTAATGCCTCATGCGCTGGCCGTGTCCCGTCAGTGATCCGAGGAAAGATAGGACATGTTCTATCTTTCTACGGATCGGAGAATCGGGTCACTTTTCACATACCCGATTCACCTGCTAAAGTGAATGGGTCCACGAAGACTATCAGGTGCCACTCGGATGCCGTTAAAAACAACCCAAGTGGCACATCGGTTGTGTGCAACTGGCATAAACAGGATTTGTTTGTAGTCTGTTACCATGGAGACACATAGTTCTGCATAGGAGTTGTAGAGACAAACCGATAGTAGATTCTTGGGACTATTTGCAAAGAAGATCAATTTGTCATTTCAGATGCAATGTAGCCAGTAGTCCATACAGCAGCTCAATTGTTCCTGACCCCCTGTAAGCACAACTAGGGGGGAGGAGGGGAATTATGTTCGCTCGTACCTGTATTTTCAGGTTCGACTGGAGGTGTATTTAAATAACAAGTCACACAGGGTTTGAGGGTAGTTACTTTATTACCTTTTTTTTTTTTATTATGTTGTGCTAGCGAACATACCTGCACCGTGGAGAGCTGCACCGGCGGGGCACTGGTAGGAGTAGCGGGCCGTGTGGCCATTGCATTTTGGGCTTGTGACTGGGCCTGTGCTTGAACCTGAGCCTGCATCTGAGCCAGAGCCTGCTGGGGGATCATTAACAATTGACCATTTTCACTCCGAACAAGGACCATCCCTGAAAGACAAAAAGTTATATGATCAAAGTCTTTATACTAAACATAAAGCTGCGACAAACCACGCTGGTGTAAACATGTGCGCGCTCATCAGTGCCCTGGCATTTGTGAACAATCAAAATACCAATAACCCCCAGTTTACTAAAAAGTCACGCGCATTAGTAAAGGTCCAAGTAACACCAGTACTTGGGCCATAGAATACCATCCCTCATAGGAAGAATTCTGCAGATTTGTGCCGCATACAGTACGTTGGCCAAGGTCTCCCCATCCTGATAATGCAAGAGCTGTACTACTATCACAGATCCTGGGAGCTCCAATGCACCAAATCAGAACCCAGTATTGCCATAGATAACTATGGACGTCTTGAATTGTATTATCCAGGCACTTCACCAACTATCTGACAAGTCAGTGGTGGAGGTTCACGATCAAGAAGAGTACTGCCGCACTTCTGCGGATCTCTAGCTGAAATCAATTCCCACTGAGTCCCACTGATCGCTAATAAGAGACTTGTCAACACAGAGATCTTATTAACCCCTTAATGACCGGGCATGTTTGTACCTTAATGACCAAGCCAGATTTGTCAAATCTGGTATGTCTGACTTTATCAGAGAATAACTCTGTGAAAGTTTTGAATATCCAAGTAATTCTGACATTGTTTTTTCGTCACATGTTGTACTTTATTTTAGTGGTAAAAGTAGACTGATACGATTTGCGGAAATTAATAAAAAAATAGAAAAATGGAAGAAATTTTGTAAAAATTACCATTTTCCCCTATTTTTAACTGCAATATGTCACATATGTACACACATACTGTACAATTTTTTTAATTAAATATATATTTCTATCTCTTTACTCCATTTTGGCAGCACTTTTGAAAAAATAAAATAAATTTTCAGCAATTTAGAGGACTTACAAATTGAATAATAATTTTATAAATTTTGAAGTACATTTTGTTTTCCGGCACCAAGCCAGGTTTTCAGAGGCTCATAGGTCTCAGAGTGATGGAAACCCCCACAAATGACCCCATTTAGAAAACTAGACCCCTTAAGGTATTTACCTAGTGGTATAGTAAGTATTTTGACCCCACAGTTTTTTGCTAAATTTAATACATAGCAGGTGAAAAAAAAAAAATTTCACTTTTTTTCATAAAAGTATCAGTTTGAAGACCAATTTCTTTGTAAAGCGACCATGAGAATGAAGAAACACACCACAAAATCTATCACCCTCCCTCTCCTGTTTTCAAAAATGCCCCCATTGTGACCCTAATGCGCTGCCTGGACACACGGCAGGACCCAAAATGAAGGGAGCCCCCGGAGGCTTTCAGGACTCCTATTTTGCTTGAAAATGTTTTAGGCCCCACTGTACATTTGGAGAGGCTTTGAGCTGCCAGAACGATAGAAACCCCCCATAAACGACCCCATTTAGAAAACTAGACCCCTTAAGGTATTTATCTAGGGGTATAGTTAGCATTTTGACCACACAGGTTTTTCGATAAATATATTGAAATTAGTCTGTAAGAATTAAAATGTACTTTTTTTCTGAAACAACATAGAAATTTTTATTATTTACAAGGAATAACGAAGAAAATGCACCCCAACATTTGTAAAGCAATGTCTCCCGATTACGACAATACCCCATATGTGGTAATAAACGGCTGTTTGGACCCACAGCAGGGCTCAGAAGGGAAGGAGCGCCATTTGGATTTATGATTTTGCTGGAATGGTTTTCGGTGCAATGTCGCATTTGCAATACACTGGAGGGACCAAAACAGTGGAAACCCACCAAAAGTGACCCCATTTTGGAAAAACCTTCAAGGAATTTTTCTAGGGGTATAGTGAGCATTTACACCCCACGGGTCTTTTGCAGAGTTTATTAGAATTAGGGCGCGAAAATTAATATCAAAATTTTTTCCACTAAAATGTTGCATTTTCTCATTTTCACAAGAAATAAAGGAGGAAAAAAACAACCATTTTTTTATAAAGCAATTTCTCCCGAGTACGGAAATACCCCACATGTGGTCATACGTTTTTTTCATTAGAAATGAATTAACCCTTTCAGGACTGATCCATTTTTTGCTTTCATATTTTAGATTTTCACTCCCCGCTTTCCAAGAGCCATAACTTTTTTATTTTTCCATCAATAGAGTGGTGTGAAGGCTTATTTGTTGCGGGACAATCTGTAGTTTTCATTGGTACCATTTTGGGGTACATGCGATTTTTTTTGATCACTTTTTATTCAATTT